>NC_072896.1:129178802-129492886 GCF_027943255.1 Anastrepha obliqua | reverse complement strand
CCTCTTTCCAACAATGTACACTTCTTTGGCGATTGGTTGGAAATTGGATGTAAAACAATCACAAAATGTCAGAAAAAAAGCCTTTCTGACTCGAATTTTTCTGAACATTTTTGGCGGTAAAAGTCGCATAGTTCCCTCAATTCTGCTCCGATTTCGCTGAAACTTTCATTAGAAGTTAGATAAGATTCTCCTCTTTTCCAACAATGTACACTTCTTTGGCAATTGGTTGGAAATTGGATGTAAAACAATCACAAAATGTCAGAAAAAAGCCTTTCTGACTCGAATTTTTCTGAACATTTTTGGCGGTAAAAGTCCCATAGTTCCCTCAATTCTGCTCCGATTTCGCTGAAACTTTCATTAGAAGTTAGGCAAGACTCTCCTCTTTCCAACAGTGTACACTTCTTTGGCAATTGGTTGGAAATTGGATGTAAAACAATCACAAAATGTCAGAAAAAAGCCTTTCTGACTCGAATTTTTCTGAACATTTTTGGCGGTAAAAGTCCATAGTTCTCTCAATTCTACTCCGATTTCGCTAAAACTTTCACTGTAAGTTAGGTAAGACTCTCTTCTTTCCAACATGTACACTTCTTTGGCGATTGGTTGGAAATTGGATGTAAAACAATCACAAAATGTCACATAAAAGCCTCATTGACTCGAATTTTTTTGAAACTTTTTTTGGCGGTAAAAGTCCCATAGTTCCCTCAATTCTGCTCCGATTTCGCTGAAACTTTCATTAAAAGTTAGATAAGACTCTCCTCTTTCCAACAGTGTACACTTCTTTGGGCAATTGGTTGGAAATTGGATGTAAAACAATCACAAAATGTCAGAAAAAAGCCTTTCTGACTCGAATTTTTCTGAACATTTTTGGCGGTAAAAGTCCCATAGTTCCCTCAATTCTGCTCCGATTTCGCTGAAACTTTCATTAAAAGTTAGATAAGACTCTCTTCTTTCCAACAATGTACACTTCTTTGGCAATTGGTTGGAAATTGGATGTAAAACAATCAGAAAATGTCACATAAAAGCCTCATTGACTCGAATTTTTTTGAACATTTTTGGCGGTAAAAGTCCCATAGTTCCCTCAATTCTGCTCCGATTTCGCTGAAACTTTCATTAAAAGTTAGATAAGACTCTCCTCTTTCCAACAATGTACACTTCTTTGGCGATTGGTTGGAAATTGGATGTAAAACAATCACAAAATGTCACATAAAAGCCTCATTGACTCGAATTTTTTTGAAACTTTTTTTGGCGTAAAAGTCCCATAGTTCCCTCAATTCTGCTCCGATTTCGCTAAAACTTTCACTGTAAGTTAGGTAAGACTCTCTCTTTCCAACAATGTACACTTCTTTGGCGATTGGTTGGAAATTGGATGTAAAACAATCACAAAATGTCACATAAAAGCCTCATTGACTCGAATTTTTTTGAAACTTTTTTTGGCGGTAAAAGTCCCATAGTTCCCTCATTCTGCTCCGATTTCGCTGAAACTTTCATTAAAAGTTAGATAAGACTCTCCTCTTTCCAACAGTGTACACTTCTTTGGCAATTGGTTGGAATTGGATGTAAAACAATCACAAAATGTCAGAAAAAAGCCTTTCTGACTCGAATTTTTCTGAACATTTTTGGCGGTAAAAGTCCCATAGTTCTCTCAATTCTACTCCGATTTCGCTAAAACTTTCACTGTAAGTTAGGTAAGACTCTCTTCTTTCCAACAATGTACACTTCTTTGGCGATTGGTTGGAAATTGGATGTAAAACAATCACAAAATGTCACATAAAAGCCTCATTGACTCGAATTTCTTTGGCGATTGGTTGGAAATTGGATGTAAAAACAATCACAAAATGTCACATAAAAGCCTCATTGACTCGAATTTTTTTGAAACTTTTTTTGGCGGTAAAAGTCCCATAGTTCCCTCAATTCTGCTCCGATTTCGCTGAAACTTTCATTAAAAGTTAGATAAGACTCTCCTCTTTCCAACAATGTACACTTCTTTGGCAATTGGTTGGAAATTGGATGTAAAACAATCACAAAATGTCAGAAAAAAGCCTTTCTGACTCGAATTTTTCTGAACATTTTTGGCGGTAAAAGGTCCCATAGTTCCCTCAATTCTGCTCCGATTTCGCTGAAACTTTCATTAAAGTTAGATAAGACTCTCCTCTTTCCAACAATGTACACTTCTTGGCGATTGGTTGGAAATTGGATGTAAAACAATCACAAAATGTCACATAAAAGCCTCATTGACTCGAATTTTTTTGAAACTTTTTTTGGCGGTAAAAGTCGCATAGTTCCCTCAATTCTGCTCCGATTTCGCTGAAACTTTCATTAGAAGTTAGATAAGACTCTCCTCTTTCCAACAATGTACACTTCTTTGGCGATTGGTTGGAAATTGGATGTAAAACAATCAGAAAATGTCACATAAAAGCCTCATTGACCTCGAATTTTTCTGAACATTTTTGGCGGTAAAAGTCCCATAGTTCCCTCAATTCTGCTCCGATTTCGCTGAAACTTTCATTAAAAGTTAGATAAGACTCTCCTCTTTCCAACAATGTACACTTCTTTGGCGATTGGTTGGAAATTGGATGTAAAACAATCACAAAATGTCAGAAAAAAGCCTTCTGACTCGAATTTTTCTGAACATTTTTGGCGGTAAAAGTCGCATAGTTCCCTCAATTCTGCTCCGATTTCGCTGAAACTTTCATTAGAAGTTAGATAAGATTCTCCTCTTTCCAACAATGTACACTTCTTTGGCAATTGGTTGGAAATTGGATGTAAAACAATCACAAAATGTCAGAAAAAAGCCTTTCTGACTCGAATTTTTCTGAACATTTTTGGCGGTAAAAGTCCCATAGTTCCCTCAATTCTGCTCCGATTTCGCTGAAACTTTCATTAGAGTTAGGCAAGACTCTCCTCTTTCCAACAGTGTACACTTCTTTGGCAATTGGTTGGAAATTGGATGTAAAACAATCACAAAATGTCAGAAAAAAAGCCTTTCTGACTCGAATTTTTCTGAACATTTTTGGCGGTAAAAGTCCCATAGTTCTCTCAATTCTACTCCGATTTCGCTAAAACTTTCACTGTAAGTTAGGTAAGACTCTCTTCTTTCCAACAATGTACACTTCTTTGGCGATTGGTTGGAAATTGGATGTAAAACAATCACAAAATGTCACATAAAAGCCTCATTGACTCGAATTTTTTGAAACTTTTTTTGGCGGTAAAAGTCCCATAGTTCCCTCAATTCTGCTCCGATTTCGCTGAAACTTTCATTAAAAGTTAGATAAGACTCTCCTCTTTCCAACAGTGTACACTTCTTTGGCAATTGGTTGGAAATTGGATGTAAAACAATCACAAAATGTCAGAAAAAAGCCTTTCTGACTCGAATTTTTCTGAACATTTTTGGCGGTAAAAGTCCCATAGTTCCCTCAATTCTGCTCCGATTTCGCTGAAACTTTCATTAAAAGTTAGATAAGACTCTCTTCTTTCCAACAATGTACACTTCTTTGGCAATTGGGTTGGAAATTGGATGTAAAACAATCAGAAAATGTCACATAAAAGCCTCATTGACTCGAATTTTTTTGAACATTTTTGGCGGTAAAAGTCCCATAGTTCCTCAATTCTGCTCCGATTTCGCTGAAACTTTCATTAAAAGTTAGATAAGACTCTCCTCTTTCCAACAATGTACACTTCTTTGGCGATTGGTTGGAAATTGGATGTAAAACAATCACAAAATGTCACATAAAAGCCTCATTGACTCGAATTTTTTTGAAACTTTTTTTGGCGGTAAAAGTCCCATAGTTCCCTCAATTCTGCTCCGATTTCGCTAAAACTTTCATTAAAAGTTAGATAAGACTCTCCTCTTTCCAACAGTGTACACTTCTTTGGCAATTGGTTGGAAATTGGATGTAAAACAATCACAAAATGTCAGAAAAAAGCCTTTCTGACTCGAATTTTTCTGAACATTTTTGGCGGTAAAAGTCCCATAGTTCCCTCAATTCTGCTCCGATTTCGCTGAAACTTTCATTAAAAGTTAGATAAGACTCTCCTCTTTCCAACAGTGTACACTTCTTTGGCAATTGGTTGGAAATTGGATGTAAAACAATCACAAAATGTCAGAAAAAAGCCTTTCTGACTCGAATTTTTCTGAACATTTTTGGCGGTAAAAGTCGCATAGTTCGCTCAATTCTGCTCCGATTTCGCTGAAACTTTCATTAAAAGTAGGTAAGACTCTCCTCTTTCCAACAGTGTACACTTCTTTGGCGATTGGTTGGAAATTGGATGTAAAACAATCACAAAATGTCAGAAAAAAGCCTTTCTGACTCGAATTTTTCTGAACATTTTTGGCGGTAAAAGTCCCATAGTTCTCTCAATTCTACTCCGATTTCGCTAAAACTTTCATTGTAAGTTAGGTAAGACTCTCTTCTTTCCACAATGTACACTTCTTTGGCGATTGGTTGGAAATTGGATGTAAAACAATCACAAAATGTCACATAAAAGCCTCATTGACTCGAATTTTTTTGAAACTTTTTTTGGCGGTAAAAGTCCCATAGTTCCCTCAATTCTGCTCCGATTTCGCTGAAACTTTCATTAAAAGTTAGATAAGACTCTCCTCTTTCCAACAATGTACACTTCTTTGGCGATTGGTTGGAAATTGGATGTAAAACAATCACAAAATGTCAGAAAAAAGCCTTTCTGACTCGAATTTTTTCTGAACATTTTGGCGGTAAAAGTCGCATAGTTCCCTCAATTCTGCTCCGATTTCGCTGAAACTTTCATTAAAAGTTAGATAAGACTCTCCTCTTTCCAACAATGTACACTTCTTTGGCAATTGGTTGGAAATTGGATGTAAAACAATCACAAAATGTCAGAAAAAAGCCCTTTCTGACTCGAATTTTTCTGAACATTTTTGGCGGTAAAAGTCGCATAGTTCGCTCAATTCTGCCTCCGATTTCGCTGAAACTTTCATTAAAAGTTAGATAAGACTCTCCTCTTTCCAACAATGTACACTTCTTTGGCAATTGGTTGGAAATTGGATGTAAAACAATCACAAAATGTCAGAAAAAAGCCTTTCTGACTCGAATTTTTCTGAACATTTTTGGCGGTAAAAGTCCCATAGTTCCCTCAATTCTGCTCCGATTTCGCTGAAACTTTCATTAAAAGTTAGATAAGACTCTCCTCTTTCCAACAATGTACACTTCTTTGGCAATTGGTTGGAAATTGGATGTAAAACAATCACAAAATGTCAGAAAAAAGCCTTTCTGACTCGAATTTTTCTGAACATTTTTGGCGGTAAAAGTCCCATAGTTCCCTCAATTCTGCTCCGATTTCGCTGAAACTTTCATTAAAAGTTAGATAAGACTCTCCTCTTTCCAACAATGTACACTTCTTTGGCGATTGGTTGGAAATTGGATGTAAAACAATCACAAAATGTCAGAAAAAAGCCTTTCTGACTCGAATTTTTCTGAACATTTTTGGCGGTAAAAGTCCCATAGTTCCCTCAATTCTGCTCCGATTTCGCTGAAACTTTCATTAAAAGTTAGATAAGACTCTCCTCTTTCAACAATGTACACTTCTTTGGCGATTGGTTGGAAATTGGATGTAAAACAATCACAAAATGTCACATAAAAGCCTCATTGACTCGAATTTTTTTGAAACTTTTTTTGGCGGTAAAAGTCGCATAGTTCCCTCAATTCTGCTCCGATTTCGCTGAAACTTTCATTAGAAGTTAGATAAGACTCTCCTCTTTCCAACAATGTACACTTCTTTGGCGATTGGTTGGAAATTGGATGTAAAACAATCAGAAAATGTCACATAAAAGCCTCATTGACTCGAATTTTTCTGAACATTTTTGGCGGGTAAAAGTCCCATAGTTCCCTCAATTCTGCTCCGATTTCGCTGAAACTTTCATTAAAAGTTAGATAAGACTCTCCTCTTTCCAACAATGTACACTTCTTTGGCGATTGGTTGGAAATTGGATGTAAAACAATCACAAAATGTCAGAAAAAAGCCTTTCTGACTCGAATTTTTCTGAACATTTTTGGCGGTAAAAGTCGCATAGTTCCCTCAATTCTGCTCCGATTTCGCTGAAACTTTCATTAGAAGTTAGATAAGATTCTCCTCTTTCCAACAATGTACACTTCTTTGGCAATTGGTTGGAAATTGGATGTAAAACAATCACAAAATGTCAGAAAAAAAGCCTTTCTGACTCGAATTTTTCTGAACATTTTTGGCGGTAAAAGTCCCATAGTTCCCTCAATTCTGCTCCGATTTCGCTGAAACTTTCATTAGAAGTTAGGCAAGACTCTCCTCTTTCCAACAGTGTACACTTCTTTGGCAATTGGTTGGAAATTGGATGTAAAACAATCACAAAATGTCAGAAAAAAGCCTTTCTGACTCGAATTTTTCTGAACATTTTTGGCGGTAAAAGTCCCATAGTTCTCTCAATTCTACTCCGATTTCGCTAAAACTTTCACTGTAAGTTAGGTAAGACTCTCTTCTTTCCAACAATGTACACTTCTTTGGCGATTGGTTGGAAATTGGATGTAAAACAATCACAAAATGTCACATAAAAGCCTCATTGACTCGAATTTTTTTGAAACTTTTTTTGGCGGTAAAAGTCCCATAGTTCCCTCAATTCTGCTCCGATTTCGCTGAAACTTTCATTAAAAGTTAGATAAGACTCTCCTCTTTCCAACAGTGTACACTTCTTTGGCAATTGGTTGGAAATTGGATGTAAAACAATCACAAAATGTCAGAAAAAAGCCTTTCTGACTCGAATTTTTCTGAACATTTTTGGCGGTAAAAGTCCCATAGTTCCCTCAATTCTGCTCCGATTTCGCTGAAACTTTCATTAAAAGTTAGATAAGACTCTCTTCTTTCCAACAATGTACACTTCTTTGGCAATTGGTTGGAAATTGGATGTAAAACAATCAGAAAATGTCACATAAAAGCCTCATTGACTCGAATTTTTTTGAACATTTTTGGCGGTAAAAGTCCCATAGTTCCCTCAATTCTGCTCCGATTTCGCTGAAACTTTCATTAAAAGTTAGATAAGACTCTCCTCTTTCCAACAATGTACACTTCTTTGGCGATTGGTTGGAAATTGGATGTAAAACAATCACAAAATGTCACATAAAAGCCTCATTGACTCGAATTTTTTTGAAACTTTTTTTGGCGGTAAAAGTCCCATAGTTCCCTCAATTCTGCTCCGATTTCGCTAAAACTTTCATTAAAAGTTAGATAAGACTCTCCTCTTTCCAACAGTGTACACTTCTTTGGCAATTGGTTGGAAATTGGATGTAAAACAATCACAAAATGTCAGAAAAAAGCCTTTCTGACTCGAATTTTTCTGAACATTTTTGGCGGTAAAAGTCCCATAGTTCCCTCAATTCTGCTCCGATTTCGCTGAAACTTTCATTAAAAGTTAGATAAGACTCTCCTCTTTCCAACAGTGTACACTTCTTTGGCAATTGGTTGGAAATTGGATGTAAAACAATCACAAAATGTCAGAAAAAAGCCTTTCTGACTCGAATTTTTCTGACATTTTTGGCGGTAAAAGTCGCATAGTTCGCTCAATTCTGCTCCGATTTCGCTGAAACTTTCATTAAAAGTTAGGTAAGACTCTCCTCTTTCCAACAGTGTACACTTCTTTGGCGATTGGTTGGAAATTGGATGTAAAACAATCACAAAATGTCAGAAAAAAGCCTTTCTGACTCGAATTTTTCTGAACATTTTTGGCGGTAAAAGTCCCATAGTTCCCTCAATTCTGCTCCGATTTCGCTGAAACTTTCATTAAAAGTTAGATAAGACTCTCCTCTTTCCAACAATGTACACTTCTTTGGCGATTGGTTGGAAATTGGATGTAAAACAATCACAAAATGTCAGAAAAAAGCCTTTCTGACTCGAATTTTTCTGAACATTTTTGGCGGTAAAAGTCGCATAGTTCCCTCAATTCTGCTCCGATTTCGCTGAAACTTTCATTAAAAGTTAGATAAGACTCTCCTCTTTCCAACAATGTACACTTCTTTGGCAATTGGTTGGAAATTGGATGTAAAACAATCACAAAATGTCAGAAAAAAGCCTTTCTGACTCGAATTTTTCTGAACATTTTTGGCGGTAAAAGTCGCATAGTTCGCTCAATTCTGCTCCGATTTCGCTGAAACTTTCATTAAAAGTTAGATAAGACTCTCCTCTTTCCAACAATGTACACTTCTTTGGCAATTGGTTGGAAATTGGATGTAAAACAATCACAAAATGTCAGAAAAAAGCCTTTCTGACTCGAATTTTTCTGAACATTTTTGGCGGTAAAAGTCCCATAGTTCCCTCAATTCTGCTCCGATTTCGCTGAAACTTTCATTAAAAGTTGGATAAGACTCTCCTCTTTCCAACAATGTACACTTCTTTGGCGATTGGTTGGAAATTGGATGTAAAACAATCACAAAATGTCACATAAAAGCCTCATTGACTCGAATTTTTTTGAAACTTTTTTTGGCGGTAAAAGTCCCATAGTTCCCTCAATTCTGCTCCGATTTCGCTGAAACTTTCATTAAAAGTTAGATAAGACTCTCCTCTTTCCAACAATGTACACTTCTTTGGCAATTGGTTGGAAATTGGATGTAAAACAATCACAAAATGTCAGAAAAAAGCCTTTCTGACTCGAATTTTTCTGAACATTTTTGGCGGTAAAAGTCCCATAGTTCCCTCAATTCTGCTCCGATTTCGCTGAAACTTTCATTAAAAGTTAGATAAGACTCTCCTCTTTCCAACAATGTACACTTCTTTGGCGATGGTTGGAAATTGGATGTAAAACAATCACAAAATGTCACATAAAAGCCTCATTGACTCGAATTTTTTTGAAACTTTTTTTGGCGGTAAAAGTCGCATAGTTCCCTCAATTCTGCTCCGATTTCGCTGAAACTTTCATTAGAAGTTAGATAAGACTCTCCTCTTTCCAACAATGTACACTTCTTTGGCGATTGGTTGGAAATTGGATGTAAAACAATCAGAAAATGTCACATAAAAGCCTCATTGACTCGAATTTTTCTGAACATTTTTGGCGGTAAAAGTCCCATAGTTCCCTCAATTCTGCTCCGATTTCGCTGAAACTTTCATTAAAAGTTAGATAAGACTCTCCTCTTTCCAACAATGTACACTTCTTTGGCGATTGGTTGGAAATTGGATGTAAAACAATCACAAAATGTCAGAAAAAAGCCTTTCTGACTCGAATTTTTCTGAACATTTTTGGCGGTAAAAGTCGCATAGTTCCCTCAATTCTGCTCCGATTTCGCTGAAACTTTCATTAGAAGTTAGATAAGATTCTCCTCTTTCCAACAATGTACACTTCTTTGGCGATCGGTTGGAAATTGGATGTAAAACAATCACAAAATATCAGAAAAAAGCCTTTCTGACTCGAATTTTTCTGAACATTTTTGGCGGTAAAAGTCGCATAGTTCGCTCAATTCTGCTCCGATTTCGCTGAAACTTTCATTAAAAGTTAGATAAGACTCTCCTCTTTCCAACAATGTACACTTCTTTGGCAATTGGTTGGAAATTGGATGTAAAACAATCACAAAATGTCAGAAAAAAGCCTTTCTGACTCGAATTTTTCTGAACATTTTTGGCGGTAAAAGTCCCATAGTTCCCTCAATTCTGCTCCGATTTCGCTGAAACTTTCATTAAAAGTTAGATAAGACTCTCCTCTTTCCAACAATGTACACTTCTTTGGCGATTGGTTGGAAATTGGATGTAAAACAATCACAAAATGTCACATAAAAGCCTCATTGACTCGAATTTTTTTTGAAACTTTTTTTGGCGGTTAAAGTCCCATAGTTCCCTCAATTCTGCTCCGATTTCGCTGAAACTTTCATTAAAAGTTAGATAAGACTCTCCTCTTTCCAACAATGTACACTTCTTTGGCGATTGGTTGGAAATTGGATGTAAAACAATCACAAAATGTCAGAAAAAAGCCTTTCTGACTCGAATTTTTCTGAACATTTTTGGCGGTAAAAGTCGCATAGTTCGCTCAATTCTGCTCCGATTTCGCTGAAACTTTCATTAAAAGTTAGATAAGACTCTCCTCTTTCCAACAATGTACACTTCTTTGGCAATTGGTTGGAAATTGGATGTAAAACAATCACAAAATGTCAGAAAAAAGCCTTTCTGACTCGAATTTTTCTGAACATTTTTGGCGGTAAAAGTCCCATAGTTCCCTCAATTCTGCTCCGATTTCGCTGAAACTTTCATTAAAAGTTAGATAAGACTCTCCTCTTTCCAACAATGTACACTTCTTTGGCGATTGGTTGGAAATTGGATGTAAAACAATCACAAAATGTCAGAAAAAAAGCCTTTCTGACTCGAATTTTTCTGAACATTTTTGGCGGTAAAAGTCGCATAGTTCCCTCAATTCTGCTCCGATTTCGCTGAAACTTTCATTAAAAGTTAGATAAGACTCTCCTCTTTCCAACAATGTACACTTCTTTGGCAATTGGTTGGAAATTGGATGTAAAACAATCACAAAATGTCAGAAAAAAGCCTTTCTGACTCGAATTTTTCTGAACATTTTTGGCGGTAAAAGTCGCATAGTTCGCTCAATTCTGCTCCGATTTCGCTGAAACTTTCATTAAAAGTTAGATAAGACTCTCCTCTTTCCAACAATGTACACTTCTTTGGCAATTGGTTGGAAATTGGATGTAAAACAATCACAAAATGTCAGAAAAAAGCCTTTCTGACTCGAATTTTTCTGAACATTTTTGGCGGTAAAAGTCCCATAGTTCCCTCAATTCTGCTCCGATTTCGCTGAAACTTTCATTAAAAGTTGGATAAGACTCTCCTCTTTCCAACAATGTACACTTCTTTGGCGATTGGTTGGAAATTGGATGTAAAACAATCACAAAATGTCACATAAAAGCCTCATTGACTCGAATTTTTTTTGAAACTTTTTTTTGGCGGTAAAAGTCCCATAGTTCCCTCAATTCTGCTCCGATTTCGCTGAAACTTTCATTAAAAGTTAGATAAGACTCTCCTCTTTCCAACAATGTACACTTCTTTGGCAATTGGTTGGAAATTGGATGTAAAACAATCACAAAATGTCAGAAAAAAGCCTTTCTGACTCGAATTTTTCTGAACATTTTTGGCGGTAAAAGTCCCATAGTTCCCTCAATTCTGCTCCGATTTCGCTGAAACTTTCATTAAAAGTTAGATAAGACTCTCCTCTTTCCAACAATGTACACTTCTTTGGCGATTGGTTGGAAATTGGATGTAAAACAATCACAAAATGTCACATAAAAGCCTCATTGACTCGAATTTTTTTGAAACTTTTTTTGGCGGTAAAAGTCGCATAGTTCCCTCAATTCTGCTCCGATTTCGCTGAAACTTTCATTAGAAGTTAGATAAGACTCTCCTCTTTCCAACAATGTACACTTCTTTGGCGATTGGTTGGAAATTGGATGTAAAACAATCAGAAAATGTCACATAAAAGCCTCATTGACTCGAATTTTTCTGAACATTTTTGGCGGTAAAAGTCCCATAGTTCCCTCAATTCTGCTCCGATTTCGCTGAAACTTTCATTAAAAGTTAGATAAGACTCTCCTCTTTCCAACAATGTACACTTCTTTGGCGATTGGTTGGAAATTGGATGTAAAACAATCACAAAATGTCAGAAAAAAGCCTTTCTGACTCGAATTTTTCTGAACATTTTTGGCGGTAAAAGTCGCATAGTTCCCTCAATTCTGCTCCGATTTCGCTGAAACTTTCATTAGAAGTTAGATAAGATTCTCCTCTTTCCAACAATGTACACTTCTTTGGCAATTGGTTGGAAATTGGATGTAAAACAATCACAAAATGTCAGAAAAAAGCCTTTCTGACTCGAATTTTTCTGAACATTTTTGGCGGTAAAAGTCCCATAGTTCCCTCAATTCTGCTCCGATTTCGCTGAAACTTTCATTAGAAGTTAGGCAAGACTCTCCTCTTTCCAACAGTGTACACTTCTTTGGCAATTGGTTGGAAATTGGATGTAAAACAATCACAAAATGTCAGAAAAAAGCCTTTCTGACTCGAATTTTTCTGAACATTTTTGGCGGTAAAAGTCCCATAGTTCTCTCAATTCTACTCCGATTTCGCTAAAACTTTCACTGTAAGTTAGGTAAGACTCTCTTCTTTCCAACAATGTACACTTCTTTGGCGATTGGTTGGAAATTGGATGTAAAACAATCACAAAATGTCACATAAAAGCCTCATTGACTCGAATTTTTTTGAAACTTTTTTTGGCGGTAAAAGTCCCATAGTTCCCTCAATTCTGCTCCGATTTCGCTGAAACTTTCATTAAAAGTTAGATAAGACTCTCCTCTTTCCAACAGTGTACACTTCTTTGGCAATTGGTTGGAAATTGGATGTAAAACAATCACAAAATGTCAGAAAAAAGCCTTTCTGACTCGAATTTTTCTGAACATTTTTGGCGGTAAAAGTCCCATAGTTCCCTCAATTCTGCTCCGATTTCGCTGAAACTTTCATTAAAAGTTAGATAAGACTCTCTTCTTTCCAACAATGTACACTTCTTTGGCAATTGGTTGGAAATTGGATGTAAAACAATCAGAAAATGTCACATAAAAGCCTCATTGACTCGAATTTTTTTGAACATTTTTGGCGGTAAAAGTCCCATAGTTCCCTCAATTCTGCTCCGATTTCGCTGAAACTTTCATTAAAAGTTAGATAAGACTCTCCTCTTTCCAACAATGTACACTTCTTTGGCGATTGGTTGGAAATTGGATGTAAAACAATCACAAAATGTCACATAAAAGCCTCATTGACTCGAATTTTTTTGAAACTTTTTTTGGCGGTAAAAGTCCCATAGTTCCCTCAATTCTGCTCCGATTTCGCTAAAACTTTCACTGTAAGTTAGGTAAGACTCTCTTCTTTCCAACAATGTACACTTCTTTGGCGATTGGTTGGAAATTGGATGTAAAACAATCACAAAATGTCACATAAAAGCCTCATTGACTCGAATTTTTTTGAAACTTTTTTTGGCGGTAAAAGTCCCATAGTTCCCTCAATTCTGCTCCGATTTCGCTGAAACTTTCATTAAAAGTTAGATAAGACTCTCCTCTTTCCAACAGTGTACACTTCTTTGGCAATTGGTTGGAAATTGGATGTAAAACAATCACAAAATGTCAGAAAAAAGCCTTTCTGACTCGAATTTTTCTGAACATTTTTGGCGGTAAAAGTCCCATAGTTCTCTCAATTCTACTCCGATTTCGCTAAAACTTTCACTGTAAGTTAGGTAAGACTCTCTTCTTTCCAACAATGTACACTTCTTTGGCGATTGGTTGGAAATTGGATGTAAAACAATCACAAAATGTCACATAAAAGCCTCATTGACTCGAATTTCTTTGGCGATTGGTTGGAAATTGGATGTAAAACAATCACAAAATGTCACATAAAAGCCTCATTGACTCGAATTTTTTTGAAACTTTTTTTGGCGGTAAAAGTCCCATAGTTCCCTCAATTCTGCTCCGATTTCGCTGAAACTTTCATTAAAAGTTAGATAAGACTCTCCTCTTTCCAACAATGTACACTTCTTTGGCAATTGGTTGGAAATTGGATGTAAAACAATCACAAAATGTCAGAAAAAAGCCTTTCTGACTCGAATTTTTCTGAACATTTTTGGCGGTAAAAGTCCCATAGTTCCCTCAATTCTGCTCCGATTTCGCTGAAACTTTCATTAAAAGTTAGATAAGACTCTCCTCTTTCCAACAATGTACACTTCTTTGGCGATTGGTTGGAAATTGGATGTAAAACAATCACAAAATGTCACATAAAAGCCTCATTGACTCGAATTTTTTTGAAACTTTTTTTGGCGGTAAAAGTCGCATAGTTCCCTCAATTCTGCTCCGATTTCGCTGAAACTTTCATTAGAAGTTAGATAAGACTCTCCTCTTTCCAACAATGTACACTTCTTTGGCGATTGGTTGGAAATTGGATGTAAAACAATCAGAAAATGTCACATAAAAGCCTCATTGACTCGAATTTTTCTGAACATTTTTGGCGGTAAAAGTCCCATAGTTCCCTCAATTCTGCTCCGATTTCGCTGAAACTTTCATTAAAAGTTAGATAAGACTCTCCTCTTTCCAACAATGTACACTTCTTTGGCGATTGGTTGGAAATTGGATGTAAAACAATCACAAAATGTCAGAAAAAAGCCTTTCTGACTCGAATTTTTCTGAACATTTTTGGCGGTAAAAGTCGCATAGTTCCCTCAATTCTGCTCCGATTTCGCTGAAACTTTCATTAGAAGTTAGATAAGATTCTCCTCTTTCCAACAATGTACACTTCTTTGGCAATTGGTTGGAAATTGGATGTAAAACAATCACAAAATGTCAGAAAAAAGCCTTTCTGACTCGAATTTTTCTGAACATTTTTGGCGGTAAAAGTCCCATAGTTCCCTCAATTCTGCTCCGATTTCGCTGAAACTTTCATTAGAAGTTAGGCAAGACTCTCCTCTTTCCAACAGTGTACACTTCTTTGGCAATTGGTTGGAAATTGGATGTAAAACAATCACAAAATGTCAGAAAAAAGCCTTTCTGACTCGAATTTTTCTGAACATTTTTGGCGGTAAAAGTCCCATAGTTCTCTCAATTCTACTCCGATTTCGCTAAAACTTTCACTGTAAGTTAGGTAAGACTCTCTTCTTTCCAACAATGTACACTTCTTTGGCGATTGGTTGGAAATTGGATGTAAAACAATCACAAAATGTCACATAAAAGCCTCATTGACTCGAATTTTTTTGAAACTTTTTTTGGCGGTAAAAGTCCCATAGTTCCCTCAATTCTGCTCCGATTTCGCTGAAACTTTCATTAAAAGTTAGATAAGACTCTCCTCTTTCCAACAGTGTACACTTCTTTGGCAATTGGTTGGAAATTGGATGTAAAACAATCACAAAATGTCAGAAAAAAGCCTTTCTGACTCGAATTTTTCTGAACATTTTTGGCGGTAAAAGTCCCATAGTTCCCTCAATTCTGCTCCGATTTCGCTGAAACTTTCATTAAAAGTTAGATAAGACTCTCTTCTTTCCAACAATGTACACTTCTTTGGCAATTGGTTGGAAATTGGATGTAAAACAATCAGAAAATGTCACATAAAAGCCTCATTGACTCGAATTTTTTTGAACATTTTTGGCGGTAAAAGTCCCATAGTTCCCTCAATTCTGCTCCGATTTCGCTGAAACTTTCATTAAAAGTTAGATAAGACTCTCCTCTTTCCAACAATGTACACTTCTTTGGCGATTGGTTGGAAATTGGATGTAAAACAATCACAAAATGTCACATAAAAGCCTCATTGACTCGAATTTTTTTGAAACTTTTTTTTGGCGGTAAAAGTCCCATAGTTCCCTCAATTCTGCTCCGATTTCGCTAAAACTTTCATTAAAAGTTAGATAAGACTCTCCTCTTTCCAACAGTGTACACTTCTTTGGCAATTGGTTGGAAATTGGATGTAAAACAATCACAAAATGTCAGAAAAAAGCCTTTCTGACTCGAATTTTTCTGAACATTTTTGGCGGTAAAAGTCCCATAGTTCCCTCAATTCTGCTCCGATTTCGCTGAAACTTTCATTAAAAGTTAGATAAGACTCTCCTCTTTCCAACAGTGTACACTTCTTTGGCAATTGGTTGGAAATTGGATGTAAAACAATCACAAAATGTCAGAAAAAAGCCTTTCTGACTCGAATTTTTCTGAACATTTTTGGCGGTAAAAGTCGCATAGTTCGCTCAATTCTGCTCCGATTTCGCTGAAACTTTCATTAAAAGTTAGGTAAGACTCTCCTCTTTCCAACAGTGTACACTTCTTTGGCGATTGGTTGGAAATTGGATGTAAAACAATCACAAAATGTCAGAAAAAAGCCTTTCTGACTCGAATTTTTCTGAACATTTTTGGCGGTAAAAGTCCCATAGTTCTCTCAATTCTACTCCGATTTCGCTAAAACTTTCATTGTAAGTTAGGTAAGACTCTCTTCTTTCCAACAATGTACACTTCTTTGGCGATTGGTTGGAAATTGGATGTAAAACAATCACAAAATGTCACATAAAAGCCTCATTGACTCGAATTTTTTTGAAACTTTTTTTGGCGGTAAAAGTCCCATAGTTCCCTCAATTCTGCTCCGATTTCGCTGAAACTTTCATTAAAAGTTAGATAAGACTCTCCTCTTTCCAACAGTGTACACTTCTTTGGCAATTGGTTGGAAATTGGATGTAAAACAATCACAAAATGTCAGAAAAAAGCCTTTCTGACTCGAATTTTTCTGAACATTTTTGGCGGTAAAAGTCCCATAGTTCCCTCAATTCTGCTCCGATTTCGCTGAAACTTTCATTAAAAGTTAGATAAGACTCTCCTCTTTCCAACAATGTACACTTCTTTGGCGATTGGTTGGAAATTGGATGTAAAACAATCACAAAATGTCAGAAAAAAGCCTTTCTGACTCGAATTTTTCTGAACATTTTTGGCGGTAAAAGTCGCATAGTTCCCTCAATTCTGCTCCGATTTCGCTGAAACTTTCATTAAAAGTTAGGTAGGACTCTCCTCTTTCCAACAATGTACACTTCTTTGGCAATTGGTTGGAAATTGGATGTAAAACAATCACAAAATGTCAGAAAAAAGCCTTTCTGACTCGAATTTTTCTGAACATTTTTGGCGGTAAAAGTCGCATAGTTCCCTCAATTCTGCTCCGATTTCGCTGAAACTTTCATTAGAAGTTAGATAAGACTCTCTTCTTTCCAACAGTGTACACTTCTTTGGCGATTGGTTGGAAATTGGATGTAAAACAATCACAAAATGTCAGAAAAAAGCCTTTCTGACTCGAATTTTTCTGAACATTTTTGGCGGTAAAAGTCGCATAGTTCCCTCAATTCTGCTCCGATTTCGCTGAAACTTTCATTAAAAGTTAGATAAGACTCTCCTCTTTCCAACAATGTACACTTCTTTGGCAATTGGTTGGAAATTGGATGTAAAACAATCACAAAATGTCAGAAAAAAGCCTTTCTGACTCGAATTTTTCTGAACATTTTTGGCGGTAAAAGTCGCATAGTTCGCTCAATTCTGCTCCGATTTCGCTGAAACTTTCATTAAAAGTTAGATAAGACTCTCCTCTTTCCAACAATGTACACTTCTTTGGCAATTGGTTGGAAATTGGATGTAAAACAATCACAAAATGTCAGAAAAAAGCCTTTCTGACTCGAATTTTTCTGAACATTTTTGGCGGTAAAAGTCCCATAGTTCCCTCAATTCTGCTCCGATTTCGCTGAAACTTTCATTAAAAGTTAGATAAGACTCTCCTCTTTCCAACAATGTACACTTCTTTGGCGATTGGTTGGAAATTGGATGTAAAACAATCACAAAATGTCACATAAAAGCCTCATTGACTCGAATTTTTTTGAAACTTTTTTTGGCGGTTAAAGTCCCATAGTTCCCTCAATTCTGCTCCGATTTCGCTGAAACTTTCATTAAAAGTTAGATAAGACTCTCCTCTTTCCAACAATGTACACTTCTTTGGCGATTGGTTGGAAATTGGATGTAAAACAATCACAAAATGTCAGAAAAAAGCCTTTCTGACTCGAATTTTTCTGAACATTTTTGGCGGTAAAAGTCGCATAGTTCGCTCAATTCTGCTCCGATTTCGCTGAAACTTTCATTAAAAGTTAGATAAGACTCTCCTCTTTCCAACAATGTACACTTCTTTGGCAATTGGTTGGAAATTGGATGTAAAACAATCACAAAATGTCAGAAAAAAGCCTTTCTGACTCGAATTTTTCTGAACATTTTTGGCGGTAAAAGTCCCATAGTTCCCTCAATTCTGCTCCGATTTCGCTGAAACTTTCATTAAAAGTTAGATAAGACTCTCCTCTTTCCAACAATGTACACTTCTTTGGCGATTGGTTGGAAATTGGATGTAAAACAATCACAAAATGTCAGAAAAAAGCCTTTCTGACTCGAATTTTTCTGAACATTTTTGGCGGTAAAAGTCGCATAGTTCCCTCAATTCTGCTCCGATTTCGCTGAAACTTTCATTAAAAGTTAGATAAGACTCTCCTCTTTCCAACAATGTACACTTCTTTGGCAATTGGTTGGAAATTGGATGTAAAACAATCACAAAATGTCAGAAAAAAGCCTTTCTGACTCGAATTTTTCTGAACATTTTTGGCGGTAAAAGTCGCATAGTTCGCTCAATTCTGCTCCGATTTCGCTGAAACTTTCATTAAAAGTTAGATAAGACTCTCCTCTTTCCAACAATGTACACTTCTTTGGCAATTGGTTGGAAATTGGATGTAAAACAATCACAAAATGTCAGAAAAAAGCCTTTCTGACTCGAATTTTTCTGAACATTTTTGGCGGTAAAAGTCCCATAGTTCCCTCAATTCTGCTCCGATTTCGCTGAAACTTTCATTAAAAGTTGGATAAGACTCTCCTCTTTCCAACAATGTACACTTCTTTGGCGATTGGTTGGAAATTGGATGTAAAACAATCACAAAATGTCACATAAAAGCCTCATTGACTCGAATTTTTTTGAAACTTTTTTTGGCGGTAAAAGTCCCATAGTTCCCTCAATTCTGCTCCGATTTCGCTGAAACTTTCATTAAAAGTTAGATAAGACTCTCCTCTTTCCAACAATGTACACTTCTTTGGCAATTGGTTGGAAATTGGATGTAAAACAATCACAAAATGTCAGAAAAAAGCCTTTCTGACTCGAATTTTTCTGAACATTTTTGGCGGTAAAAGTCCCATAGTTCCCTCAATTCTGCTCCGATTTCGCTGAAACTTTCATTAAAAGTTAGATAAGACTCTCCTCTTTCCAACAATGTACACTTCTTTGGCGATTGGTTGGAAATTGGATGTAAAACAATCACAAAATGTCACATAAAAGCCTCATTGACTCGAATTTTTTTGAAACTTTTTTTGGCGGTAAAAGTCGCATAGTTCCCTCAATTCTGCTCCGATTTCGCTGAAACTTTCATTAGAAGTTAGATAAGACTCTCCTCTTTCCAACAATGTACACTTCTTTGGCGATTGGTTGGAAATTGGATGTAAAACAATCAGAAAATGTCACATAAAAGCCTCATTGACTCGAATTTTTCTGAACATTTTTGGCGGTAAAAGTCCCATAGTTCCCTCAATTCTGCTCCGATTTCGCTGAAACTTTCATTAAAAGTTAGATAAGACTCTCCTCTTTCCAACAATGTACACTTCTTTGGCGATTGGTTGGAAATTGGATGTAAAACAATCACAAAATGTCAGAAAAAAGCCTTTCTGACTCGAATTTTTCTGAACATTTTTGGCGGTAAAAGTCGCATAGTTCCCTCAATTCTGCTCCGATTTCGCTGAAACTTTCATTAGAAGTTAGATAAGATTCTCCTCTTTCCAACAATGTACACTTCTTTGGCAATTGGTTGGAAATTGGATGTAAAACAATCACAAAATGTCAGAAAAAAGCCTTTCTGACTCGAATTTTTCTGAACATTTTTGGCGGTAAAAGTCGCATAGTTCCCTCAATTCTGCTCCGATTTCGCTGAAACTTTCATTAGAAGTTAGATAAGACTCTCCTCTTTCCAACAATGTACACTTCTTTGGCGATTGGTTGGAAATTGGATGTAAAACAATCACAAAATGTCACATAAAAGCCTCATTGACTCGAATTTTTTTGAAACTTTTTTGGCGGTAAAAGTCCCATAGTTCCCTCAATTCTGCTCCGATTTCGCTGAAACTTTCATTAGAAGTTAGATAAGACTCTTCTCTTTCCAACAATGTACACTTCTTTGGCAATTGGTTGGAAATTGGATGTAAAACAATCACAAAATATCAGAAAAAAGCCTTTCTGACTCGAATTTTTCTGAACATTTTTGGCGGTAAAAGTCCCATAGTTCCCTCAATTCTGCTCCGATTTCGCTGAAACTTTCATTAGAAGTTAGGCAAGACTCTCCTCTTTCCAACAGTGTACACTTCTTTGGCAATTGGTTGGAAATTGGATGTAAAACAATCACAAAATGTCAGAAAAAAGCCTTTCTGACTCGAATTTTTCTGAACATTTTTGGCGGTAAAAGTCCCATAGTTCTCTCAATTCTACTCCGATTTCGCTAAAACTTTCATTGTAAGTTAGGTAAGACTCTCTTCTTTCTAACAATGTACACTTCTTTGGCGATTGGTTGGAAATTGGATGTAAAACAATCACAAAATGTCACATAAAAGCCTCATTGACTCGAATTTTTTTGAAACTTTTTTTGGCGGTAAAAGTCCCATAGTTCCCTCAATTCTGCTCCGATTTCGCTGAAACTTTCATTAAAAGTTAGATAAGACTCTCCTCTTTCCAACAGTGTACACTTCTTTGGCAATTGGTTGGAAATTGGATGTAAAACAATCACAAAATGTCAGAAAAAAGCCTTTCTGACTCGAATTTTTCTGAACATTTTTGGCGGTAAAAGTCCCATAGTTCCCTCAATTCTGCTCCGATTTCGCTGAAACTTTCATTAAAAGTTAGATAAGACTCTCTTCTTTCCAACAATGTACACTTCTTGGCAATTGGTTGGAAATTGGATGTAAAACAATCAGAAAATGTCACATAAAAGCCTCATTGACTCGAATTTTTTTGAAACTTTTTTTGGCGGTAAAAGTCCCATAGTTCCCTCAATTCTGCTCCGATTTCGCTGAAACTTTCATTAAAAGTTAGATAAGACTCTCCTCTTTCCAACAATGTACACTTCTTTGGCGATTGGTTGGAAATTGGATGTAAAACAATCACAAAATGTCACATAAAAGCCTCATTGACTCGAATTTTTTTGAAACTTTTTTTGGCGGTAAAAGTCCCATAGTTCCCTCAATTCTGCTCCGATTTCGCTGAAACTTTCATTAAAAGTTAGATAAGACTCTCCTCTTTCCAACAGTGTACACTTCTTTGGCAATTGGTTGGAAATTGGATGTAAAACAATCACAAAATGTCAGAAAAAAGCCTTTCTGACTCGAATTTTTCTGAACATTTTTGGCGGTAAAAGTCGCATAGTTCGCTCAATTCTGCTCCGATTTCGCTGAAACTTTCATTAAAAGTTAGGTAAGACTCTCCTCTTTCCAACAGTGTACACTTCTTTGGCGATTGGTTGGAAATTGGATGTAAAACAATCACAAAATGTCAGAAAAAAGCCTTTCTGACTCGAATTTTTCTGAACATTTTTGGCGGTAAAAGTCGCATAGTTCCCTCAATTCTGCTCCGATTTCGCTGAAACTTTCATTAAAAGTTAGATAAGACTCTCCTCTTTCCAACAATGTACACTTCTTTGGCAATTGGTTGGAAATTGGATGTAAAACAATCACAAAATGTCAGAAAAAAGCCTTTCTGACTCGAATTTTTCTGAACATTTTTGGCGGTAAAAGTCGCATAGTTCCCTCAATTCTGCTCCGATTTCGCTGAAACTTTCATTAGAAGTTAGATAAGACTCTCCTCTTTCCAACAGTGTACACTTCTTTGGCAATTGGTTGGAAATTGGATGTAAAACAATCACAAAATGTCAGAAAAAAGCCTTTCTGACTCGAATTTTTCTGAACATTTTTGGCGGTAAAAGTCGCATAGTTCCCTCAATTCTGCTCCGATTTCGCTGAAACTTTCATTAAAAGTTAGATAAGACTCTCCTCTTTCCAACAATGTACACTTCTTTGGCGATTGGTTGGAAATTGGATGTAAAACAATCAGAAAATGTCACATAAAAGCCTCATTGACTCGAATTTTTTTGAAACTTTTTTGGCGGTAAAAGTCCCATAGTTCCCTCAATTCTGCTCCGATTTCGCTGAAACTTTCATTAGAAGTTAGATAAGACTCTCCTCTTTCCAACAGTGTACACTTCTTTGGCAATTGGTTGGAAATTGGATGTAAAACAATCACAAAATGTCAGAAAAAAGCCTTTCTGACTCGAATTTTTCTGAACATTTTTGGCGGTAAAAGTCCCATAGTTCTCTCAATTCTACTCCGATTTCGCTAAAACTTTCATTGTAAGTTAGGTAAGACTCTCTTCTTTCCAACAATGTACACTTCTTTGGCGATTGGTTGGAAATTGGATGTAAAACAATCACAAAATGTCACATAAAAGCCTCATTGACTCGAATTTTTTTGAAACTTTTTTTGGCGGTAAAAAGTCCCATAGTTCCCTCAATTCTGCTCCGATTTCGCTGAAACTTTCATTAAAAGTTAGATAAGACTCTCCTCTTTCCAACAGTGTACACTTCTTTGGCAATTGGTTGGAAATTGGATGTAAAACAATCACAAAATGTCAGAAAAAAGCCTTTCTGACTCGAATTTTTCTGAACATTTTTGGCGGTAAAAGTCCCATAGTTCCCTCAATTCTGCTCCGATTTCGCTGAAACTTTCATTAAAAGTTAGATAAGACTCTCTTCTTTCCAACAATGTACACTTCTTTGGCCAATTGGTTGGAAATTGGATGTAAAACAATCACAAAATGTCAGAAAAAAGCCTTTCTGACTCGAATTTTTCTGAACATTTTTGGCGGTAAAAGTCGCATAGTTCCCTCAATTCTGCTCCGATTTCGCTGAAACTTTCATTAGAAGTTATATAAGACTCTCCTCTTTCCAACAATGTACACTTCTTTGGCAATTGGTTGGAAATTGGATGTAAAACAATCACAAAATGTCACATAAAAGCCTCATTGACTCGAATTTTTTTGAAACTTTTTTTGGCGGTAAAAGTCCCATAGTTCCCTCAATTCTGCTCCGATTTCGCTGAAACTTTCATTAAAAGTTAGATAAGACTCTCTTCTTTCCAACAATGTACACTTCTTTGGCAATTGGTTGGAAATTGGATGTAAAACAATCAGAAAATGTCACATAAAAGCCTCATTGACTCGAATTTTTTTGAAACTTTTTTTGGCGGTAAAAGTCCCATAGTTCCCTCAATTCTGCTCCGATTTCGCTGAAACTTTCATTAAAAGTTAGATAAGACTCTCCTCTTTCCAACAATGTACACTTCTTTGGCGATTGGTTGGAAATTGGATGTAAAACAATCACAAAATGTCACATAAAAGCCTCATTGACTCGAATTTTTTTGAAACTTTTTTTGGCGGTAAAAGTCCCATAGTTCCCTCAATTCTGCTCCGATTTCGCTGAAACTTTCATTAAAAGTTGGATAAGACTCTCCTCTTTCCAACAGTGTACACTTCTTTGGCAATTGGTTGGAAATTGGATGTAAAACAATCACAAAATGTCAGAAAAAAGCCTTTCTGACTCGAATTTTTCTGAACATTTTTGGCGGTAAAAGTCGCATAGTTCGCTCAATTCTGCTCCGATTTCGCTGAAACTTTCATTAAAAGTTAGATAAGACTCTCCTTTTTCCAACAATGTACACTTCTTTGGCAATTGGTTGGAAATTGGATGTAAAACAATCACAAAATGTCAGAAAAAAGCCTTTCTGACTCGAATTTTTCTGAACATTTTTGGCGGTAAAAGTCCCATAGTTCCCTCAATTCTGCTCCGATTTCGCTGAAACTTTCATTAAAAGTTAGATAAGACTCTCCTCTTTCCAACAATGTACACTTCTTTGGCGATTGGTTGGAAATTGGATGTAAAACAATCACAAAATGTCACATAAAAGCCTCATTGACTCGAATTTTTTTGAAACTTTTTTTGGCGGTAAAAGTCGCATAGTTCCCTCAATTCTGCTCCGATTTCGCTGAAACTTTCATTAGAAGTTAGATAAGACTCTCCTCTTTCCAACAATGTACACTTCTTTGGCGATTGGTTGGAAATTGGATGTAAAACAATCACAAAATGTCAGAAAAAAGCCTTTCTGACTCGAATTTTTCTGAACATTTTTGGCGGTAAAAGTCGCATAGTTCCCTCAATTCTGCTCCGATTTCGCTGAAACTTTCATTAGAAGTTAGGTAAGATTCTCCTCTTTCCAACAATGTACACTTCTTTGGCAATTGGTTGGAAATTGGATGTAAAACAATCACAAAATGTCAGAAAAAAGCCTTTCTGACTCGAATTTTTCTGAACATTTTTGGCGGTAAAAGTCGCATAGTTCCCTCAATTCTGCTCCGATTTCGCTGAAACTTTCATTAGAAGTTAGATAAGACTCTCCTCTTTCCAACAATGTACACTTCTTTGGCGATTGGTTGGAAATTGGATGTAAAACAATCACAAAATGTCACATAAAAGCCTCATTGACTCGAATTTTTTTGAAACTTTTTTGGCGGTAAAAGTCCCATAGTTCCCTCAATTCTGCTCCGATTTCGCTGAAACTTTCATTAGAAGTTAGATAAGACTCTTCTCTTTCCACCAATGTACACTTCTTTGGCAATTGGTTGGAAATTGGATGTAAAACAATCACAAAATATCAGAAAAAAGCCTTTCTGACTCGAATTTTTCTGAACATTTTTGGCGGTAAAAGTCCCATAGTTCCCTCAATTCTGCTCCGATTTCGCTGAAACTTTCATTAGAAGTTAGGCAAGACTCTCCTCTTTCCAACAGTGTACACTTCTTTGGCAATTGGTTGGAAATTGGATGTAAAACAATCACAAAATGTCAGAAAAAAGCCTTTCTGACTCGAATTTTTCTGAACATTTTTGGCGGTAAAAGTCCCATAGTTCTCTCAATTCTACTCCGATTTCGCTAAAACTTTCATTGTAAGTTAGGTAAGACTCTCTTCTTTCCAACAATGTACACTTCTTTGGCGATTGGTTGGAAATTGGATGTAAAACAATCACAAAATGTCACATAAAAGCCTCATTGACTCGAATTTTTTTGAAACTTTTTTTGGCGGTAAAAGTCCCATAGTTCCCTCAATTCTGCTCCGATTTCGCTAAAACTTTCATTAAAAGTTAGATAAGACTCTCCTCTTTCCAACAGTGTACACTTCTTTGGCAATTGGTTGGAAATTGGATGTAAAACAATCACAAAATGTCAGAAAAAAGCCTTTCTGACTCGAATTTTTCTGAACATTTTTGGCGGTAAAAGTCCCATAGTTCCCTCAATTCTGCTCCGATTTCGCTGAAACTTTCATTAAAAGTTAGATAAGACTCTCTTCTTTCCAACAATGTACACTTCTTTGGCAATTGGTTGGAAATTGGATGTAAAACAATCAGAAAATGTCACATAAAAGCCTCATTGACTCGAATTTTTTTGAACATTTTTGGCGGTAAAAGTCCCATAGTTCCCTCAATTCTGCTCCGATTTCGCTGAAACTTTCATTAAAAGTTAGATAAGACTCTCCTCTTTCCAACAATGTACACTTCTTTGGCGATTGGTTGGAAATTGGATGTAAAACAATCACAAAATGTCACATAAAAGCCTCATTGACTCGAATTTTTTTGAAACTTTTTTTGGCGGTAAAAGTCCCATAGTTCCCTCAATTCTGCTCCGATTTCGCTGAAACTTTCATTGTAAGTTAGGTAAGACTCTCCTCTTTCCAACAATGTACACTTCTTTGGCGATTGGTTGGAAATTGGATGTAAAACAATCACAAAATGTCACATAAAAGCCTCATTGACTCGAATTTTTTTGAAACTTTTTTTGGCGGTAAAAGTCCCATAGTTCCCTCAATTCTGCTCCGATTTCGCTGAAACTTTCATTAAAAGTTAGATAAGACTCTCCTCTTTCCAACAGTGTACACTTCTTTGGCAATTGGTTGGAAATTGGATGTAAAACAATCACAAAATGTCAGAAAAAAGCCTTTCTGACTCGAATTTTTCTGAACATTTTTGGCGGTAAAAGTCCCATAGTTCCCTCAATTCTGCTCCGATTTCGCTGAAACTTTCATTAAAAGTTAGATAAGACTCTCTTCTTTCCAACAATGTACACTTCTTTGGCAATTGGTTGGAAATTGGATGTAAAACAATCAGAAAATGTCACATAAAAGCCTCATTGACTCGAATTTTTTTGAACATTTTTGGCGGTAAAAGTCCCATAGTTCCCTCAATTCTGCTCCGATTTCGCTGAAACTTTCATTAAAAGTTAGATAAGACTCTCCTCTTTCCAACAATGTACACTTCTTTGGCGATTGGTTGGAAATTGGATGTAAAACAATCACAAAATGTCACATAAAAGCCTCATTGACTCGAATTTTTTTGAAACTTTTTTTGGCGGTAAAGTCCCATAGTTCCCTCAATTCTGCTCCGATTTCGCTGAAACTTTCATTAAAAGTTAGATAAGACTCTCCTCTTTCCAACAGTGTACACTTCTTTGGCAATTGGTTGGAAATTGGATGTAAAACAATCACAAAATGTCAGAAAAAAGCCTTTCTGACTCGAATTTTTCTGAACATTTTTGGCGGTAAAAGTCCCATAGTTCCCTCAATTCTGCTCCGATTTCGCTGAAACTTTCATTAAAAGTTAGATAAGACTCTCCTCTTTCCAACAGTGTACACTTCTTTGGCAATTGGTTGGAAATTGGATGTAAAACAATCACAAAATGTCAGAAAAAAGCCTTTCTGACTCGAATTTTTCTGAACATTTTTGGCGGTAAAAGTCGCATAGTTCGCTCAATTCTGCTCCGATTTCGCTGAAACTTTCATTAAAAGTTAGGTAAGACTCTCCTCTTTCCAACAGTGTACACTTCTTTGGCGATTGGTTGGAAATTGGATGTAAAACAATCACAAAATGTCAGAAAAAAGCCTTTCTGACTCGAATTTTTCTGAACATTTTTGGCGGTAAAAGTCGCATAGTTTCGCTCAATTCTGCTCCGATTTCGCTGAAACTTTCATTAAAAGTTAGATAAGACTCTCCTCTTTCCAACAATGTACACTTCTTTGGCAATTGGTTGGAAATTGGATGTAAAACAATCACAAAATGTCAGAAAAAAGCCTTTCTGACTCGAATTTTTCTGAACATTTTTGGCGGTAAAAAGTCGCATAGTTCCCTCAATTCTGCTCCGATTTCGCTGAAACTTTCATTAGAAGTTAGATAAGACTCTCCTCTTTCCAACAGTGTACACTTCTTTGGCAATTGGTTGGAAATTGGATGTAAAACAATCACAAAATGTCAGAAAAAAGCCTTTCTGACTCGAATTTTTCTGAACATTTTTGGCGGTAAAAGTCGCATAGTTCCCTCAATTCTGCTCCGATTTCGCTGAAACTTTCATTAAAAGTTAGATAAGACTCTCCTCTTTCCAACAATGTACACTTCTTTGGCGATTGGTTGGAAATTGGATGTAAAACAATCAGAAAATGTCACATAAAAGCCTCATTGACTCGAATTTTTTTGAAACTTTTTTGGCGGTAAAAGTCCCATAGTTCCCTCAATTCTGCTCCGATTTCGCTGAAACTTTCATTAGAAGTTAGATAAGACTCTTCTCTTTCCAACAATGTACACTTCTTTGGCAATTGGTTGGAAATTGGATGTAAAACAATCACAAAATATCAGAAAAAAGCCTTTCTGACTCGAATTTTTCTGAACATTTTTGGCGGTAAAAGTCCCATAGTTCCCTCAATTCTGCTCCGATTTCGCTGAAACTTTCATTAGAAGTTAGGTAAGACTCTCCTCTTTCCAACAGTGTACACTTCTTTGGCAATTGGTTGGAAATTGGATGTAAAACAATCACAAAATGTCAGAAAAAAGCCTTTCTGACTCGAATTTTTCTGAACATTTTTGGCGGTAAAAGTCCCATAGTTCTCTCAATTCTACTCCGATTTCGCTAAAACTTTCATTGTAAGTTAGGTAAGACTCTCTTCTTTCCAACAATGTACACTTCTTTGGCGATTGGTTGGAAATTGGATGTAAAACAATCACAAAATGTCACATAAAAGCCTCATTGACTCGAATTTTTTTGAAACTTTTTTTGGCGGTAAAAGTCCCATAGTTCCCTCAATTCTGCTCCGATTTCGCTGAAACTTTCATTAAAAGTTAGATAAGACTCTCCTCTTTCCAACAGTGTACACTTCTTTGGCAATTGGTTGGAAATTGGATGTAAAACAATCACAAAATGTCAGAAAAAAGCCTTTCTGACTCGAATTTTTCTGAACATTTTTGGCGGTAAAAGTCCCATAGTTCCCTCAATTCTGCTCCGATTTCGCTGAAACTTTCATTAAAAGTTAGATAAGACTCTCCTCTTTCCAACAATGTACACTTCTTTGGCGATTGGTTGGAAATTGGATGTAAAACAATCACAAAATGTCAGAAAAAAGCCTTTCTTACTCGAATTTTTCTGAACATTTTTGGCGGTAAAAGTCGCATAGTTCCCTCAATTCTGCTCCGATTTCGCTGAAACTTTCATTAAAAGTTAGATAAGACTCTCCTCTTTCCAACAATGTACACTTCTTTGGCAATTGGTTGGAAATTGGATGTAAAACAATCACAAAATGTCAGAAAAAAGCCTTTCTGACTCGAATTTTTCTGAACATTTTTGGCGGTAAAAGTCCCATAGTTCCCTCAATTCTGCTCCGATTTCGCTGAAACTTTCATTAAAAGTTAGATAAGGCTCTCTTCTTTCTAACAATGTACACTTCTTTGGCAATTGGTTGGAAATTGGATGTAAAACAATCACAAAATGTCAGAAAAAAGCCTTTCTGACTCGAATTTTTCTGAACATTTTTGGCGGTAAAAGTCGCATAGTTCCCTCAATTCTGCTCCGATTTCGCTGAAACTTTCATTAAAAGTTAGGTAGGACTCTCCTCTTTCCAACAATGTACACTTCTTTGGCAATTGGTTGGAAATTGGATGTAAAACAATCACAAAATGTCAGAAAAAAGCCTTTCTGACTCGAATTTTTCTGAACATTTTTGGCGGTAAAAGTCGCATAGTTCCCTCAATTCTGCTCCGATTTCGCTGAAACTTTCATTAGAAGTTAGATAAGACTCTCTTCTTTCCAACAATGTACACTTCTTTGGCGATTGGTTGGAAATTGGATGTAAAACAATCACAAAATGTCAGAAAAAAGCCTTTCTGACTCGAATTTTTCTGAACATTTTTGGCGGTAAAAGTCGCATAGTTCCCTCAATTCTGCTCCGATTTCGCTGAAACTTTCATTAAAAGTTAGATAAGACTCTCCTCTTTCCAACAATGTACACTTCTTTGGCAATTGGTTGGAAATTGGATGTAAAACAATCACAAAATGTCAGAAAAAAGCCTTTCTGACTCGAATTTTTCTGAACATTTTTGGCGGTAAAAGTCGCATAGTTCGCTCAATTCTGCTCCGATTTCGCTGAAACTTTCATTAAAAGTTAGATAAGACTCTCCTCTTTCCAACAATGTACACTTCTTTGGCAATTGGTTGGAAATTGGATGTAAAACAATCACAAAATGTCAGAAAAAAGCCTTTCTGACTCGAATTTTTCTGAACATTTTTGGCGGTAAAAGTCCCATAGTTCCCTCAATTCTGCTCCGATTTCGCTGAAACTTTCATTAAAAGTTAGATAAGACTCTCCTCTTTCCAACAATGTACACTTCTTTGGCGATTGGTTGGAAATTGGATGTAAAACAATCACAAAATGTCACATAAAAGCCTCATTGACTCGAATTTTTTTGAAACTTTTTTTGGCGGTTAAAGTCCCATAGTTCCCTCAATTCTGCTCCGATTTCGCTGAAACTTTCATTAAAAGTTAGATAAGACTCTCCTCTTTCCAACAATGTACACTTCTTTGGCGATTGGTTGGAAATTGGATGTAAAACAATCACAAAATGTCAGAAAAAAGCCTTTCTGACTCGAATTTTTCTGAACATTTTTGGCGGTAAAAGTCGCATAGTTCGCTCAATTCTGCTCCGATTTCGCTGAAACTTTCATTAGAAGTTAGATAAGACTCTCCTCTTTCCAACAATGTACACTTCTTTGGCAATTGGTTGGAAATTGGATGTAAAACAATCACAAAATGTCAGAAAAAAGCCTTTCTGACTCGAATTTTTCTGAACATTTTTGGCGGTAAAAGTCCCATAGTTCCCTCAATTCTGCTCCGATTTCGCTGAAACTTTCATTAAAAGTTAGATAAGACTCTCCTCTTTCCAACAATGTACACTTCTTTGGCGATTGGTTGGAAATTGGATGTAAAACAATCACAAAATGTCAGAAAAAAGCCTTTCTGACTCGAATTTTTCTGAACATTTTTGGCGGTAAAAGTCGCATAGTTCCCTCAATTCTGCTCCGATTTCGCTGAAACTTTCATTAAAAGTTAGATAAGACTCTCCTCTTTCCAACAATGTACACTTCTTTGGCAATTGGTTGGAAATTGGATGTAAAACAATCACAAAATGTCAGAAAAAAGCCTTTCTGACTCGAATTTTTCTGAACATTTTTGGCGGTAAAAGTCGCATAGTTCGCTCAATTCTGCTCCGATTTCGCTGAAACTTTCATTAAAAGTTAGATAAGACTCTCCTCTTTCCAACAATGTACACTTCTTTGGCAATTGGTTGGAAATTGGATGTAAAACAATCACAAAATGTCAGAAAAAAGCCTTTCTGACTCGAATTTTTCTGAACATTTTTGGCGGTAAAAGTCCCATAGTTCCCTCAATTCTGCTCCGATTTCGCTGAAACTTTCATTAAAAGTTAGATAAGACTCTCCTCTTTCCAACAATGTACACTTCTTTGGCGATTGGTTGGAAATTGGATGTAAAACAATCACAAAATGTCACATAAAAGCCTCATTGACTCGAATTTTTTTGAAACTTTTTTTGGCGGTAAAAGTCCCATAGTTCCCTCAATTCTGCTCCGATTTCGCTGAAACTTTCATTAAAAGTTAGATAAGACTCTCCTCTTTCCAACAATGTACACTTCTTTGGCAATTGGTTGGAAATTGGATGTAAAACAATCACAAAATGTCAGAAAAAAGCCTTTCTGACTCGAATTTTTCTGAACATTTTTGGCGGTAAAAGTCCCATAGTTCCCTCAATTCTGCTCCGATTTCGCTGAAACTTTCATTAAAAGTTAGATAAGACTCTCCTCTTTCCAACAATGTACACTTCTTTGGCGATTGGTTGGAAATTGGATGTAAAACAATCACAAAATGTCACATAAAAGCCTCATTGACTCGAATTTTTTTGAAACTTTTTTTGGCGGTAAAAGTCGCATAGTTCCCTCAATTCTGCTCCGATTTCGCTGAAACTTTCATTAGAAGTTAGATAAGACTCTCCTCTTTCCAACAATGTACACTTCTTTGGCGATTGGTTGGAAATTGGATGTAAAACAATCAGAAAATGTCACATAAAAGCCTCATTGACTCGAATTTTTCTGAACATTTTTGGCGGTAAAAGTCCCATAGTTCCCTCAATTCTGCTCCGATTTCGCTGAAACTTTCATTAAAAGTTAGATAAGACTCTCCTCTTTCCAACAATGTACACTTCTTTGGCGATTGGTTGGAAATTGGATGTAAAACAATCACAAAATGTCAGAAAAAAGCCTTTCTGACTCGAATTTTTCTGAACATTTTTGGCGGTAAAAGTCGCATAGTTCCCTCAATTCTGCTCCGATTTCGCTGAAACTTTCATTAGAAGTTAGATAAGATTCTCCTCTTTCCAACAATGTACACTTCTTTGGCAATTGGTTGGAAATTGGATGTAAAACAATCACAAAATGTCAGAAAAAAGCCTTTCTGACTCGAATTTTTCTGAACATTTTTGGCGGTAAAAGTCGCATAGTTCCCTCAATTCTGCTCCGATTTCGCTGAAACTTTCATTAGAAGTTAGATAAGACTCTCCTCTTTCCAACAATGTACACTTCTTTGGCGATTGGTTGGAAATTGGATGTAAAACAATCACAAAATGTCACATAAAAGCCTCATTGACTCGAATTTTTTTGAAACTTTTTTGGCGGTAAAAGTCCCATAGTTCCCTCAATTCTGCTCCGATTTCGCTGAAACTTTCATTAGAAGTTAGATAAGACTCTTCTCTTTCCAACAATGTACACTTCTTTGGCAATTGGTTGGAAATTGGATGTAAAACAATCACAAAATATCAGAAAAAAGCCTTTCTGACTCGAATTTTTCTGAACATTTTTGGCGGTAAAAGTCCCATAGTTCCCTCAATTCTGCTCCGATTTCGCTGAAACTTTCATTAGAAGTTAGGCAAGACTCTCCTCTTTCCAACAGTGTACACTTCTTTGGCAATTGGTTGGAAATTGGATGTAAAACAATCACAAAATGTCAGAAAAAAGCCTTTCTGACTCGAATTTTTCTGAACATTTTTGGCGGTAAAAGTCCCATAGTTCTCTCAATTCTACTCCGATTTCGCTAAAACTTTCATTGTAAGTTAGGTAAGACTCTCTTCTTTCTAACAATGTACACTTCTTTGGCGATTGGTTGGAAATTGGATGTAAAACAATCACAAAATGTCACATAAAAGCCTCATTGACTCGAATTTTTTTGAAACTTTTTTTGGCGGTAAAAGTCCCATAGTTCCCTCAATTCTGCTCCGATTTCGCTGAAACTTTCATTAAAAGTTAGATAAGACTCTCCTCTTTCCAACAGTGTACACTTCTTTGGCAATTGGTTGGAAATTGGATGTAAAACAATCACAAAATGTCAGAAAAAAGCCTTTCTGACTCGAATTTTTCTGAACATTTTTGGCGGTAAAAGTCCCATAGTTCCCTCAATTCTGCTCCGATTTCGCTGAAACTTTCATTAAAAGTTAGATAAGACTCTCTTCTTTCCAACAATGTACACTTCTTTGGCAATTGGTTGGAAATTGGATGTAAAACAATCAGAAAATGTCACATAAAAGCCTCATTGACTCGAATTTTTTTGAAACTTTTTTTGGCGGTAAAAGTCCCATAGTTCCCTCAATTCTGCTCCGATTTCGCTGAAACTTTCATTAAAAGTTAGATAAGACTCTCCTCTTTCCAACAATGTACACTTCTTTGGCGATTGGTTGGAAATTGGATGTAAAACAATCACAAAATGTCACATAAAAGCCTCATTGACTCGAATTTTTTTGAAACTTTTTTTGGCGGTAAAAGTCCCATAGTTCCCTCAATTCTGCTCCGATTTCGCTGAAACTTTCATTAAAAGTTAGATAAGACTCTCCTCTTTCCAACAGTGTACACTTCTTTGGCAATTGGTTGGAAATTGGATGTAAAACAATCACAAAATGTCAGAAAAAAGCCTTTCTGACTCGAATTTTTCTGAACATTTTTGGCGGTAAAAGTCGCATAGTTCGCTCAATTCTGCTCCGATTTCGCTGAAACTTTCATTAAAAGTTAGGTAAGACTCTCCTCTTTCCAACAGTGTACACTTCTTTGGCGATTGGTTGGAAATTGGATGTAAAACAATCACAAAATGTCAGAAAAAAGCCTTTCTGACTCGAATTTTTCTGAACATTTTTGGCGGTAAAAGTCGCATAGTTCGCTCAATTCTGCTCCGATTTCGCTGAAACTTTCATTAAAAGTTAGATAAGACTCTCCTCTTTCCAACAATGTACACTTCTTTGGCAATTGGTTGGAAATTGGATGTAAAACAATCACAAAATGTCAGAAAAAAGCCTTTCTGACTCGAATTTTTCTGAACATTTTTGGCGGTAAAAGTCGCATAGTTCCCTCAATTCTGCTCCGATTTCGCTGAAACTTTCATTAGAAGTTAGATAAGACTCTCCTCTTTCCAACAATGTACACTTCTTTGGCAATTGGTTGGAAATTGGATGTAAAACAATCACAAAATGTCAGAAAAAAGCCTTTCTGACTCGAATTTTTCTGAACATTTTTGGCGGTAAAAGTCGCATAGTTCCCTCAATTCTGCTCCGATTTCGCTGAAACTTTCATTAAAAGTTAGATAAGACTCTCCTCTTTCCAACAATGTACACTTCTTTGGCGATTGGTTGGAAATTGGATGTAAAACAATCAGAAAATGTCACATAAAAGCCTCATTGACTCGAATTTTTTTGAAACTTTTTTGGCGGTAAAAGTCCCATAGTTCCCTCAATTCTGCTCCGATTTCGCTGAAACTTTCATTAGAAGTTAGATAAGACTCTCCTCTTTCCAACAGTGTACACTTCTTTGGCAATTGGTTGGAAATTGGATGTAAAACAATCACAAAATGTCAGAAAAAAGCCTTTCTGACTCGAATTTTTCTGAACATTTTTGGCGGTAAAAGTCCCATAGTTCTCTCAATTCTACTCCGATTTCGCTAAAACTTTCATTGTAAGTTAGGTAAGACTCTCTTCTTTCCAACAATGTACACTTCTTTGGCGATTGGTTGGAAATTGGATGTAAAACAATCACAAAATGTCACATAAAAGCCTCATTGACTCGAATTTTTTTGAAACTTTTTTTGGCGGTAAAAGTCCCATAGTTCCCTCAATTCTGCTCCGATTTCGCTGAAACTTTCATTAAAAGTTAGATAAGACTCTCCTCTTTCCAACAGTGTACACTTCTTTGGCAATTGGTTGGAAATTGGATGTAAAACAATCACAAAATGTCAGAAAAAAGCCTTTCTGACTCGAATTTTTCTGAACATTTTTGGCGGTAAAAGTCCCATAGTTCCCTCAATTCTGCTCCGATTTCGCTGAAACTTTCATTAAAAGTTAGATAAGACTCTCTTCTTTCCAACAATGTACACTTCTTTGGCAATTGGTTGGAAATTGGATGTAAAACAATCAGAAAATGTCACATAAAAGCCTCATTGACTCGAATTTTTTTGAAACTTTTTTTGGCGGTAAAAGTCCCATAGTTCCCTCAATTCTGCTCCGATTTCGCTGAAACTTTCATTAAAAGTTAGATAAGACTCTCCTCTTTCCAACAATGTACACTTCTTTGGCGATTGGTTGGAAATTGGATGTAAAACAATCACAAAATGTCACATAAAAGCCTCATTGACTCGAATTTTTTTGAAACTTTTTTTGGCGGTAAAAGTCCCATAGTTCCCTCAATTCTGCTCCGATTTCGCTGAAACTTTCATTAAAAGTTAGATAAGACTCTCCTCTTTCCAACAGTGTACACTTCTTTGGCAATTGGTTGGAAATTGGATGTAAAACAATCACAAAATGTCAGAAAAAAGCCTTTCTGACTCGAATTTTTCTGAACATTTTTGGCGGTAAAAGTCCCATAGTTCCCTCAATTCTGCTCCGATTTCCCTGAAACTTTCATTAAAAGTTAGATAAGACTCTCCTCTTTCCAACAGTGTACACTTCTTTGGCAATTGGTTGGAAATTGGATGTAAAACAATCACAAAATGTCAGAAAAAAGCCTTTCTGACTCGAATTTTTCTGAACATTTTTGGCGGTAAAAGTCGCATAGTTCGCTCAATTCTGCTCCGATTTCGCTGAAACTTTCATTAAAAGTTAGGTAAGACTCTCCTCTTTCCAACAGTGTACACTTCTTTGGCGATTGGTTGGAAATTGGATGTAAAACAATCACAAAATGTCAGAAAAAAGCCTTTCTGACTCGAATTTTTCTGAACATTTTTGGCGGTAAAAGTCGCATAGTTCGCTCAATTCTGCTCCGATTTCGCTGAAACTTTCATTAAAAGTTAGATAAGACTCTCCTCTTTCCAACAATGTACACTTCTTTGGCAATTGGTTGGAAATTGGATGTAAAACAATCACAAAATGTCAGAAAAAAGCCTTTCTGACTCGAATTTTTCTGAACATTTTTGGCGGTAAAAGTCGCATAGTTCCCTCAATTCTGCTCCGATTTCGCTGAAACTTTCATTAGAAGTTAGATAAGACTCTCCTCTTTCCAACAGTGTACACTTCTTTGGCAATTGGTTGGAAATTGGATGTAAAACAATCACAAAATGTCAGAAAAAAGCCTTTCTGACTCGAATTTTTCTGAACATTTTTGGCGGTAAAAGTCGCATAGTTCCCTCAATTCTGCTCCGATTTCGCTGAAACTTTCATTAAAAGTTAGATAAGACTCTCCTCTTTCCAACAATGTACACTTCTTTGGCGATTGGTTGGAAATTGGATGTAAAACAATCAGAAAATGTCACATAAAAGCCTCATTGACTCGAATTTTTTTGAAACTTTTTTGGCGGTAAAAGTCCCATAGTTCCCTCAATTCTGCTCCGATTTCGCTGAAACTTTCATTAGAAGTTAGATAAGACTCTTCTCTTTCCAACAATGTACACTTCTTTGGCAATTGGTTGGAAATTGGATGTAAAACAATCACAAAATATCAGAAAAAAGCCTTTCTGACTCGAATTTTTCTGAACATTTTTGGCGGTAAAAGTCCCATAGTTCCCTCAATTCTGCTCCGATTTCGCTGAAACTTTCATTAGAAGTTAGGTAAGACTCTCCTCTTTCCAACAGTGTACACTTCTTTGGCAATTGGTTGGAAATTGGATGTAAAACAATCACAAAATGTCAGAAAAAAGCCTTTCTGACTCGAATTTTTCTGAACATTTTTGGCGGTAAAAGTCCCATAGTTCTCTCAATTCTACTCCGATTTCGCTAAAACTTTCATTGTAAGTTAGGTAAGACTCTCTTCTTTCCAACAATGTACACCTCTTTGGCGATTGGTTGGAAATTGGATGTAAAACAATCACAAAATGTCACATAAAAGCCTCATTGACTCGAATTTTTTTGAAACTTTTTTTGGCGGTAAAAGTCCCATAGTTCCCTCAATTCTGCTCCGATTTCGCTGAAACTTTCATTAAAAGTTAGATAAGACTCTCCTCTTTCCAACAATGTACACTTCTTTGGCGATTGGTTGGAAATTGGATGTAAAACAATCACAAAATGTCAGAAAAAAGCCTTTCTGACTCGAATTTTTCTGAACATTTTTGGCGGTAAAAGTCCCATAGTTCCCTCAATTCTGCTCCGATTTCGCTGAAACTTTCATTAAAAGTTAGATAAGACTCTCCTCTTTCCAACAATGTACACTTCTTTGGCGATTGGTTGGAAATTGGATGTAAAACAATCACAAAATGTCAGAAAAAAGCCTTTCTTACTCGAATTTTTCTGAACATTTTTGGCGGTAAAAGTCGCATAGTTCCCTCAATTCTGCTCCGATTTCGCTGAAACTTTCATTAAAAGTTAGATAAGACTCTCCTCTTTCCAACAATGTACACTTCTTTGGCAATTGGTTGGAAATTGGATGTAAAACAATCACAAAATGTCAGAAAAAAGCCTTTCTGACTCGAATTTTTCTGAACATTTTTGGCGGTAAAAGTCCCATAGTTCCCTCAATTCTGCTCCGATTTCGCTGAAACTTTCATTAAAAGTTAGATAAGGCTCTCTTCTTTCTAACAATGTACACTTCTTTGGCAATTGGTTGGAAATTGGATGTAAAACAATCACAAAATGTCAGAAAAAAGCCTTTCTGACTCGAATTTTTCTGAACATTTTTGGCGGTAAAAGTCGCATAGTTCCCTCAATTCTGCTCCGATTTCGCTGAAACTTTCATTAGAAGTTAGATAAGACTCTCTTCTTTCCAACAATGTACACTTCTTTGGCGATTGGTTGGAAATTGGATGTAAAACAATCACAAAATGTCAGAAAAAAGCCTTTCTGACTCGAATTTTTCTGAACATTTTTGGCGGTAAAAGTCGCATAGTTCCCTCAATTCTGCTCCGATTTCGCTGAAACTTTCATTAAAAGTTAGATAAGACTCTCCTCTTTCCAACAATGTACACTTCTTTGGCAATTGGTTGGAAATTGGATGTAAAACAATCACAAAATGTCAGAAAAAAGCCTTTCTGACTCGAATTTTTCTGAACATTTTTGGCGGTAAAAGTCGCATAGTTCGCTCAATTCTGCTCCGATTTCGCTGAAACTTTCATTAAAAGTTAGATAAGACTCTCCTCTTTCCAACAATGTACACTTCTTTGGCAATTGGTTGGAAATTGGATGTAAAACAATCACAAAATGTCAGAAAAAAGCCTTTCTGACTCGAATTTTTCTGAACATTTTTGGCGGTAAAAGTCCCATAGTTCCCTCAATTCTGCTCCGATTTCGCTGAAACTTTCATTAAAAGTTAGATAAGACTCTCCTCTTTCCAACAATGTACACTTCTTTGGCGATTGGTTGGAAATTGGATGTAAAACAATCACAAAATGTCACATAAAAGCCTCATTGACTCGAATTTTTTTGAAACTTTTTTTGGCGGTAAAAGTCCCATAGTTCCCTCAATTCTGCTCCGATTTCGCTGAAACTTTCATTAAAAGTTAGATAAGACTCTCCTCTTTCCAACAATGTACACTTCTTTGGCAATTGGTTGGAAATTGGATGTAAAACAATCACAAAATGTCAGAAAAAAGCCTTTCTGACTCGAATTTTTCTGAACATTTTTGGCGGTAAAAGTCGCATAGTTCGCTCAATTCTGCTCCGATTTCGCTGAAACTTTCATTAAAAGTTAGATAAGACTCTCCTCTTTCCAACAATGTACACTTCTTTGGCAATTGGTTGGAAATTGGATGTAAAACAATCACAAAATGTCAGAAAAAAGCCTTTCTGACTCGAATTTTTCTGAACATTTTTGGCGGTAAAAGTCCCATAGTTCCCTCAATTCTGCTCCGATTTCGCTGAAACTTTCATTAAAAGTTAGATAAGACTCTCCTCTTTCCAACAATGTACACTTCTTTGGCGATTGGTTGGAAATTGGATGTAAAACAATCACAAAATGTCAGAAAAAAGCCTTTCTGACTCGAATTTTTCTGAACATTTTTGGCGGTAAAAGTCGCATAGTTCCCTCAATTCTGCTCCGATTTCGCTGAAACTTTCATTAAAAGTTAGATAAGACTCTCCTCTTTCCAACAATGTACACTTCTTTGGCAATTGGTTGGAAATTGGATGTAAAACAATCACAAAATGTCAGAAAAAAGCCTTTCTGACTCGAATTTTTCTGAACATTTTTGGCGGTAAAAGTCGCATAGTTCGCTCAATTCTGCTCCGATTTCGCTGAAACTTTCATTAAAAGTTAGATAAGACTCTCCTCTTTCCAACAATGTACACTTCTTTGGCAATTGGTTGGAAATTGGATGTAAAACAATCACAAAATGTCAGAAAAAAGCCTTTCTGACTCGAATTTTTCTGAACATTTTTGGCGGTAAAAGTCGCATAGTTCCCTCAATTCTGCTCCGATTTCGCTGAAACTTTCATTAGAAGTTAGATAAGACTCTTCTCTTTCCAACAATGTACACTTCTTTGGCAATTGGTTGGAAATTGGATGTAAAACAATCACAAAATATCAGAAAAAAGCCTTTCTGACTCGAATTTTTCTGAACATTTTTGGCGGTAAAAGTCCCATAGTTCCCTCAATTCTGCTCCGATTTCGCTGAAACTTTCATTAGAAGTTAGGTAAGACTCTCCTCTTTCCAACAGTGTACACTTCTTTGGCAATTGGTTGGAAATTGGATGTAAAACAATCACAAAATGTCAGAAAAAAGCCTTTCTGACTCGAATTTTTCTGAACATTTTTGGCGGTAAAAGTCGCATAGTTCCCTCAATTCTGCTCCGATTTCGCTGAAACTTTCATTAGAAGTTAGATAAGACTCTCCTCTTTCCAACAATGTACACTTCTTTGGCGATTGGTTGGAAATTGGATGTAAAACAATCACAAAATGTCAGAAAAAAGCCTTTCTGACTCGAATTTTTCTGAACATTTTTGGCGGTAAAAGTCGCATAGTTCCCTCAATTCTGCTCCGATTTCGCTGAAACTTTCATTAGAAGTTAGATAAGACTCTCCTCTTTCCAACAATGTACACTTCTTTGGCGATTGGTTGGAAATTGGATGTAAAACAATCACAAAATGTCACATAAAAGCCTCATTGACTCGAATTTTTTTGAAACTTTTTTTGGCGGTAAAAGTCGCATAGTTCCCTCAATTCTGCTCCGATTTCGCTGAAACTTTCATTAGAAGTTAGATAGGACTCTCCTCTTTCCAACAATGTACACTTCTTTGGCGATTGGTTGGAAATTGGATGTAAAACAATCACAAAATGTCAGAAAAAAGCCTCATTGACACGAATTTTTCTGAACATTTTTGGCGGTAAAAGTCCCATAGTTCCCTCAATTCTGCTCCGATTTCGCTGAAACTTTCATTAAAAGTTAGATAAGACTCTCCTCTTTCCAACAATGTACACTTCTTTGGCGATTGGTTGGAAATTGGATGTAAAACAATCACAAAATGTCACATAAAAGCCTCATTGACTCGAATTTTTTTGAAACTTTTTTTGGCGGTAAAAGTCCCATAGTTCCCTCAATTCTGCTCCGATTTCGCTGAAACTTTCATTAAAAGTTAGATAAGACTCTCCTCTTTCCAACAATGTACACTTCTTTGGCAATTGGTTGGAAATTGGATGTAAAACAATCACAAAATGTCAGAAAAAAGCCTTTCTGACTCGAATTTTTCTGAACATTTTTGGCGGTAAAAGTCGCATAGTTCGCTCAATTCTGCTCCGATTTCGCTGAAACTTTCATTAAAAGTTAGATAAGACTCTCCTCTTTCCAACAATGTACACTTCTTTGGCAATTGGTTGGAAATTGGATGTAAAACAATCACAATTTTTGGCGGTAAAAGTCCCATAGTTCCCTCAATTCTGCTCCGATTTCGCTGAAACTTTCATTAAAAGTTAGATAAGACTCTCCTCTTTCCAACAATGTACACTTCTTTGGCAATTGGTTGGAAATTGGATGTAAAACAATCACAAAATGTCAGAAAAAAGCCTTTCTGACTCGAATTTTTCTGAACATTTTTGGCGGTAAAAGTCCCATAGTTCCCTCAATTCTGCTCCGATTTCGCTGAAACTTTCATTAAAAGTTAGATAAGACTCTCCTCTTTCCAACAATGTACACTTCTTTGGCGATTGGTTGGAAATTGGATGTAAAACAATCACAAAATGTCACATAAAAGCCTCATTGACTCGAATTTTTTTGAAACTTTTTTTGGCGGTAAAAGTCCCATAGTTCCCTCAATTCTGCTCCGATTTCGCTGAAACTTTCATTAAAAGTTAGATAAGACTCTCCTCTTTCCAACAATGTACACTTCTTTGGCAATTGGTTGGAAATTGGATGTAAAACAATCACAAAATGTCAGAAAAAAGCCTTTCTGACTCGAATTTTTCTGAACATTTTTGGCGGTAAAAGTCGCATAGTTCGCTCAATTCTGCTCCGATTTCGCTGAAACTTTCATTAAAAGTTAGATAAGACTCTCCTCTTTCCAACAATGTACACTTCTTTGGCAATTGGTTGGAAATTGGATGTAAAACAATCACAAAATGTCAGAAAAAAGCCTTTCTGACTCGAATTTTTCTGAACATTTTTGGCGGTAAAAGTCCCATAGTTCCCTCAATTCTGCTCCGATTTCGCTGAAGCTTTCATTAAAAGTTAGATAAGACTCTCCTCTTTCCAACAATGTACACTTCTTTGGCGATTGGTTGGAAATTGGATGTAAAACAATCACAAAATGTCAGAAAAAAGCCTTTCTGACTCGAATTTTTCTGAACATTTTTGGCGGTAAAAGTCGCATAGTTCCCTCAATTCTGCTCCGATTTCGCTGAAACTTTCATTAGAAGTTAGATAAGACTCTCTTCTTTCCAACAATGTACACTTCTTTGGCGATTGGTTGGAAATTGGATGTAAAACAATCACAAAATGTCAGAAAAAAGCCTTTCTGACTCGAATTTTTCTGAACATTTTTGGCGGTAAAAGTCGCATAGTTCCCTCAATTCTGCTCCGATTTCGCTGAAACTTTCATTAGAAGTTAGATAAGACTCTCCTCTTTCCAACAATGTACACTTCTTTGGCGATTGGTTGGAAATTGGATGTAAAACAATCACAAAATGTCAGAAAAAAGCCTCATTGACACGAATTTTTTTGAAACTTTTTTTGGCGGTAAAAGTCGCATAGTTCCCTCAATTCTGCTCCGATTTCGCTGAAACTTTCATTAAAAGTTAGATAAGACTCTCCTCTTTCCAACAATGTACACTTCTTTGGCGATTGGTTGGAAATTGGATGTAAAACAATCACAAAATGTCAGAAAAAAGCCTTTCTGACTCGAATTTTTCTGAACATTTTTGGCGGTAAAAGTCGCATAGTTCCCTCAATTCTGCTCCGATTTCGCTGAAACTTTCATTAAAAGTTAGATAAGACTCTCCTCTTTCCAACAATGTACACTTCTTTGGCAATTGGTTGGAAATTGGATGTAAAACAATCACAAAATGTCAGAAAAAAGCCTTTCTGACTCGAATTTTTCTGAACATTTTTGGCGGTAAAAGTCGCATAGTTCCCTCAATTCTGCTCCGATTTCGCTGAAACTTTCATTAAAAGTTAGATAAGACTCTCCTCTTTCCAACAATGTACACTTCTTTGGCGATTGGTTGGAAATTGGATGTAAAACAATCACAAAATGTCACATAAAAGCCTCATTGACTCGAATTTTTTTGAAACTTTTTTTGGCGGTAAAAGTCCCATAGTTCCCTCAATTCTGCTCCGATTTCGCTGAAACTTTCATTAAAAGTTAGATAAGACTCTCCTCTTTCCAACAATGTACACTTCTTTGGCAATTGGTTGGAAATTGGATGTAAAACAATCACAAAATGTCAGAAAAAAGCCTTTCTAACTCGAATTTTTCTGAACATTTTTGGCGGTAAAAGTCGCATAGTTCGCTCAATTCTGCTCCGATTTCGCTGAAACTTTCATTAAAAGTTAGATAAGGCTCTCTTCTTTCTAACAATGTACACTTCTTTGGCAATTGGTTGGAAATTGGATGTAAAACAATCACAAAATGTCAGAAAAAAGCCTTTCTGACTCGAATTTTTCTGAACATTTTTGGCGGTAAAAGTCGCATAGTTCGCTCAATTCTGCTCCGATTTCGCTGAAACTTTCACTAAAAGTTAGATAAGACTCTCCTCTTTCCAACAATGTACACTTCTTTGGCAATTGGTTGGAAATTGGATGTAAAACAATCACAAAATATCAGAAAAAAGCCTTTCTGACTCGAATTTTTCTGAACATTTTTGGCGGTAAAAGTCCCATAGTTCCCTCAATTCTGCTCCGATTTCGCTGAAACTTTCATTAGAAGTTATATAAGACTCTCCTCTTTCCATCAGTGTACACTTCTTTGGCAATTGGTTGGAAATTGGATGTAAAACAATCACAAAATGTCACATAAAAGCCTCATTGACTCGAATTTTTTTGAAACTTTTTTTGGCGGTAAAAGTCCCATAGTTCCCTCAATTCTGCTCCGATTTCCCTGAAACTTTCATTAAAAGTTAGATAAGACTCTCTTCTTTCCAACAATGTACACTTCTTTGGCAATTGGTTGGAAATTGGATGTAAAACAATCAGAAAATGTCACATAAAAGCCTCATTGACTCGAATTTTTTTGAAACTTTTTTTGGCGGTAAAAGTCCCATAGTTCCCTCAATTCTGCTCCGATTTCGCTGAAACTTTCATTAAAAGTTAGATAAGACTCTCCTCTTTCCAACAATGTACACTTCTTTGGCGATTGGTTGGAAATTGGATGTAAAACAATCACAAAATGTCACATAAAAGCCTCATTGACTCGAATTTTTTTGAAACTTTTTTGGCGGTAAAAGTCCCATAGTTCCCTCAATTCTGCTCCGATTTCGCTGAAACTTTCATTAAAAGTTGGATAAGACTCTCCTCTTTCCAACAGTGTACACTTCTTTGGCAATTGGTTGGAAATTGGATGTAAAACAATCACAAAATGTCAGAAAAAAGCCTTTCTGACTCGAATTTTTCTGAACATTTTTGGCGGTAAAAGTCGCATAGTTCGCTCAATTCTGCTCCGATTTCGCTGAAACTTTCATTAAAAGTTAGATAAGACTCTCCTCTTTCCAACAATGTACACTTCTTTGGCAATTGGTTGGAAATTGGATGTAAAACAATCACAAAATGTCAGAAAAAAGCCTTTCTGACTCGAATTTTTCTGAACATTTTTGGCGGTAAAAGTCCCATAGTTCCCTCAATTCTGCTCCGATTTCGCTGAAACTTTCATTAAAAGTTAGATAAGACTCTCCTCTTTCCAACAATGTACACTTCTTTGGCGATTGGTTGGAAATTGGATGTAAAACAATCACAAAATGTCAGAAAAAAGCCTTTCTGACTCGAATTTTTCTGAACATTTTTGGCGGTAAAAGTCGCATAGTTCCCTCAATTCTGCTCCGATTTCGCTGAAACTTTCATTAGAAGTTATATAAGACTCTCCTCTTTCCAACAATATACACTTCTTTGGCAATTGGTTGGAAATTGGATGTAAAACAATCACAAAATGTCACATAAAAGCCTCATAGACTCGAATTTTTTTGAAACTTTTTTTGGCGGTGAAAGTCCCATAGTTCCCTCAATTCTGCTCCGATTTCGCTGAAACTTCCATCAAAAGTTAGATAAGACTCTCCTCTTTCCAACAATGTACACTTCTTTGGCAATTGGTTGGAAATTGGATGTAAAACAATCACAAAATGTCACATAAAAGCCTCATTGACTCGAATTTTTTTGAAACTTTTTTTGGCGGTGAAAGTCCCATAGTTCCCTCAATTCTGCTCCGATTTCGCTGAAACTTCCATTAAAAGTTAGATAAGACTCTCCTCTTTCCAACAATGTACACTTCTTTGGCGATTGGTTGGAAATTGGATGTAAAACAATCAGAAAATGTCACATAAAAGCCTCATTGACTCGAATTTTTTTGAAACTTTTTTGGCGGTAAAAGTCCCATAGTTCCCTCAATTCTGCTCCGATTTCGCTGAAACTTTCATTAGAAGTTAGATAAGACTCTTCTCTTTCCAACAATGTACACTTCTTTGGCAATTGGTTGGAAATTGGATGTAAAACAATCACAAAATATCAGAAAAAAGCCTTTCTGACTCGAATTTTTCTGAACATTTTTGGCGGTAAAAGTCCCATAGTTCCCTCAATTCTGCTCCGATTTCGCTGAAACTTTCATTAAAAGTTAGGTAAGACTCTCTTCTTTCCAACAGTGTACACTTCTTTGGCAATTGGTTGGAAATTGGATGTAAAACAATCACAAAATGTCAGAAAAAAGCCTTTCTGACTCGAATTTTTCTGAACATTTTTGGCGGTAAAAGTCGCATAGTTCCCTCAATTCTGCTCCGATTTCGCTGAAACTTTCATTAAAAGTTAGATAAGACTCTCCTCTTTCCAACAATGTACACTTCTTTGGCGATCGGTTGGAAATTGGATGTAAAACAATCACAAAATATCAGAAAAAAGCCTTTCTGACTCGAATTTTTCTGAACATTTTTGGCGGTAAAAGTCGCATAGTTCCCTCAATTCTGCTCCGATTTCGCTGAAACTTTCATTAGAAGTTAGATAAGACTCTCCTCTTTCCAACAATGTACACTTCTTTGGCAATTGGTTGGAAATTGGATGTAAAACAATCACAAAATGTCAGAAAAAAGCCTTTCTGACTCGAATTTTTCTGAACATTTTTGGCGGTAAAAGTCGCATAGTTCCCTCAATTCTGCTCCGATTTCGCTGAAACTTTCATTAGAAGTTATATAAGACTCTCCTCTTTCCAACAATGTACACTTCTTTGGCAATTGGTTGGAAATTGGATGTAAAACAATCACAAAATGTCACATAAAAGCCTCATTGACTCGAATTTTTTTGAAACTTTTTTTGGCGGTAAAAGTCCCATAGTTCCCTCAATTCTGCTCCGATTTCCCTGAAACTTTCATTAAAAGTTAGATAAGACTCTCTTCTTTCCAACAATGTACACTTCTTTGGCAATTGGTTGGAAATTGGATGTAAAACAATCACAAAATGTCACATAAAAGCCTCATTGACTCGAATTTTTTTGAAACTTTTTTTGGCGGTAAAAGTCCCATAGTTCCCTCAATTCTGCTCCGATTTCGCTGAAACTTTCATTAGAAGTTAGATAAGACTCTTCTCTTTCCAACAATGTACACTTCTTTGGCAATTGGTTGGAAATTGGATGTAAAACAATCACAAAATGTCAGAAAAAACGAATTTTTCTGAACATTTTTGGCGGTAAAAGTCGCATAGTTCGCTCAATTCTGCTCCGATTTCGCTGAAACTTTCATTAGGAGTTAGATAAGACTCTCCTCTTTCCAACAATGTACACTTCTTTGGCAATTTGGTTGGAAATTGGATGTAAAACAATCACAAAATGTCAGAAAAAAGCCTTTCTGACTCGAATTTTTCTGAACATTTTTGGCGGTAAAAAGTCGCATAGTTCCCTCAATTCTGCTCCGATTTCGCTGAAACTTTCATTAAAAGTTAGATAAGACTCTCCTCTTTCCAACAATGTACACTTCTTTGGCGATTGGTTGGAAATTGGATGTAAAACAATCACAAAATGTCAGAAAAAAGCCTTTCTGACTCGAATTTTTCTGAACATTTTTGGCGGTAAAAAGTCGCATAGTTCCCTCAATTCTGCTCCGATTTCGCTGAAACTTTCATTAGAAGTTAGATAAGACTCTCCTCTTTCCAACAATGTACACTTCTTTGGCGATTGGTTGGAAATTGGATGTAAAACAATCACAAAATGTCAGAAAAAAGCCTCATTGACTCGAATTTTTTTGAAACTTTTTTTGGCGGTAAAAGTCCCATAGTTCCCTCAATTCTGCTCCGATTTCGCTGAAGCTTTCAGTAGAAGTTAGATAAGACTTTCCTCTTTCCAACAGTGTACACTTCTTTGGCGATTGGTTGGAAATTGGATGTAAAACAATCACAAAATGTCAGAAAAAAGCCTTTCTGACTCGAATTTTTCTGAACATTTTTTGGCGGTAAAAGTCCCATAGTTCCCCTCAATTCTGCTCCGATTTCCCTGAAACTTTCATTAAAAGTTAGATAAGACTCTCCTCTTTCCAACAATGTACACTTCTTTGGCAATTGGTTGGAAATTGGATGTAAAACAATCACAAAATGTCACATAAAAGCCTCATTGACTCGAATTTTTTTGAAACTTTTTTTGGCGGTAAAAGTCCCATAGTTCCCTCAATTCTGCTCCGATTTCGCTGAAACTTTCATTAAAAGTTAGGTAAGACTCTCCTCTTTCCAACAATGTACACTTCTTTGGCAATTGGTTGGAAATTGGATGTAAAACAATCACAAAATGTCAGAAAAAAGCCTTTCTGACTCGAATTTTTCTGAACATTTTTGGCGGTAAAAGACGCATAGTTCCCTCAATTCTGCTCCGATTTCGCTGAAACTTTCATTAAAAGTTAGATAAGACTCTCTTCTTTCCAACAATGCTACACTTCTTTGGCGATTGGTTGGAAATTGGATGTAAAACAATCAGAAAATGTCACATAAAAGCCTCATTGACTCGAATTTTTTTGAAACTTTTTTGGCGGTAAAAGTCCCATAGTTCCCTCAATTCTGCTCCGATTTCGCTGAAACTTTCATTAAAAGTTAGATAAGACTCTCCTCTTTCCAACAGTGTACACTTCTTTGGCAATTGGTTGGAAATTGGATGTAAAACAATCACAAAATGTCAGAAAAAAGCCTTTCTGACTCGAATTTTTCTGAACATTTTTGGCGGTAAAAGTCCCATAGTTCCCTCAATTCTGCTCCGATTTCGCTGAAGCTTTCAGTAAAAGTTAGACAAGACTCTCCTCTTTCCAACAATGTACACTTCTTTGGCAATTGGTTGGAAATTGGATGTAAAACAATCACAAAATGTCAGAAAAAAGCCTTTCTGACTCGAATTTTTTCTGAACATTTTTGGCGGTAAAAGTCCCATAGTTCCCTCAATTCTACTCCGCATTTCGCTAAAACTTTGATTGTAAGTTAGGTAAGACTCTCCTCTTTCCAACAATGTACACTTCTTGGCAATTGGTTTGGAAATTGGATGTAAAACAATCACAAAATTTCAGAAAAAAGCCTTTCTGACTCGAATTTTTTCTGAACATTTTTGGCGGTAAAAGTCCCATAGTTCCCTCAATTCTGCCTCCGATTTCGCTGAAACCTTCATTGTAAGTTAGGTAAGACTCTCCTCTTTCCAACAATGTAGACTTCTTTGGCAATTGGTTGGAAATTGGATGTAAAACAATCACAAAATGTCAGAAAAAAGCCTTTCTGACTCGAATTTTTCTGAACATTTTTGGCGGTAAAAGTCCCATAGTTCTCTCAATTCTACTCCGGATTTCGCTAAAACTTTCATTGTAAGTTAGGTAAGACTCTCCTCTTTCCAACAATGTACACTTCTTTGGCGATTGGTTGGAAATTGGATGTAAAACAATCACAAAATGTCACATAAAAGCCTCATTGACTCGAATTTTTTTGAAACTTTTTTTGGCGGTGAAAGTCCCATAGTTCCCTCAATTCTGCTCCGATTTCGCTGAAACTTCCATTAAAAGTTAGATAAGACTCTCCCTCTTTCCAACAATGTACACTTCTTTGGCAATTGGTTGGAAATTGGATGTAAAACAATCAGAAAATGTCACATAAAAGCCTTTCTGACTCGAATTTTTTTGAAACTTTTTTTGGCGGTAAAAGTCCCATAGTTCCCTCAATTCTGCTCCGATTTCGCTGAAACTTTCATTAAAAGTTAGATAAGACTCTCCTCTTTCCAACAATGTACACTTCTTTGGCGATTGGTTGGAAATTGGATGTAAAACAATCAGAAAATGTCACATAAAAGCCTCATTGACTCGAATTTTTTTGAAACTTTTTTGGCGGTAAAAGTCCCATAGTTCCCTCAATTCTGCTCCGATTTCGCTGAAACTTTCATTAGAAGTTAGATAAGACTCTTCTCTTTCCAACAATGTACACTTCTTTGGCAATTGGTTGGAAATTGGATGTAAAACAATCACAAAATATCAGAAAAAAGCCTTTCTGACTCGAATTTTTCTGAACATTTTTGGCGGTAAAAGTCCCATAGTTCCCTCAATTCTGCTCCGATTTCGCTGAAACTTTCATTAAAAGTTAGGTAAGACTCTCTTCTTTCCAACAGTGTACACTTCTTTGGCAATTGGTTGGAAATTGGATGTAAAACAATCACAAAATGTCAGAAAAAAGCCTTTCTGACTCGAATTTTTCTGAACATTTTTGGCGGTAAAAGTCGCATAGTTCCCTCAATTCTGCTCCGATTTCGCTGAAACTTTCATTAAAAGTTAGATAAGACTCTCCTCTTTCCAACAATGTACACTTCTTTGGCGATCGGTTGGAAATTGGATGTAAAACAATCACAAAATATCAGAAAAAAGCCTTTCTGACTCGAATTTTTCTGAACATTTTTGGCGGTAAAAGTCGCATAGTTCCCTCAATTCTGCTCCGATTTCGCTGAAACTTTCATTAGAAGTTAGATAAGACTCTCCTCTTTCCAACAATGTACACTTCTTTGGCAATTGGTTGGAAATTGGATGTAAAACAATCACAAAATGTCAGAAAAAAGCCTTTCTGACTCGAATTTTTCTGAACATTTTTGGCGGTAAAAGTCGCATAGTTCCCTCAATTCTGCTCCGATTTCGCTGAAACTTTCATTAGAAGTTATATAAGACTCTCCTCTTTCCAACAATGTACACTTCTTTGGCAATTGGTTGGAAATTGGATGTAAAACAATCACAAAATGTCACATAAAAGCCTCATTGACTCGAATTTTTTTGAAACTTTTTTTGGCGGTAAAAGTCCCATAGTTCCCTCAATTCTGCTCCGATTTCCCTGAAACTTTCATTAAAAGTTAGATAAGACTCTCTTCTTTCCAACAATGTACACTTCTTTGGCAATTGGTTGGAAATTGGATGTAAAACAATCAGAAAATGTCACATAAAAGCCTCATTGACTCGAATTTTTTTGAAACTTTCTTTGGCGGTAAGAGTCCCATAGTTCCCTCAATTCTGCTCCGATTTCGCTGAAACTTTCATTAAAAGTTAGATAAGACTCTCCTCTTTCCCACAATGTACACTTCTTTGGCGATTGGTTGGAAATTGGATGTAAAACAATCACAAAATGTCACATAAAAGCCTCATTGACTCGAATTTTTTTGAAACTTTTTTGGCGGTAAAAGTCCCATAGTTCCCTCAATTCTGCTCCGATTTCGCTGAAACTTTCATTAAAAGTTGGATAAGACTCTCCTCTTTCCAACAGTGTACACTTCTTTGGCAATTGGTTGGAAATTGGATGTAAAACAATCACAAAATGTCAGAAAAAAGCCTTTCTGACTCGAATTTTTCTGAACATTTTTGGCGGTAAAAGTCGCATAGTTCGCTCAATTCTGCTCCGATTTCGCTGAAACTTTCATTAAAAGTTAGATAAGACTCTCCTTTTTCCAACAATGTACACTTCTTTGGCAATTGGTTGGAAATTGGATGTAAAACAATCACAAAATGTCAGAAAAAAGCCTTTCTGACTCGAATTTTTCTGAACATTTTTGGCGGTAAAAGTCGCATAGTTCCCTCAATTCTGCTCCGATTTCGCTGAAACTTTCATTAGAAGTTAGATAAGACTCTCCTCTTTCCAACAATGTACACTTCTTTGGCAATTGGTTGGAAATTGGATGTAAAACAATCACAAAATGTCAGAAAAAAGCCTTTCTGACTCGAATTTTTCTGAACATTTTTGGCGGTAAAAGTCGCATAGTTCCCTCAATTCTACCCCGATTTCGCTGAAACTTTCATTAAAAGTTAGATAAGACTCTCCTCTTTCCAACAATGTACACTTCTTTGGCGATTGGTTGGAAATTGGATGTAAAACAATCACAAAATGTCAGAAAAAAGCCTTTCTGACTCGAATTTTTCTGAACATTTTTGGCGGTAAAAGTCGCATAGTTCCCTCAATTCTGCTCCGATTTCGCTGAAACTTTCATTAGAAGTTAGATAAGACTCTCCTCTTTCCAACAATGTACACTTCTTTGGCGATTGGTTGGAAATTGGATGTAAAACAATCACAAAATGTCAGAAAAAAGCCTCATTGACTCGAATTTTTTTGAAACTTTTTTTGGCGGTAAAAGTCCCATAGTTCCCTCAATTCTGCTCCGATTTCGCTGAAGCTTTCAGTAGAAGTTAGATAAGACTTTCCTCTTTCCAACAGTGTACACTTCTTTGGCGATTGGTTGGAAATTGGATGTAAAACAATCACAAAATGTCAGAAAAAAGCCTTTCTGACTCGAATTTTTCTGAACATTTTTGGCGGTAAAAGTCCCATAGTTCCCTCAATTCTGCTCCGATTTCCCTGAAACTTTCATTAAAAGTTAGATAAGACTCTCCTCTTTCCAACAATGTACACTTCTTTGGCAATTGGTTGGAAATTGGATGTAAAACAATCACAAAATGTCACATAAAAGCCTCATTGACTCGAATTTTTTTGAAACTTTTTTTGGCGGTAAAAGTCCCATAGTTCCCTCAATTCTGCTCCGATTTCGCTGAAACTTTCATTAAAAGTTAGGTAAGACTCTCCTCTTTCCAACAATGTACACTTCTTTGGCAATTGGTTGGAAATTGGATGTAAAACAATCACAAAATGTCAGAAAAAAGCCTTTCTGACTCGAATTTTTCTGAACATTTTTGGCGGTAAAAGACGCATAGTTCCCTCAATTCTGCTCCGATTTCGCTGAAACTTTCATTAAAAGTTAGATAAGACTCTCTTCTTTCCAACAATGTACACTTCTTTGGCGATTGGTTGGAAATTGGATGTAAAACAATCAGAAAATGTCACATAAAAGCCTCATTGACTCGAATTTTTTTGAAACTTTTTTGGCGGTAAAAGTCCCATAGTTCCCTCAATTCTGCTCCGATTTCGCTGAAACTTTCATTAAAAGTTATATAAGACTCTTCTCTTTCCAACAATGTACACTTCTTTGGCAATTGGTTGGAAATTGGATGTAAAACAATCACAAAATGTCAGAAAAAAGCCTTTCTGACTCGAATTTTTCTGAACATTTTTGGCGGTAAAAGTCCCATAGTTCCCTCAATTCTGCTCCGATTTCGCTGAAGCTTTCAGTAAAAGTTAGACAAGACTCTCCTCTTTCCAACAATGTACACTTCTTTGGCAATTGGTTGGAAATTGGATGTAAAACAATCACAAAATGTCAGAAAAAAGCCTTTCTGACTCGAATTTTTCTGAACATTTTTGGCGGTAAAAGTCCCATAGTTCCCTCAATTCTACTCCGATTTCGCTAAAACTTTGATTGTAAGTTAGGTAAGACTCTCCTCTTTCCAACAATGTACACTTCTTTGGCAATTGGTTGGAAATTGGATGTAAAACAATCACAAAATTTCAGAAAAAAGCCTTTCTGACTCGAATTTTTCTGAACATTTTTGGCGGTAAAAGTCCCATAGTTCCCTCAATTCTGCTCCGATTTCGCTGAAACCTTCATTGTAAGTTAGGTAAGACTCTCCTCTTTCCAACAATGTAGACTTCTTTGGCAATTGGTTGGAAATTGGATGTAAAACAATCACAAAATGTCAGAAAAAAGCCTTTCTGACTCGAATTTTTCTGAACATTTTTGGCGGTAAAAGTCCCATAGTTCTCTCAATTCTACTCCGATTTCGCTAAAACTTTCATTGTAAGTTAGGTAAGACTCTCCTCTTTCCAACAATGTACACTTCTTTGGCGATTGGTTGGAAATTGGATGTAAAACAATCACAAAATGTCACATAAAAGCCTCATTGACTCGAATTTTTTTGAAACTTTTTTTGGCGGTGAAAGTCCCATAGTTCCCTCAATTCTGCTCCGATTTCGCTGAAACTTCCATCAAAAGTTAGATAAGACTCTCCTCTTTCCAACAATGTACACTTCTTTGGCAATTGGTTGGAAATTGGATGTAAAACAATCACAAAATGTCAGAAAAAGCCTTTCTGACTCGAATTTTTCTGAACATTTTTGGCGGTAAAAGTCGCATAGTTCGCTCAATTCTGCTCCGATTTCGCTGAAACTTTCATTAAAAGTTAGGTAAGGCTTTCCTCTTTCCAACAATGTACACTTCTTTGGCAATTGGTTGAAAATTGGATGTAAAACAATCACAAAATGTCAGAAAAAAGCCTTTCTGACTCGAATTTTTCTGAACATTTTTGGCGGTAAAAGTCCCATAGTTCCCTCAATTCTGCTCCGATTTCGCTGAAGCTTTCATTAAAAGTTAGATAAGACTCTCCTCTTTCCAACAATGTACACTTCTTTGGCGATTGGTTGAAAATTGGATGTAAAACAATCACAAAATGTCAGAAAAAAGCCTTTCTGACTCGAATTTTTCTGAACATTTTTGGCGGTAAAAGTCGCATAGTTCCCTCAATTCTGCTCCGATTTCGCTGAAACTTTCATTAGAAGTTAGATAAGACTCTCTTCTTTCCAACAATGTACACTTCTTTGGCGATTGGTTGGAAATTGGATGTAAAACAATCACAAAATGTCAGAAAAAAGCCTTTCTGACTCGAATTTTTCTGAACATTTTTGGCGGTAAAAGTCGCATAGTTCCCTCAATTCTGCTCCGATTTCGCTGAAACTTTCATTAGAAGTTAGATAAGACTCTCCTCTTTCCAACAATGTACACTTCTTTGGCGATTGGTTGGAAATTGGATGTAAAACAATCACAAAATGTCAGAAAAAAGCCTCATTGACTCGAATTTTTTTGAAACTTTTTTTGGCGGTAAAAGTCCCATAGTTCCCTCAATTCTGCTCCGATTTCGCTGAAACTTTCAGTAGAAGTTAGATAAGACTTTCCTCTTTCCAACAGTTTACACTTCTTTGGCGATTGGTTGGAAATTGGATGTAAAACAATCACAAAATGTCAGAAAAAAGCCTTTCTGACTCGAATTTTTCTGAACATTTTTGGCGGTAAAAGTCCCATAGTTCCCTCAATTCTGCTCCGATTTCCCTGAAACTTTCATTAAAAGTTAGATAAGACTCTCCTCTTTCCAACAATGTACACTTCTTTGGCAATTGGTTGGAAATTGGATGTAAAACAATCACAAAATGTCACATAAAAGCCTCATTGACTCGAATTTTTTTGAAACTTTTTTTGGCGGTAAAAGTCCCATAGTTCCCTCAATTCTGCTCCGATTTCGCTGAAACTTTGACTAGAAGTTAGGTAAGACTCTCCTCTTTCCAACAGTGTAGACTTCTTTGGCAATTGGTTGGAAATTGGATGTAAAACAATCACAAAATGTCAGAAAAAAGCCTTTCTGACTCGAATTTTTCTGAACATTTTTGGCGGTAAAAGTCGCATAGTTCCCTCAATTCTGCTCCGATTTCGCTGAAACTTTCATTAAAAGTTAGATAAGACTCTCTTCTTTCCAACAATGTACACTTCTTTGGCGATTGGTTGGAAATTGGATGTAAAACAATCACAAAATGTCACATAAAAGCCTCATTGACTCGAATTTTTTTGAAACTTTTTTTGGCGGTAAAAGTCCCATAGTTCCCTCAATTCTGCTCCGATTTCGCTGAAACTTTCATTAAAAGTTAGATAAGACTCTTCTCTTTCCAACAATGTAAGTTAGGTAAGACTCTCCTCTTTCCAACAATGTACACTTCTTTGGCAATTGGTTGGAAATTGGATGTAAAACAATCACAAAATGTCAGAAAAAAGCCTCATTGACTCGAATTTTTTTGAAACTTTTTTTGGCGGTAAAAGTCCCATAGTTCCCTCAATTCTGCTCCGATTTCGCTGAAACTTTCATTAAAAGTTAGATAAGACTCTCCTTTTTCCAACAATGTACACTTCTTTGGCAATTGGTTGGAAATTGGATGTAAAACAATCACAAAATGTCAGAAAAAAGCCTTTCTGACTCGAATTTTTCTGAACATTTTTGGCGGTAAAAGACGCATAGTTCCCTCAATTCTGCTCCGATTTCGCTGAAACTTTCATTAAAAGTTAGATAAGACTCTCTTCTTTCCAACAATGTACACTTCTTTGGCGATTGGTTGGAAATTGGATGTAAAACAATCAGAAAATGTCACATAAAAGCCTCATTGACTCGAATTTTTTTGAAACTTTTTTGGCGGTAAAAGTCCCATAGTTCCCTCAATTCTGCTCCGATTTCGCTGAAACTTTCATTAAAAGTTATATAAGACTCTTCTCTTTCCAACAATGTACACTTCGGTTGGAAATTGGATGTAAAACAATCACAAAATGTCAGAAAAAAGCCTTTCTGACTCGAATTTTTCTGAACATTTTTGGCGGTAAAAGTCCCATAGTTCCCTCAATTCTGCTCCGATTTCGCTGAAGCTTTCAGTAAAAGTTAGACAAGACTCTCCTCTTTCCAACAATGTACACTTCTTTGGCAATTGGTTGGAAATTGGATGTAAAACAATCACAAAATGTCAGAAAAAAGCCTTTCTGACTCGAATTTTTCTGAACATTTTTGGCGGTAAAAGTCCCATAGTTCCCTCAATTCTACTCCGATTTCGCTAAAACTTTGATTGTAAGTTAGGTAAGACTCTCCTCTTTCCAACAATGTACACTTCTTTGGCAATTGGTTGGAAATTGGATGTAAAACAATCACAAAATTTCAGAAAAAAGCCTTTCTGACTCGAATTTTTCTGAACATTTTTGGCGGTAAAAGTCCCATAGTTCCCTCAATTCTGCTCCGATTTCGCTGAAACCTTCATTGTAAGTTAGGTAAGACTCTCCTCTTTCCAACAATGTAGACTTCTTTGGCAATTGGTTGGAAATTGGATGTAAAACAATCACAAAATGTCAGAAAAAAGCCTTTCTGACTCGAATTTTTCTGAACATTTTTGGCGGTAAAAGTCCCATAGTTCTCTCAATTCTACTCCGATTTCGCTAAAACTTTCATTGTAAGTTAGGTAAGACTCTCCTCTTTCCAACAATGTACACTTCTTTGGCGATTGGTTGGAAATTGGATGTAAAACAATCACAAAATGTCACATAAAAGCCTCATTGACTCGAATTTTTTTGAAACTTTTTTTGGCGGTGAAAGTCCCATAGTTCCCTCAATTCTGCTCCGATTTCGCTGAAACTTCCATCAAAAGTTAGATAAGACTCTCCTCTTTCCAACAATGTACACTTCTTTGGCAATTGGTTGGAAATTGGATGTAAAACAAACACAAAATGTCAGAAAAAGCCTTTCTGACTCGAATTTTTCTGAACATTTTTGGCGGTAAAAGTCGCATAGTTCGCTCAATTCTGCTCCGATTTCGCTGAAACTTTCATTAAAAGTTAGGTAAGGCTTTCCTCTTTCCAACAATGTACACTTCTTTGGCAATTGGTTGAAAATTGGATGTAAAACAATCACAAAATGTCAGAAAAAAGCCTTTCTGACTCGAATTTTTCTGAACATTTTTGGCGGTAAAAGTCCCATAGTTCCCTCAATTCTGCTCCGATTTCGCTGAAGCTTTCATTAAAAGTTAGATAAGACTCTCCTCTTTCCAACAATGTACACTTCTTTGGCGATTGGTTGGAAATTGGATGTAAAACAATCACAAAATGTCAGAAAAAAGCCTTTCTGACTCGAATTTTTCTGAACATTTTTGGCGGTAAAAGTCCCATAGTTCTCTCAATTCTACTCCGATTTCGCTAAAACTTTCATTGTAAGTTAGGTAAGACTCTCCTCTTTCCAACAATGTAGACTTCTTTGGCAATTGGTTGGAAATTGGATGTAAAACAATCACAAAATGTCAGAAAAAAGCCTTTCTGACTCGAATTTTTCTGAACATTTTTGGCGGTAAAAGTCCCATAGTTCTCTCAATTCTACTCCGATTTCGCTAAAACTTTCATTGTAAGTTAGGTAAGACTCTCCTCTTTCCAACAATGTACACTTCTTTGGCGATTGGTTGGAAATTGGATGTAAAACAATCACAAAATGTCACATAAAAGCCTCATTGACTCGAATTTTTTTGAAACTTTTTTTGGCGGTGAAAGTCCCATAGTTCCCTCAATTCTGCTCCGATTTCGCTGAAACTTCCATTAAAAGTTAGATAAGACTCTCCTCTTTCCAACAATGTACACTTCTTTGGCAATTGGTTGGAAATTGGATGTAAAACAATCAGAAAATGTCACATAAAAGCCTCATTGACTCGAATTTTTTTGAAACTTTTTTTGGCGGTAAAAGTCCCATAGTTCCCTCAATTCTGCTCCGATTTCGCTGAAACTTTCATTAGAAGTTAGGTAAGACTCTCCTCTTTCCAACAATGTAGACTTCTTTGGCAATTGGTTGGAAATTGGATGTAAAACAATCACAAAATGTCAGAAAAAAGCCTTTCTGACTCGAATTTTTCTGAACATTTTTGGCGGTAAAAGTCCCATAGTTCTCTCAATTCTACTCCGATTTCGCTAAAACTTTCATTGTAAGTTAGGTAAGACTCTCCTCTTTCCAACAATGTACACTTCTTTGGCGATTGGTTGGAAATTGGATGTAAAACAATCACAAAATGTCACATAAAAGCCTCATTGACTCGAATTTTTTTGAAACTTTTTTTGGCGGTGAAAGTCCCATAGTTCCCTCAATTCTGCTCCGATTTCGCTGAAACTTCCATTAAAAGTTAGATAAGACTCTCCTCTTTCCAACAATGTACACTTCTTTGGCAATTGGTTGGAAATTGGATGTAAAACAATCAGAAAATGTCACATAAAAGCCTCATTGACTCGAATTTTTTTGAAACTTTTTTTGGCGGTAAAAGTCCCATAGTTCCCTCAATTCTGCTCCGATTTCGCTGAAACTTTCATTAAAAGTTAGATAAGACTCTCCTCTTTCCAACAATGTACACTTCTTTGGCGATTGGTTGGAAATTGGATGTAAAACAATCAGAAAATGTCACATAAAAGCCTCATTGACTCGAATTTTTTTGAAACTTTTTTGGCGGTAAAAGTCCCATAGTTCCCTCAATTCTGCTCCGATTTCGCTGAAACTTTCATTAGAAGTTAGATAAGACTCTTCTCTTTCCAACAATGTACACTTCTTTGGCAATTGGTTGGAAATTGGATGTAAAACAATCACAAAATATCAGAAAAAAGCCTTTCTGACTCGAATTTTTCTGAACATTTTTGGCGGTAAAAGTCCCATAGTTCCCTCAATTCTGCTCCGATTTCGCTGAAACTTTCATTAAAAGTTAGGTAAGACTCTCTTCTTTCCAACAGTGTACACTTCTTTGGCAATTGGTTGGAAATTGGATGTAAAACAATCACAAAATGTCAGAAAAAAGCCTTTCTGACTCGAATTTTTCTGAACATTTTTGGCGGTAAAAGTCGCATAGTTCCCTCAATTCTGCTCCGATTTCGCTGAAACTTTCATTAAAAGTTAGATAAGACTCTCCTCTTTCCAACAATGTACACTTCTTTGGCGATCGGTTGGAAATTGGATGTAAAACAATCACAAAATATCAGAAAAAAGCCTTTCTGACTCGAATTTTTCTGAACATTTTTGGCGGTAAAAGTCGCATAGTTCCCTCAATTCTGCTCCGATTTCGCTGAAACTTTCATTAGAAGTTAGATAAGACTCTCCTCTTTCCAACAATGTACACTTCTTTGGCAATTGGTTGGAAATTGGATGTAAAACAATCACAAAATGTCAGAAAAAAGCCTTTCTGACTCGAATTTTGACGTGATAACGTCTTATAATTCGATTTAACAGGCTGCACGCACGAAAAAATGTGTCGTTACCTTGCTCATTACTGTTCATATGTAGTTACCTTGCTCATATTAGTGTTACCTTGCTCATTACTGTTCATATGTAGTTACCTCGCTCATATGTAGTTACCTTGCTCATATGTAGTTACCTTGCTCATATTAGTGTTACCTTGCTCATATGTAGTTACCTTGCTCATATGTAGTTACCTTGCTCATATGTAGTTACCTTGCTCATATGTAGTTACCTTGCTCATATTAGTGTTACCTTGCTCATATGTAGTTACCTTGCTCATATGTAGTTACCTTGCTCATATGTAGTTACCTTGCTCATATGTAGTTACCTTGCTCATATGTAGTTACCTTGCTCATATGTAGTTACCTTGCTCATATTAGTGTTACCTTGCTCATATGTAGTTACCTTGCTCATATGTAGTTACCTTGCTCATATGTAGTTACCTTGTTCATATGTAGTTACCTTGCTCATATGTAGTTACCTTGCTCATATTAGTGTTACCTTGCTCATATGTAGTTACCTTGCTCATTGCATTGAATGAACTGCAAGCGAAAGAGCGGAAGGAACGACAAAGCAAACAAAGCAAACGAACGGCAACGTTCGACATCTTGCTCTCCCCTATTTAAGTGAGCGTATATATGTATGTATGTATATGCGCATATGTAGGTACATATATAAATTCTCGTATTTGTATTTGCATATGCCTTCTTATTGATTATTATTATTTTGATTTACTTGAAGAATTTCAAATAAAACCAAGTTTGTTAATAATACCTGTTGTTTTAATGTTATTATTATTATTTTTTTATTATATCTGAAGGAAAAAATGTATGAATATTTACCATATCTATACTAATATTATAAAGAGGAAAACTTCGTTTGTTTGGTTGTAATGAATAGGCTCAAAAACTACTGGACCGATTTTAAAAATTCTTTCACCATTCGAAAGCTACATCACGAGTAACATGGATTATATTTTATTTTGGAAATAGGGCTCGAGATATAGGTCAAAACGTGGACCCGGGTAACCTTCGGATGTGTATGTACAATATGGGTATCAAATGAAAGCTGTTGATAAGTGCTTTAATACGGGGTAATTTTCATACCTATTGATGACTAGGGTCTCGAAATATATGCCAAAACGTGGACCCGCCGTGTCTTTGCACCGAATTAAACCAAACTTACACACATTGTTAAGTAGGTATTGAAGATGATTTCCGTATAGTTTGAATACCTATTTGTAGATAGGGTCTCGAGATATAGGTCAAAACGTTGACCCGGGTAACCTTCGGATGTGTATGTACAATATGGGTATCAAATGGAAGCTGTTGGTGAATGCTTTAGTTCAGAGTATTTCCATCCGCTCCGTGACTAGGGTCTCGAGATAGAGACCAAAACGTGGACCCTAGAATGTGTTTGTACAATATGGATATCAAATGAAAGCTGTTGATAAGTGCTTTAATAGGGGGTAATTTTCATACCTATTGATGACTAGGGTCTGGAAATATATGCCAAAACGTGGACCCGCCGTGTCTTTGCACCGAATTAAACCAAACTTACACACATTGTTAAGGAGGTATTGAAGATGGTTTCCGTATTGTTTGGGTACATACTGGTAGATATGGTCTCGAGATATAGGTCAAAACGTGGACCCGGGTAACCTTCGGATGTGTATGTACAATATGGGTATCAAATGGAAGCTGTTGGTGAAAGCTTTAGTTCAGAGTATTTCCATCCGTTCCGTGACTAGGGTCTCGAGATAGAGACCAAAACGTGGACCCTAGAATGTGTTTGTACAATATGGATATCAAATGAAAGCTGTTGATAAGTGTTTTAATATGGGGTAATTTTCATACCTATTGATGACTAGGGTCTCGAAATATATGCCAAAACGTGGACCCGCCGTGTCTTTGAACCGAATTAAACCAAACTTACACACATTGTTAAGTAGGTATTGAAGATGATTTCCGTATAGTTTGAATACCTATTGGTAGATAGGGTCTCGAGATATAGGTCAAAACGTTGACCCGGGTAACCTTCGGATGTGTATGTACAATATGGGTATCAAATGGAAGCTGTTGGTGAATGCTTTAGTTCAGAGTATTTCCATCTGCTCCGCGACTGGGGTCTCGAGATATAGGTCAAAACGTGGACCCGGGTAACCTTTGGTTGTGTATGTACAATATGGGTATCAAATGAAAGCTGTTGATAAGTGCTTTAATACGGGGTAATTTGTTATGTTATGTTATGTTATGTTATGTTATGTTATGTTATGTTATGTTATGTTATGTTATGTTATGTTATGTTATGTTATGTTATGTTATGTTATGTTATGTTATGTTATGTTATGTTATGTTATGTTATGTTATGTTATGTTATGTTATGTTATGTTATGTTATGTTATGTTATGTTATGTTATGTTATGTTATGTTATGTTATGTTATGTTATGTTATGTTATGTTATGTTATGTTATGTTATGTTATGTTATGTTATGTTATGTTATGTTATGTTATGTTATGTTATGTTATGTTATGTTATGTTATGTTATGTTATGTTATGTTATGTTATGTTATGTTATGTTATGTTATGTTATGTTATGTTATGTTATGTTATGTTATGTTATGTTATGTTATGTTATGTTATGTTATGTTATGTTATGTTATGTTATGTTATATTATGTTATGTTATGTTATGTTATGTTATGTTATGTTATGTTATGTTATGTTATGTTATGTTATGTTATGTTATGTTATGTTGTGTTGTGTTATGTTATGTTATGTTATGTTATGTTATGTTATGTTATGTTATGTTATGTTAAAGTATATGTTATGTTAATGTTAACTCATTCTCTATATCCATACAAAATATGTATCAAACAAATAAAATTAAAATTTTCTTTTGAAAAATGCAACCATTCAATCAGTATTTTCTTATGACGTTATCACGTTAAACTATCGTCAGTAAACCGACTTTGCAGACAACCTCTTTTTCTGAACATTTTTGGCGGTAAAAGTCGCATAGTTCCCTCAATTCTGCTCCGATTTCGCTGAAACTTTCATTAGAAGTTATATAAGACTCTCCTCTTTCCAACAATGTACACTTCTTTGGCAATTGGTTGGAAATTGGATGTAAAACAATCACAAAATGTCACATAAAAGCCTCATTGACTCGAATTTTTTTGAAACTTTTTTTGGCGGTAAAAGTCCCATAGTTCCCTCAATTCTGCTCCGATTTCCCTGAAACTTTCATTAAAAGTTAGATAAGACTCTCTTCTTTCCAACAATGTACACTTCTTTGGCAATTGGTTGGAAATTGGATGTAAAACAATCAGAAAATGTCACATAAAAGCCTCATTGACTCGAATTTTTTTGAAACTTTCTTTGGCGGTAAGAGTCCCATAGTTCCCTCAATTCTGCTCCGATTTCGCTGAAACTTTCATTAAAAGTTAGATAAGACTCTCCTCTTTCCCACAATGTACACTTCTTTGGCGATTGGTTGGAAATTGGATGTAAAACAATCACAAAATGTCACATAAAAGCCTCATTGACTCGAATTTTTTTGAAACTTTTTTGGCGGTAAAAGTCCCATAGTTCCCTCAATTCTGCTCCGATTTCGCTGAAACTTTCATTAAAAGTTGGATAAGACTCTCCTCTTTCCAACAGTGTACACTTCTTTGGCAATTGGTTGGAAATTGGATGTAAAACAATCACAAAATGTCAGAAAAAAGCCTTTCTGACTCGAATTTTTCTGAACATTTTTGGCGGTAAAAGTCGCATAGTTCGCTCAATTCTGCTCCGATTTCGCTGAAACTTTCATTAAAAGTTAGATAAGACTCTCCTTTTTCCAACAATGTACACTTCTTTGGCAATTGGTTGGAAATTGGATGTAAAACAATCACAAAATGTCAGAAAAAAGCCTTTCTGACTCGAATTTTTCTGAACATTTTTGGCGGTAAAAGTCGCATAGTTCCCTCAATTCTGCTCCGATTTCGCTGAAACTTTCATTAGAAGTTAGATAAGACTCTCCTCTTTCCAACAATGTACACTTCTTTGGCAATTGGTTGGAAATTGGATGTAAAACAATCACAAAATGTCAGAAAAAAGCCTTTCTGACTCGAATTTTTCTGAACATTTTTGGCGGTAAAAGTCGCATAGTTCCCTCAATTCTACTCCGATTTCGCTGAAACTTTCATTAAAAGTTAGATAAGACTCTCCTCTTTCCAACAATGTACACTTCTTTGGCGATTGGTTGGAAATTGGATGTAAAACAATCACAAAATGTCAGAAAAAAGCCTTTCTGACTCGAATTTTTCTGAACATTTTTGGCGGTAAAAGTCGCATAGTTCCCTCAATTCTGCTCCGATTTCGCTGAAACTTTCATTAGAAGTTAGATAAGACTCTCCTCTTTCCAACAATGTACACTTCTTTGGCGATTGGTTGGAAATTGGATGTAAAACAATCACAAAATGTCAGAAAAAAGCCTCATTGACTCGAATTTTTTTGAAACTTTTTTTGGCGGTAAAAGTCCCATAGTTCCCTCAATTCTGCTCCGATTTCGCTGAAACTTTCAGTAGAAGTTAGATAAGACTTTCCTCTTTCCAACAGTGTACACTTCTTTGGCGATTGGTTGGAAATTGGATGTAAAACAATCACAAAATGTCAGAAAAAAGCCTTTCTGACTCGAATTTTTCTGAACATTTTTGGCGGTAAAAGTCCCATAGTTCCCTCAATTCTGCTCCGATTTCCCTGAAACTTTCATTAAAAGTTAGATAAGACTCTCCTCTTTCCAACAATGTACACTTCTTTGGCAATTGGTTGGAAATTGGATGTAAAACAATCACAAAATGTCACATAAAAGCCTCATTGACTCGAATTTTTTTGAAACTTTTTTTGGCGGTAAAAGTCCCATAGTTCCCTCAATTCTGCTCCGATTTCGCTGAAACTTTCATTAAAAGTTAGGTAAGACTCTCCTCTTTCCAACAATGTACACTTCTTTGGCAATTGGTTGGAAATTGGATGTAAAACAATCACAAAATGTCAGAAAAAAGCCTTTCTGACTCGAATTTTTCTGAACATTTTTGGCGGTAAAAGACGCATAGTTCCCTCAATTCTGCTCCGATTTCGCTGAAACTTTCATTAAAAGTTAGATAAGACTCTCTTCTTTCCAACAATGTACACTTCTTTGGCGATTGGTTGGAAATTGGATGTAAAACAATCAGAAAATGTCACATAAAAGCCTCATTGACTCGAATTTTTTTGAAACTTTTTTGGCGGTAAAAGTCCCATAGTTCCCTCAATTCTGCTCCGATTTCGCTGAAACTTTCATTAAAAGTTATATAAGACTCTTCTCTTTCCAACAATGTACACTTCTTTGGCAATTGGTTGGAAATTGGATGTAAAACAATCACAAAATGTCAGAAAAAAGCCTTTCTGACTCGAATTTTTCTGAACATTTTTGGCGGTAAAAGTCCCATAGTTCCCTCAATTCTGCTCCGATTTCGCTGAAGCTTTCAGTAAAAGTTAGACAAGACTCTCCTCTTTCCAACAATGTACACTTCTTTGGCAATTGGTTGGAAATTGGATGTAAAACAATCACAAAATGTCAGAAAAAAGCCTTTCTGACTCGAATTTTTCTGAACATTTTTGGCGGTAAAAGTCCCATAGTTCCCTCAATTCTACTCCGATTTCGCTAAAACTTTGATTGTAAGTTAGGTAAGACTCTCCTCTTTCCAACAATGTACACTTCTTTGGCAATTGGTTGGAAATTGGATGTAAAACAATCACAAAATTTCAGAAAAAAGCCTTTCTGACTCGAATTTTTCTGAACATTTTTGGCGGTAAAAGTCCCATAGTTCCCTCAATTCTGCTCCGATTTCGCTGAAACCTTCATTGTAAGTTAGGTAAGACTCTCCTCTTTCCAACAATGTAGACTTCTTTGGCAATTGGTTGGAAATTGGATGTAAAACAATCACAAAATGTCAGAAAAAAGCCTTTCTGACTCGAATTTTTCTGAACATTTTTGGCGGTAAAAGTCCCATAGTTCTCTCAATTCTACTCCGATTTCGCTAAAACTTTCATTGTAAGTTAGATAAGACTCTCCTCTTTCCAACAATGTACACTTCTTTGGCGATTGGTTGGAAATTGGATGTAAAACAATCACAAAATGTCACATAAAAGCCTCATTGACTCGAATTTTTTTGAAACTTTTTTTGGCGGTGAAAGTCCCATAGTTCCCTCAATTCTGCTCCGATTTCGCTGAAACTTCCATCAAAAGTTAGATAAGACTCTCCTCTTTCCAACAATGTACACTTCTTTGGCAATTGGTTGGAAATTGGATGTAAAACAATCACAAAATGTCAGAAAAAGCCTTTCTGACTCGAATTTTTCTGAACATTTTTGGCGGTAAAAGTCGCATAGTTCCCTCAATTCTGCTCCGATTTCGCTGAAACTTTCATTAGAAGTTAGATAAGACTCTCCTCTTTCCAACAATGTACACTTCTTTGGCAATTGGTTGGAAATTGGATGTAAAACAATCACAAAATGTCAGAAAAAAGCCTTTCTGACTCGAATTTTTCTGAACATTTTTGGCGGTAAAAGTCGCATAGTTCCCTCAATTCTACTCCGATTTCGCTGAAACTTTCATTAAAAGTTAGATAAGACTCTCCTCTTTCCAACAATGTACACTTCTTTGGCGATTGGTTGGAAATTGGATGTAAAACAATCACAAAATGTCAGAAAAAAGCCTTTCTGACTCGAATTTTTCTGAACATTTTTGGCGGTAAAAGTCGCATAGTTCCCTCAATTCTGCTCCGATTTCGCTGAAACTTTCATTAGAAGTTAGATAAGACTCTCCTCTTTCCAACAATGTACACTTCTTTGGCGATTGGTTGGAAATTGGATGTAAAACAATCACAAAATGTCAGAAAAAAGCCTCATTGACTCGAATTTTTTTGAAACTTTTTTTGGCGGTAAAAGTCCCATAGTTCCCTCAATTCTGCTCCGATTTCGCTGAAGCTTTCAGTAGAAGTTAGATAAGACTTTCCTCTTTCCAACAGTGTACACTTCTTTGGCGATTGGTTGGAAATTGGATGTAAAACAATCACAAAATGTCAGAAAAAAGCCTTTCTGACTCGAATTTTTCTGAACATTTTTGGCGGTAAAAGTCCCATAGTTCCCTCAATTCTGCTCCGATTTCCCTGAAACTTTCATTAAAAGTTAGATAAGACTCTCCTCTTTCCAACAATGTACACTTCTTTGGCAATTGGTTGGAAATTGGATGTAAAACAATCACAAAATGTCACATAAAAGCCTCATTGACTCGAATTTTTTTGAAACTTTTTTTGGCGGTAAAAGTCCCATAGTTCCCTCAATTCTGCTCCGATTTCGCTGAAACTTTCATTAAAAGTTAGGTAAGACTCTCCTCTTTCCAACAACGTACACTTCTTTGGCAATTGGTTGGAAATTGGATGTAAAACAATCACAAAATGTCAGAAAAAAGCCTTTCTGACTCGAATTTTTCTGAACATTTTTGGCGGTAAAAGACGCATAGTTCCCTCAATTCTGCTCCGATTTCGCTGAAACTTTCATTAAAAGTTAGATAAGACTCTCTTCTTTCCAACAATGTACACTTCTTTGGCGATTGGTTGGAAATTGGATGTAAAACAATCAGAAAATGTCACATAAAAGCCTCATTGACTCGAATTTTTTTGAAACTTTTTTGGCGGTAAAAGTCCCATAGTTCCCTCAATTCTGCTCCGATTTCGCTGAAACTTTCATTAAAAGTTATATAAGACTCTTCTCTTTCCAACAATGTACACTTCTTTGGCAATTGGTTGGAAATTGGATGTAAAACAATCACAAAATGTCAGAAAAAAGCCTTTCTGACTCGAATTTTTCTGAACATTTTTGGCGGTAAAAGTCCCATAGTTCCCTCAATTCTGCTCCGATTTCGCTGAGGCTTTCAGTAAAAGTTAGACAAGACTCTCCTCTTTCCAACAATGTACACTTCTTTGGCAATTGGTTGGAAATTGGATGTAAAACAATCACAAAATGTCAGAAAAAAGCCTTTCTGACTCGAATTTTTCTGAACATTTTTGGCGGTAAAAGTCCCATAGTTCCCTCAATTCTACTCCGATTTCGCTAAAACTTTGATTGTAAGTTAGGTAAGACTCTCCTCTTTCCAACAATGTACACTTCTTTGGCAATTGGTTGGAAATTGGATGTAAAACAATCACAAAATTTCAGAAAAAAGCCTTTCTGACTCGAATTTTTCTGAACATTTTTGGCGGTAAAAGTCCCATAGTTCCCTCAATTCTGCTCCGATTTCGCTGAAACCTTCATTGTAAGTTAGGTAAGACTCTCCTCTTTCCAACTATGTAGACTTCTTTGGCAATTGGTTGGAAATTGGATGTAAAACAATCACAAAATGTCAGAAAAAAGCCTTTCTGACTCGAATTTTTCTGAACATTTTTGGCGGTAAAAGTCCCATAGTTCTCTCAATTCTACTCCGATTTCGCTAAAACTTTCATTGTAAGTTAGGTAAGACTCTCCTCTTTCCAACAATGTACACTTCTTTGGCGATTGGTTGGAAATTGGATGTAAAACAATCACAAAATGTCACATAAAAGCCTCATTGACTCGAATTTTTTTGAAACTTTTTTTGGCGGTGAAAGTCCCATAGTTCCCTCAATTCTGCTCCGATTTCGCTGAAACTTCCATCAAAAGTTAGATAAGACTCTCCTCTTTCCAACAATGTACACTTCTTTGGCAATTGGTTGGAAATTGGATGTAAAACAATCACAAAATGTCAGAAAAAGCCTTTCTGACTCGAATTTTTCTGAACATTTTTGGCGGTAAAAGTCGCATAGTTCGCTCAATTCTGCTCCGATTTCGCTGAAACTTTCATTAAAAGTTAGGTAAGGCTTTCCTCTTTCCAACAATGTACACTTCTTTGGCAATTGGTTGAAAATTGGATGTAAAACAATCACAAAATGTCAGAAAAAAGCCTTTCTGACTCGAATTTTTCTGAACATTTTTGGCGGTAAAAGTCCCATAGTTCCCTCAATTCTGCTCCGATTTCGCTGAAGCTTTCATTAAAAGTTAGATAAGACTCTCCTCTTTCCAACAATGTACACTTCTTTGGCGATTGGTTGGAAATTGGATGTAAAACAATCACAAAATGTCAGAAAAAAGCCTTTCTGACTCGAATTTTTCTGAACATTTTTGGCGGTAAAAGTCGCATAGTTCCCTCAATTCTGCTCCGATTTCGCTGAAACTTTCATTAGAAGTTAGATAAGACTCTCTTCTTTCCAACAATGTACACTTCTTTGGCGATTGGTTGGAAATTGGATGTAAAACAATCACAAAATGTCAGAAAAAAGCCTTTCTGACTCGAATTTTTCTGAACATTTTTGGCGGTAAAAGTCGCATAGTTCCCTCAATTCTGCTCCGATTTCGCTGAAACTTTCATTAGAAGTTAGGTAAGACTCTCCTCTTTCCAACAATGTCCACTTCTTTGGCGATTGGTTGGAAATTGGATGTAAAACAATCACAAAATGTCAGAAAAAAGCCTCATTGACTCGAATTTTTTTGAAACTTTTTTTGGCGGTAAAAGTCCCATAGTTCCCTCAATTCTGCTCCGATTTCGCTGAAACTTTCAGTAGAAGTTAGATAAGACTTTCCTCTTTCCAACAGTTTACACTTCTTTGGCGATTGGTTGGAAATTGGATGTAAAACAATCACAAAATGTCAGAAAAAAGCCTTTCTGACTCGAATTTTTCTGAACATTTTTGGCGGTAAAAGTCCCATAGTTCCCTCAATTCTGCTCCGATTTCCCTGAAACTTTCATTAAAAGTTAGATAAGACTCTCCTCTTTCCAACAATGTACACTTCTTTGGCAATTGGTTGGAAATTGGATGTAAAACAATCACAAAATGTCACATAAAAGCCTCATTGACTCGAATTTTTTTGAAACTTTTTTTGGCGGTAAAAGTCCCATAGTTCCCTCAATTCTGCTCCGATTTCGCTGAAACTTTCATTAGAAGTTAGGTAAGACTCTCCTCTTTCCAACAATGTAGACTTCTTTGGCAATTGGTTGGAAATTGGATGTAAAACAATCACAAAATGTCAGAAAAAAGCCTTTCTGACTCGAATTTTTCTGAACATTTTTGGCGGTAAAAGTCGCATAGTTCCCTCAATTCTGCTCCGATTTCGCTGAAACTTTCATTAAAAGTTAGATAAGACTCTCTTCTTTCCAACAATGTACACTTCTTTGGCGATTGGTTGGAAATTGGATGTAAAACAATCAGAAAATGTCACATAAAAGCCTCATTGACTCGAATTTTTTTGAAACTTTTTTTGGCGGTAAAAGTCCCATAGTTCCCTCAATTCTGCTCCGATTTCGCTGAAACTTTCATTAAAAGTTAGATAAGACTCTTCTCTTTCCAACAATGTAAGTTAGGTAAGACTCTCCTCTTTCCAACAATGTACACTTCTTTGGCAATTGGTTGGAAATTGGATGTAAAACAATCACAAAATGTCAGAAAAAAGCCTCATTGACTCGAATTTTTTTGAAACTTTTTTTGGCGGTAAAAGTCCCATAGTTCCCTCAATTCTGCTCCGATTTCGCTGAAACTTTCAGTAGAAGTTAGATAAGACTTTCCTCTTTCCAACAGTTTACACTTCTTTGGCGATTGGTTGGAAATTGGATGTAAAACAATCACAAAATGTCAGAAAAAAGCCTTTCTGACTCGAATTTTTCTGAACATTTTTGGCGGTAAAAGTCCCATAGTTCCCTCAATTCTGCTCCGATTTCCCTGAAACTTTCATTAAAAGTTAGATAAGACTCTCCTCTTTCCAACAATGTACACTTCTTTGGCGATTGGTTGGAAATTGGATGTAAAACAATCACAAAATGTCACATAAAAGCCTCATTGACTCGAATTTTTTTGAAACTTTTTTTGGCGGTGAAAGTCCCATAGTTCCCTCAATTCTGCTCCGATTTCGCTGAAACTTCCATCAAAAGTTAGATAAGACTCTCCTCTTTCCAACAATGTACACTTCTTTGGCAATTGGTTGGAAATTGGATGTAAAACAATCACAAAATGTCAGAAAAAGCCTTTCTGACTCGAATTTTTCTGAACATTTTTGGCGGTAAAAGTCGCATAGTTCGCTCAATTCTGCTCCGATTTCGCTGAAACTTTCATTAAAAGTTAGGTAAGGCTTTCCTCTTTCCAACAATGTACACTTCTTTGGCAATTGGTTGAAAATTGGATGTAAAACAATCACAAAATGTCAGAAAAAAGCCTTTCTGACTCGAATTTTTCTGAACATTTTTGGCGGTAAAAGTCCCATAGTTCCCTCAATTCTGCTCCGATTTCGCTGAAGCTTTCATTAAAAGTTAGGTAAGACTCTCCTCTTTCCAACAATGTCCACTTCTTTGGCGATTGGTTGGAAATTGGATGTAAAACAATCACAAAATGTCAGAAAAAAGCCTCATTGACTCGAATTTTTTTGAAACTTTTTTTGGCGGTAAAAGTCCCATAGTTCCCTCAATTCTGCTCCGATTTCGCTGAAACTTTCAGTAGAAGTTAGATAAGACTTTCCTCTTTCCAACAGTTTACACTTCTTTGGCGATTGGTTGGAAATTGGATGTAAAACAATCACAAAATGTCAGAAAAAAGCCTTTCTGACTCGAATTTTTCTGAACATTTTTGGCGGTAAAAGTCCCATAGTTCCCTCAATTCTGCTCCGATTTCCCTGAAACTTTCATTAAAAGTTAGATAAGACTCTCCTCTTTCCAACAATGTACACTTCTTTGGCAATTGGTTGGAAATTGGATGTAAAACAATCACAAAATGTCACATAAAAGCCTCATTGACTCGAATTTTTTTGAAACTTTTTTTGGCGGTAAAAGTCCCATAGTTCCCTCAATTCTGCTCCGATTTCGCTGAAACTTTCATTAGAAGTTAGGTAAGACTCTCCTCTTTCCAACAATGTAGACTTCTTTGGCAATTGGTTGGAAATTGGATGTAAAACAATCACAAAATGTCAGAAAAAAGCCTTTCTGACTCGAATTTTTCTGAACATTTTTGGCGGTAAAAGTCGCATAGTTCCCTCAATTCTGCTCCGATTTCGCTGAAACTTTCATTAAAAGTTAGATAAGACTCTCTTCTTTCCAACAATGTACACTTCTTTGGCGATTGGTTGGAAATTGGATGTAAAACAATCAGAAAATGTCACATAAAAGCCTCATTGACTCGAATTTTTTTGAAACTTTTTTTGGCGGTAAAAGTCCCATAGTTCCCTCAATTCTGCTCCGATTTCGCTGAAACTTTCATTAAAAGTTAGATAAGACTCTTCTCTTTCCAACAATGTAAGTTAGGTAAGACTCTCCTCTTTCCAACAATGTACACTTCTTTGGCAATTGGTTGGAAATTGGATGTAAAACAATCACAAAATGTCAGAAAAAAGCCTCATTGACTCGAATTTTTTTGAAACTTTTTTTGGCGGTAAAAGTCCCATAGTTCCCTCAATTCTGCTCCGATTTCGCTGAAACTTTCAGTAGAAGTTAGATAAGACTTTCCTCTTTCCAACAGTTTACACTTCTTTGGCGATTGGTTGGAAATTGGATGTAAAACAATCACAAAATGTCAGAAAAAAGCCTTTCTGACTCGAATTTTTCTGAACATTTTTGGCGGTAAAAGTCCCATAGTTCCCTCAATTCTGCTCCGATTTCCCTGAAACTTTCATTAAAAGTTAGATAAGACTCTCCTCTTTCCAACAATGTACACTTCTTTGGCGATTGGTTGGAAATTGGATGTAAAACAATCACAAAATGTCACATAAAAGCCTCATTGACTCGAATTTTTTTGAAACTTTTTTTGGCGGTGAAAGTCCCATAGTTCCCTCAATTCTGCTCCGATTTCGCTGAAACTTCCATCAAAAGTTAGATAAGACTCTCCTCTTTCCAACAATGTACACTTCTTTGGCAATTGGTTGGAAATTGGATGTAAAACAATCACAAAATGTCAGAAAAAGCCTTTCTGACTCGAATTTTTCTGAACATTTTTGGCGGTAAAAGTCGCATAGTTCGCTCAATTCTGCTCCGATTTCGCTGAAACTTTCATTAAAAGTTAGGTAAGGCTTTCCTCTTTCCAACAATGTACACTTCTTTGGCAATTGGTTGAAAATTGGATGTAAAACAATCACAAAATGTCAGAAAAAAGCCTTTCTGACTCGAATTTTTCTGAACATTTTTGGCGGTAAAAGTCCCATAGTTCCCTCAATTCTGCTCCGATTTCGCTGAAGCTTTCATTAAAAGTTAGATAAGACTCTCCTCTTTCCAACAATGTACACTTCTTTGGCGATTGGTTGGAAATTGGATGTAAAACAATCACAAAATGTCAGAAAAAAGCCTTTCTGACTCGAATTTTTCTGAACATTTTTGGCGGTAAAAGTCGCATAGTTCCCTCAATTCTGCTCCGATTTCGCTGAAACTTTCATTAAAAGTTAGATAAGACTCTCTTCTTTCCAACAATGTACACTTCTTTGGCGATTGGTTGGAAATTGGATGTAAAACAATCACAAAATGTCAGAAAAAAGCCTTTCTGACTCGAATTTTTCTGAACATTTTTGGCGGTAAAAGTCGCATAGTTCCCTCAATTCTGCTCCGATTTCGCTGAAACTTTCATTAGAAGTTAGATAAGACTCTCCTCTTTCCAACAATGTACACTTCTTTGGCGATTGGTTGGAAATTGGATGTAAAACAATCACAAAATGTCAGAAAAAAGCCTCATTGACTCGAATTTTTTTGAAACTTTTTTTGGCGGTAAAAGTCCCATAGTTCCCTCAATTCTGCTCCGATTTCGCTGAAACTTTCAGTAGAAGTTAGATAAGACTTTCCTCTTTCCAACAGTTTACACTTCTTTGGCGATTGGTTGGAAATTGGATGTAAAACAATCACAAAATGTCAGAAAAAAGCCTTTCTGACTCGAATTTTTCTGAACATTTTTGGCGGTAAAAGTCCCATAGTTCCCTCAATTCTGCTCCGATTTCCCTGAAACTTTCATTAAAAGTTAGATAAGACTCTCCTCTTTCCAACAATGTACACTTCTTTGGCAATTGGTTGGAAATTGGATGTAAAACAATCACAAAATGTCACATAAAAGCCTCATTGACTCGAATTTTTTTGAAACTTTTTTTGGCGGTAAAAGTCCCATAGTTCCCTCAATTCTGCTCCGATTTCGCTGAAACTTTCATTAGAAGTTAGGTAAGACTCTCCTCTTTCCAACAATGTAGACTTCTTTGGCAATTGGTTGGAAATTGGATGTAAAACAATCACAAAATGTCAGAAAAAAGCCTTTCTGACTCGAATTTTTCTGAACATTTTTGGCGGTAAAAGTCGCATAGTTCCCTCAATTCTGCTCCGATTTCGCTGAAACTTTCATTAAAAGTTAGATAAGACTCTCTTCTTTCCAACAATGTACACTTCTTTGGCGATTGGTTGGAAATTGGATGTAAAACAATCAGAAAATGTCACATAAAAGCCTCATTGACTCGAATTTTTTTGAAACTTTTTTTGGCGGTAAAAGTCCCATAGTTCCCTCAATTCTGCTCCGATTTCGCTGAAACTTTCATTAAAAGTTAGATAAGACTCTTCTCTTTCCAACAATGTAAGTTAGGTAAGACTCTCCTCTTTCCAACAATGTACACTTCTTTGGCAATTGGTTGGAAATTGGATGTAAAACAATCACAAAATGTCAGAAAAAAGCCTCATTGACTCGAATTTTTTTGAAACTTTTTTTGGCGGTAAAAGTCCCATAGTTCCCTCAATTCTGCTCCGATTTCGCTGAAACTTTCAGTAGAAGTTAGATAAGACTTTCCTCTTTCCAACAGTTTACACTTCTTTGGCGATTGGTTGGAAATTGGATGTAAAACAATCACAAAATGTCAGAAAAAAGCCTTTCTGACTCGAATTTTTCTGAACATTTTTGGCGGTAAAAGTCCCATAGTTCCCTCAATTCTGCTCCGATTTCCCTGAAACTTTCATTAAAAGTTAGATAAGACTCTCCTCTTTCCAACAATGTACACTTCTTTGGCAATTGGTTGGAAATTGGATGTAAAACAATCACAAAATGTCACATAAAAGCCTCATTGACTCGAATTTTTTTGAAACTTTTTTTGGCGGTAAAAGTCCCATAGTTCCCTCAATTCTGCTCCGATTTCGCTGAAACTTTCATTAGAAGTTAGGTAAGACTCTCCTCTTTCCAACAATGTAGACTTCTTTGGCAATTGGTTGGAAATTGGATGTAAAACAATCACAAAATGTCAGAAAAAAGCCTTTCTGACTCGAATTTTTCTGAACATTTTTGGCGGTAAAAGTCGCATAGTTCCCTCAATTCTGCTCCGATTTCGCTGAAACTTTCATTAAAAGTTAGATAAGACTCTCTTCTTTCCAACAATGTACACTTCTTTGGCGATTGGTTGGAAATTGGATGTAAAACAATCAGAAAATATCACATAAAAGCCTCATTGACTCGAATTTTTTTGAAACTTTTTTGGCGGTAAAAGTCCCATAGTTCCCTCAATTCTGCTCCGATTTCGCTGAAACTTTCATTAAAAGTTAGATAAGACTCTTCTCTTTCCAACAATGTAAGTTAGGTAAGACTCTCCTCTTTCCAACAATGTACACTTCTTTGGCAATTGGTTGGAAATTGGATGTAAAACAATCACAAAATGTCAGAAAAAAGCCTCATTGACTCGAATTTTTTTGAAACTTTTTTTGGCGGTAAAAGTCCCATAGTTCCCTCAATTCTGCTCCGATTTCGCTGAAACTTTCAGTAGAAGTTAGATAAGACTTTCCTCTTTCCAACAGTTTACACTTCTTTGGCGATTGGTTGGAAATTGGATGTAAAACAATCACAAAATGTCAGAAAAAAGCCTTTCTGACTCGAATTTTTCTGAACATTTTTGGCGGTAAAAGTCCCATAGTTCCCTCAATTCTGCTCCGATTTCCCTGAAACTTTCATTAAAAGTTAGATAAGACTCTCCTCTTTCCAACAATGTACACTTCTTTGGCAATTGGTTGGAAATTGGATGTAAAACAATCACAAAATGTCACATAAAAGCCTCATTGACTCGAATTTTTTTGAAACTTTTTTTGGCGGTAAAAGTCCCATAGTTCCCTCAATTCTGCTCCGATTTCGCTGAAACTTTCATTAGAAGTTAGGTAAGACTCTCCTCTTTCCAACAATGTAGACTTCTTTGGCAATTGGTTGGAAATTGGATGTAAAACAATCACAAAATGTCAGAAAAAAGCCTTTCTGACTCGAATTTTTCTGAACATTTTTGGCGGTAAAAGTCGCATAGTTCCCTCAATTCTGCTCCGATTTCGCTGAAACTTTCATTAAAAGTTAGATAAGACTCTCTTCTTTCCAACAATGTACACTTCTTTGGCGATTGGTTGGAAATTGGATGTAAAACAATCAGAAAATGTCACATAAAAGCCTCATTGACTCGAATTTTTTTGAAACTTTTTTGGCGGTAAAAGTCCCATAGTTCCCTCAATTCTGCTCCGATTTCGCTGAAACTTTCATTAAAAGTTAGATAAGACTCTTCTCTTTCCAACAATGTAAGTTAGGTAAGACTCTCCTCTTTCCAACAATGTACACTTCTTTGGCAATTGGTTGGAAATTGGATGTAAAACAATCACAAAATGTCAGAAAAAAGCCTCATTGACTCGAATTTTTTTGAAACTTTTTTTGGCGGTAAAAGTCCCATAGTTCCCTCAATTCTGCTCCGATTTCGCTGAAACTTTCAGTAGAAGTTAGATAAGACTTTCCTCTTTCCAACAGTTTACACTTCTTTGGCGATTGGTTGGAAATTGGATGTAAAACAATCACAAAATGTCAGAAAAAAGCCTTTCTGACTCGAATTTTTCTGAACATTTTTGGCGGTAAAAGTCCCATAGTTCCCTCAATTCTGCTCCGATTTCCCTGAAACTTTCATTAAAAGTTAGATAAGACTCTCCTCTTTCCAACAATGTACACTTCTTTGGCAATTGGTTGGAAATTGGATGTAAAACAATCACAAAATGTCACATAAAAGCCTCATTGACTCGAATTTTTTTGAAACTTTTTTTGGCGGTAAAAGTCCCATAGTTCCCTCAATTCTGCTCCGATTTCGCTGAAACTTTCATTAAAAGTTAGGTAAGACTCTCCTCTTTCCAACAATGTAGACTTCTTTGGCAATTGGTTGGAAATTGGATGTAAAACAATCACAAAATGTCAGAAAAAAGCCTTTCTGACTCGAATTTTTCTGAACATTTTTGGCGGTAAAAGTCGCATAGTTCCCTCAATTCTGCTCCGATTTCGCTGAAACTTTCATTAAAAGTTAGATAAGACTCTCTTCTTTCCAACAGTGTACACTTCTTTGGCGATTGGTTGGAAATTGGATGTAAAACAATCAGAAAATGTCACATAAAAGCCTCATTGACTCGAATTTTTTTGAAACTTTTTTGGCGGTAAAAGTCCCATAGTTCCCTCAATTCTGCTCCGATTTCGCTGAAACTTTCATTAAAAGTTAGATAAGACTCTTCTCTTTCCAACAATGTACACTTCTTTGGCAATTGGTTGGAAATTGGATGTAAAACAATCACAAAATGTCAGAAAAAAGCCTTTCTGACTCGAATTTTTCTGAACATTTTTGGCGGTAAAAGTCCCATAGTTCCCTCAATTCTGCTCCGATTTCGCTGAAGCTTTCAGTAAAAGTTAGACAAGACTCTCCTCTTTCCAACAATGTACACTTCTTTGGCAATTGGTTGGAAATTGGATGTAAAACAATCACAAAATGTCAGAAAAAAGCCTTTCTGACTCGAATTTTTCTGAACATTTTTGGCGGTAAAAGTCGCATAGTTCCCTCAATTCTGCTCCGATTTCGCTGAAACTTTCATTAGAAGTTAGATAAGACTCTCTTCTTTCCAACAATGTACACTTCTTTGGCGATTGGTTGGAAATTGGATGTAAAACAATCACAAAATGTCAGAAAAAAGCCTTTCTGACTCGAATTTTTCTGAACATTTTTGGCGGTAAAAGTCCCATAGTTCCCTCAATTCTGCTCCGATTTCGCTGAAGCTTTCAGTAAAAGTTAGACAAGACTCTCCTCTTTCCAACAATGTACACTTCTTTGGCGATTGGTTGGAAATTGGATGTAAAACAATCACAAAATGTCAGAAAAAAGCCTTTCTGACTCGAATTTTTCTGAACATTTTTGGCGGTAAAAGTCGCATAGTTCCCTCAATTCTGCTCCGATTTCGCTGAAACTTTCAGTAGAAGTTAGATAAGACTTTCCTCTTTCCAACAGTTTACACTTCTTTGGCGATTGGTTGGAAATTGGATGTAAAACAATCACAAAATGTCAGAAAAAAGCCTCATTGACTCGAATTTTTTTGAAACTTTTTTTGGCGGTAAAAGTCCCATAGTTCCCTCAATTCTGCTCCGATTTCGCTGAAACTTTCAGTAGAAGTTAGATAAGACTTTCCTCTTTCCAACAGTTTACACTTCTTTGGCGATTGGTTGGAAATTGGATGTAAAACAATCACAAAATGTCAGAAAAAAGCCTTTCTGACTCGAATTTTTCTGAACATTTTTGGCGGTAAAAGTCCCATAGTTCCCTCAATTCTGCTCCGATTTCCCTGAAACTTTCATTAAAAGTTAGATAAGACTCTCCTCTTTCCAACAATGTACACTTCTTTGGCAATTGGTTGGAAATTGGATGTAAAACAATCACAAAATGTCACATAAAAGCCTCATTGACTCGAATTTTTTTGAAACTTTTTTTGGCGGTAAAAGTCCCATAGTTCCCTCAATTCTGCTCCGATTTCGCTGAAACTTTCATTAGAAGTTAGGTAAGACTCTCCTCTTTCCAACAATGTAGACTTCTTTGGCAATTGGTTGGAAATTGGATGTAAAACAATCACAAAATGTCAGAAAAAAGCCTTTCTGACTCGAATTTTTCTGAACATTTTTGGCGGTAAAAGTCGCATAGTTCCCTCAATTCTGCTCCGATTTCGCTGAAACTTTCATTAGAAGTTAGATAAGACTCTCCTCTTTCCAACAATGTACACTTCTTTGGCGATTGGTTGGAAATTGGATGTAAAACAATCACAAAATGTCAGAAAAAAGCCTCATTGACTCGAATTTTTTTGAAACTTTTTTTGGCGGTAAAAGTCCCATAGTTCCCTCAATTCTGCTCCGATTTCGCTGAAACTTTCAGTAGAAGTTAGATAAGACTTTCCTCTTTCCAACAGTTTACACTTCTTTGGCGATTGGTTGGAAATTGGATGTAAAACAATCACAAAATGTCAGAAAAAAGCCTTTCTGACTCGAATTTTTCTGAACATTTTTGGCGGTAAAAGTCCCATAGTTCCCTCAATTCTGCTCCGATTTCCCTGAAACTTTCATTAAAAGTTAGATAAGACTCTCCTCTTTCCAACAATGTACACTTCTTTGGCAATTGGTTGGAAATTGGATGTAAAACAATCACAAAATGTCACATAAAAGCCTCATTGACTCGAATTTTTTTGAAACTTTTTTTGGCGGTAAAAGTCCCATAGTTCCCTCAATTCTGCTCCGATTTCGCTGAAACTTTCATTAAAAGTTAGGTAAGACTCTCCTCTTTCCAACAATGTAGACTTCTTTGGCAATTGGTTGGAAATTGGATGTAAAACAATCACAAAATGTCAGAAAAAAGCCTTTCTGACTCGAATTTTTCTGAACATTTTTGGCGGTAAAAGTCGCATAGTTCCCTCAATTCTGCTCCGATTTCGCTGAAACTTTCATTAAAAGTTAGATAAGACTCTCTTCTTTCCAACAATGTACACTTCTTTGGCGATTGGTTGGAAATTGGATGTAAAACAATCAGAAAATGTCACATAAAAGCCTCATTGACTCGAATTTTTTTGAAACTTTTTTTGGCGGTAAAAGTCCCATAGTTCCCTCAATTCTGCTCCGATTTCGCTGAAACTTTCATTAAAAGTTAGATAAGACTCTTCTCTTTCCAACAATGTAAGTTAGGTAAGACTCTCCTCTTTCCAACAATGTACACTTCTTTGGCAATTGGTTGGAAATTGGATGTAAAACAATCACAAAATGTCAGAAAAAAGCCTCATTGACTCGAATTTTTTTGAAACTTTTTTTGGCGGTAAAAGTCCCATAGTTCCCTCAATTCTGCTCCGATTTCGCTGAAACTTTCAGTAGAAGTTAGATAAGACTTTCCTCTTTCCAACAGTTTACACTTCTTTGGCGATTGGTTGGAAATTGGATGTAAAACAATCACAAAATGTCAGAAAAAAGCCTTTCTGACTCGAATTTTTCTGAACATTTTTGGCGGTAAAAGTCCCATAGTTCCCTCAATTCTGCTCCGATTTCCCTGAAACTTTCATTAAAAGTTAGATAAGACTCTCCTCTTTCCAACAATGTACACTTCTTTGGCAATTGGTTGGAAATTGGATGTAAAACAATCACAAAATGTCACATAAAAGCCTCATTGACTCGAATTTTTTTGAAACTTTTTTTGGCGGTAAAAGTCCCATAGTTCCCTCAATTCTGCTCCGATTTCGCTGAAACTTTCATTAGAAGTTAGGTAAGACTCTCCTCTTTCCAACAATGTAGACTTCTTTGGCAATTGGTTGGAAATTGGATGTAAAACAATCACAAAATGTCAGAAAAAAGCCTTTCTGACTCGAATTTTTCTGAACATTTTTGGCGGTAAAAGTCGCATAGTTCCCTCAATTCTGCTCCGATTTCGCTGAAACTTTCATTAAAAGTTAGATAAGACTCTCTTCTTTCCAACAATGTACACTTCTTTGGCGATTGGTTGGAAATTGGATGTAAAACAATCAGAAAATATCACATAAAAGCCTCATTGACTCGAATTTTTTTGAAACTTTTTTGGCGGTAAAAGTCCCATAGTTCCCTCAATTCTGCTCCGATTTCGCTGAAACTTTCATTAAAAGTTAGATAAGACTCTTCTCTTTCCAACAATGTAAGTTAGGTAAGACTCTCCTCTTTCCAACAATGTACACTTCTTTGGCAATTGGTTGGAAATTGGATGTAAAACAATCACAAAATGTCAGAAAAAAGCCTCATTGACTCGAATTTTTTTGAAACTTTTTTTGGCGGTAAAAGTCCCATAGTTCCCTCAATTCTGCTCCGATTTCGCTGAAACTTTCAGTAGAAGTTAGATAAGACTTTCCTCTTTCCAACAGTTTACACTTCTTTGGCGATTGGTTGGAAATTGGATGTAAAACAATCACAAAATGTCAGAAAAAAGCCTTTCTGACTCGAATTTTTCTGAACATTTTTGGCGGTAAAAGTCCCATAGTTCCCTCAATTCTGCTCCGATTTCCCTGAAACTTTCATTAAAAGTTAGATAAGACTCTCCTCTTTCCAACAATGTACACTTCTTTGGCAATTGGTTGGAAATTGGATGTAAAACAATCACAAAATGTCACATAAAAGCCTCATTGACTCGAATTTTTTTGAAACTTTTTTTGGCGGTAAAAGTCCCATAGTTCCCTCAATTCTGCTCCGATTTCGCTGAAACTTTCATTAGAAGTTAGGTAAGACTCTCCTCTTTCCAACAATGTAGACTTCTTTGGCAATTGGTTGGAAATTGGATGTAAAACAATCACAAAATGTCAGAAAAAAGCCTTTCTGACTCGAATTTTTCTGAACATTTTTGGCGGTAAAAGTCGCATAGTTCCCTCAATTCTGCTCCGATTTCGCTGAAACTTTCATTAAAAGTTAGATAAGACTCTCTTCTTTCCAACAATGTACACTTCTTTGGCGATTGGTTGGAAATTGGATGTAAAACAATCAGAAAATGTCACATAAAAGCCTCATTGACTCGAATTTTTTTGAAACTTTTTTGGCGGTAAAAGTCCCATAGTTCCCTCAATTCTGCTCCGATTTCGCTGAAACTTTCATTAAAAGTTAGATAAGACTCTTCTCTTTCCAACAATGTAAGTTAGGTAAGACTCTCCTCTTTCCAACAATGTACACTTCTTTGGCAATTGGTTGGAAATTGGATGTAAAACAATCACAAAATGTCAGAAAAAAGCCTCATTGACTCGAATTTTTTTGAAACTTTTTTTGGCGGTAAAAGTCCCATAGTTCCCTCAATTCTGCTCCGATTTCGCTGAAACTTTCAGTAGAAGTTAGATAAGACTTTCCTCTTTCCAACAGTTTACACTTCTTTGGCGATTGGTTGGAAATTGGATGTAAAACAATCACAAAATGTCAGAAAAAAGCCTTTCTGACTCGAATTTTTCTGAACATTTTTGGCGGTAAAAGTCCCATAGTTCCCTCAATTCTGCTCCGATTTCCCTGAAACTTTCATTAAAAGTTAGATAAGACTCTCCTCTTTCCAACAATGTACACTTCTTTGGCAATTGGTTGGAAATTGGATGTAAAACAATCACAAAATGTCACATAAAAGCCTCATTGACTCGAATTTTTTTGAAACTTTTTTTGGCGGTAAAAGTCCCATAGTTCCCTCAATTCTGCTCCGATTTCGCTGAAACTTTCATTAAAAGTTAGGTAAGACTCTCCTCTTTCCAACAATGTAGACTTCTTTGGCAATTGGTTGGAAATTGGATGTAAAACAATCACAAAATGTCAGAAAAAAGCCTTTCTGACTCGAATTTTTCTGAACATTTTTGGCGGTAAAAGTCGCATAGTTCCCTCAATTCTGCTCCGATTTCGCTGAAACTTTCATTAAAAGTTAGATAAGACTCTCTTCTTTCCAACAATGTACACTTCTTTGGCGATTGGTTGGAAATTGGATGTAAAACAATCAGAAAATGTCACATAAAAGCCTCATTGACTCGAATTTTTTTGAAACTTTTTTGGCGGTAAAAGTCCCATAGTTCCCTCAATTCTGCTCCGATTTCGCTGAAACTTTCATTAAAAGTTAGATAAGACTCTTCTCTTTCCAACAATGTACACTTCTTTGGCAATTGGTTGGAAATTGGATGTAAAACAATCACAAAATGTCAGAAAAAAGCCTTTCTGACTCGAATTTTTCTGAACATTTTTGGCGGTAAAAGTCCCATAGTTCCCTCAATTCTGCTCCGATTTCGCTGAAGCTTTCAGTAAAAGTTAGACAAGACTCTCCTCTTTCCAACAATGTACACTTCTTTGGCAATTGGTTGGAAATTGGATGTAAAACAATCACAAAATATCAGAAAAAAGCCTTACACTTCTTTGGCAATTGGTTGGAAATTGGATGTAAAACAATCACAAAATTTCAGAAAAAAGCCTTTCTGACTCGAATTTTTCTGAACATTTTTGGCGGTAAAAGTCCCATAGTTCCCTCAATTCTGCTCCGATTTCGCTGAAACTTTCATTAAAAGTTAGATAAGACTCTCCTCTTTCCAACAATGTACACTTCTTTGGCGATTGGTTGGAAATTGGATGTAAAACAATCACAAAATGTCACATAAAAGCCTCATTGACTCGAATTTTTTTGAAACTTTTTTTGGCGGTAAAAGTCCCATAGTTCCCTCAATTCTGCTCCGATTTCGCTGAAACTTTCATTAAAAGTTAGATAAGACTCTCCTCTTTCCAACAATGTACACTTCTTTGGCAATTGGTTGGAAATTGGATGTAAAACAATCACAAAATGTCAGAAAAAAGCCTTTCTGACTCGAATTTTTCTGAACATTTTTGGCGGTAAAAGTCCCATAGTTCTCTCAATTCTACTCCGATTTCGCTAAAACTTTCATTGTAAGTTAGGTAAGACTCTCCTCTTTCCAACAATGTACACTTCTTTGGCGATTGGTTGGAAATTGGATGTAAAACAATCACAAAATGTCACATAAAAGCCTCATTGACTCGAATTTTTTTGAAACTTTTTTTGGCGGTGAAAGTCCCATAGTTCCCTCAATTCTGCTCCGATTTCGCTGAAACTTCCATTAAAAGTTAGATAAGACTCTCCTCTTTCCAACAATGTACACTTCTTTGGCAATTGGTTGGAAATTGGATGTAAAACAATCACAAAATGTCAGAAAAAAGCCTTTCTGACTCGAATTTTTCTGAACATTTTTGGCGGTAAAAGTCGCATAGTTCGCTCAATTCTGCTCCGATTTCGCTGAAACTTTCATTAAAAGTTAGGTAAGGCTTTCCTCTTTCCAACAATGTACACTTCTTTGGCAATTGGTTGAAAATTGGATGTAAAACAATCACAAAATGTCAGAAAAAAGCCTTTCTGACTCGAATTTTTCTGAACATTTTTGGCGGTAAAAGTCCCATAGTTCCCTCAATTCTGCTCCGATTTCGCTGAAACTTTCATTAAAAGTTAGATAAGACTCTCCTCTTTCCAACAATGTACACTTCTTTGGCGATTGGTTGGAAATTGGATGTAAAACAATCACAAAATGTCAGAAAAAAGCCTTTCTGACTCGAATTTTTCTGAACATTTTTGGCGGTAAAAGTCGCATAGTTCCCTCAATTCTGCTCCGATTTCGCTGAAACTTTCATTAGAAGTTAGATAAGACTCTCCTCTTTCCAACAATGTACACTTCTTTGGCGATTGGTTGGAAATTGGATGTAAAACAATCACAAAATGTCAGAAAAAAGCCTTTCTGACTCGAATTTTTCTGAACATTTTTGGCGGTAAAAGTCGCATAGTTCCCTCAATTCTGCTCCGATTTCGCTGAAACTTTCATTAGAAGTTAGATAAGACTCTCCTCTTTCCAACAATGTACACTTCTTTGGCGATTGGTTGGAAATTGGATGTAAAACAATCACAAAATGTCAGAAAAAAGCCTCATTGACTCGAATTTTTTTGAAACTTTTTTTGGCGGTAAAAGTCCCATAGTTCCCTCAATTCTGCTCCGATTTCGCTGAAACTTTCAGTAGAAGTTAGATAAGACTTTCCTCTTTCCAACAGTTTACACTTCTTTGGCGATTGGTTGGAAATTGGATGTAAAACAATCACAAAATGTCAGAAAAAAGCCTTTCTGACTCGAATTTTTCTGAACATTTTTGGCGGTAAAAGTCCCATAGTTCCCTCAATTCTGCTCCGATTTCCCTGAAACTTTCATTAAAAGTTAGATAAGACTCTCCTCTTTCCAACAATGTACACTTCTTTGGCAATTGGTTGGAAATTGGATGTAAAACAATCACAAAATGTCAGAAAAAAGCCTTTCTGACTCGAATTTTTCTGAACATTTTTGGCGGTAAAAGTCCCATAGTTCCCTCAATTCTGCTCCGATTTCGCTGAAACTTTCATTAAAAGTTAGATAAGACTCTCTTCTTTCCAACAATGTACACTTCTTTGGCAATTGGTTGGAAATTGGATGTAAAACAATCACAAAATGTCAGAAAAAAGCCTTTCTGACTCGAATTTTTCTGAACATTTTTGGCAGTAAAAGTCGCATAGTTCCCTCAATTCTGCTCCGATTTCGCTGAAACTTTCATTAAAAGTTAGATAAGACTTTCTTCTTTCCAACAATGTACACTTCTTTGGCAATTGGTTGGAAATTGGATGTAAAACAATCAGAAAATGTCACATAAAAGCCTCATTGACTCGAATTTTTTTGAAACTTTTTTGGCGGTAAAAGTCCCATAGTTCCCTCAATTCTGCTCCGATTTCCCTGAAACTTTCATTAAAAGTTAGATAAGACTCTCCTCTTTCCAACAATGTACACTTCTTTGGCAATTGGTTGGAAATTGGATGTAAAACAATCACAAAATGTCAGAAAAAAGCCTTTCTGACTCGAATTTTTCTGAACATTTTTGGCGGTAAAAGTCCCATAGTTCCCTCAATTCTGCTCCGATTTCGCTGAAACTTTCATTAAAAGTTAGATAAGACTCTCTTCTTTCCAACAATGTACACTTCTTTGGCAATTGGTTGGAAATTGGATGTAAAACAATCACAAAATGTCACATAAAAGCCTCATTGACTCGAATTTTTTTGAAACTTTTTTTGGCGGTAAAAGTCCCATAGTTCCCTCAATTCTGCTCCGATTTCGCTGAAACTTTCATTAGAAGTTAGGTAAGACTCTCCTCTTTCCAACAATGTAGACTTCTTTGGCAATTGGTTGGAAATTGGATGTAAAACAATCACAAAATGTCAGAAAAAAGCCTTTCTGACTCGAATTTTTCTGAACATTTTTGGCGGTAAAAGTCCCATAGTTCCCTCAATTCTGCTCCGATTTCGCTGAAACTTTCATTAAAAGTTAGGTAAGACTCTCTTCTTTCCAACAATGTACACTTCTTTGGCGATTGGTTGGAAATTGGATGTAAAACAATCAGAAAATGTCACATAAAAGCCTCATTGACTCGAATTTTTTTGAAACTTTTTTGGCGGTAAAAGTCCCATAGTTCCCTCAATTCTGCTCCGATTTCGCTGAAACTTTCATTAAAAGTTAGATAAGACTCTTCTCTTTCCAACAATGTAAGTTAGGTAAGACTCTCCTCTTTCCAACAATGTACACTTCTTTGGCAATTGGTTGGAAATTGGATGTAAAACAATCACAAAATGTCAGAAAAAAGCCTCATTGACTCGAATTTTTTTGAAACTTTTTTTGGCGGTAAAAGTCCCATAGTTCCCTCAATTCTGCTCCGATTTCGCTGAAACTTTCAGTAGAAGTTAGATAAGACTTTCCTCTTTCCAACAGTTTACACTTCTTTGGCGATTGGTTGAAATTGGATGTAAAACAATCACAAAATGTCAGAAAAAAGCCTTTCTGACTCGAATTTTTCTGAACATTTTTGGCGGTAAAAGTCCCATAGTTCCCTCAATTCTGCTCCGATTTCCCTGAAACTTTCATTAAAAGTTAGATAAGACTCTCCTCTTTCCAACAATGTACACTTCTTTGGCAATTGGTTGGAAATTGGATGTAAAACAATCACAAAATGTCACATAAAAGCCTCATTGACTCGAATTTTTTTGAAACTTTTTTTGGCGGTAAAAGTCCCATAGTTCCCTCAATTCTGCTCCGATTTCGCTGAAACTTTCATTAAAAGTTAGGTAAGACTCTCCTCTTTCCAACAATGTAGACTTCTTTGGCAATTGGTTGGAAATTGGATGTAAAACAATCACAAAATGTCAGAAAAAAGCCTTTCTGACTCGAATTTTTCTGAACATTTTTGGCGGTAAAAGTCCCATAGTTCCCTCAATTCTGCTCCGATTTCGCTGAAACTTTCATTAAAAGTTAGATAAGACTCTCTTCTTTCCAACAATGTACACTTCTTTGGCAATTGGTTGGAAATTGGATGTAAAACAATCACAAAATGTCAGAAAAAAGCCTTTCTGACTCGAATTTTTCTGAACATTTTTGGCGGTAAAAGTCGCATAGTTCCCTCAATTCTGCTCCGATTTCGCTGAAACTTTCATTAAAAGTTAGATAAGACTTTCTTCTTTCCAACAATGTACACTTCTTTGGCAATTGGTTGGAAATTGGATGTAAAACAATCAGAAAATGTCACATAAAAGCCTCATTGACTCGAATTTTTTTGAAACTTTTTTGGCGGTAAAAGTCCCATAGTTCCCTCAATTCTGCTCCGATTTCCCTGAAACTTTCATTAAAAGTTAGATAAGACTCTCCTCTTTCCAACAATGTACACTTCTTTGGCAATTGGTTGGAAATTGGATGTAAAACAATCACAAAATGTCAGAAAAAAGCCTTTCTGACTCGAATTTTTCTGAACATTTTTGGCGGTAAAAGTCCCATAGTTCCCTCAATTCTGCTCCGATTTCGCTGAAACTTTCATTAAAAGTTAGATAAGACTCTCTTCTTTCCAACAATGTACACTTCTTTGGCAATTGGTTGGAAATTGGATGTAAAACAATCACAAAATGTCACATAAAAGCCTCATTGACTCGAATTTTTTTGAAACTTTTTTTGGCGGTAAAAGTCCCATAGTTCCCTCAATTCTGCTCCGATTTCGCTGAAACTTTCATTAGAAGTTAGGTAAGACTCTCCTCTTTCCAACAATGTAGACTTCTTTGGCAATTGGTTGGAAATTGGATGTAAAACAATCACAAAATGTCAGAAAAAAGCCTTTCTGACTCGAATTTTTCTGAACATTTTTGGCGGTAAAAGTCCCATAGTTCCCTCAATTCTGCTCCGATTTCGCTGAAACTTTCATTAAAAGTTAGATAAGACTCTTCTCTTTCCAACAATGTAAGTTAGGTAAGACTCTCCTCTTTCCAACAATGTACACTTCTTTGGCAATTGGTTGGAAATTGGATGTAAAACAATCACAAAATGTCAGAAAAAAGCCTCATTGACTCGAATTTTTTTGAAACTTTTTTTGGCGGTAAAAGTCCCATAGTTCCCTCAATTCTGCTCCGATTTCGCTGAAACTTTCAGTAGAAGTTAGATAAGACTTTCCTCTTTCCAACAGTTTACACTTCTTTGGCGATTGGTTGAAATTGGATGTAAAACAATCACAAAATGTCAGAAAAAAGCCTTTCTGACTCGAATTTTTCTGAACATTTTTGGCGGTAAAAGTCCCATAGTTCCCTCAATTCTGCTCCGATTTCCCTGAAACTTTCATTAAAAGTTAGATAAGACTCTCCTCTTTCCAACAATGTACACTTCTTTGGCAATTGGTTGGAAATTGGATGTAAAACAATCACAAAATGTCACATAAAAGCCTCATTGACTCGAATTTTTTTGAAACTTTTTTTGGCGGTAAAAGTCCCATAGTTCCCTCAATTCTGCTCCGATTTCGCTGAAACTTTCATTAAAAGTTAGGTAAGACTCTCCTCTTTCCAACAATGTAGACTTCTTTGGCAATTGGTTGGAAATTGGATGTAAAACAATCACAAAATGTCAGAAAAAAGCCTTTCTGACTCGAATTTTTCTGAACATTTTTGGCGGTAAAAGTCCCATAGTTCCCTCAATTCTGCTCCGATTTCGCTGAAACTTTCATTAAAAGTTAGATAAGACTCTCTTCTTTTCAACAATGTACACTTCTTTGGCGATTGGTTGGAAATTGGATGTAAAACAATCAGAAAATGTCACATAAAAGCCTCATTGACTCGAATTTTTTTGAAACTTTTTTGGCGGTAAAAGTCCCATAGTTCCCTCAATTCTGCTCCGATTTCGCTGAAACTTTCATTAGAAGTTAGATAAGACTCTTCTCTTTCCAACAATGTACACTTCTTTGGCAATTGGTTGGAAATTGGATGTAAAACAATCACAAAATGTCAGAAAAAAGCCTTTCTGACTCGAATTTTTCTGAACATTTTTGGCGGTAAAAGTCCCATAGTTCCCTCAATTCTGCTCCGATTTCGCTGAAGCTTTCAGTAAAAGTTAGACAAGACTCTCCTCTTTCCAACAATGTACACTTCTTTGGCAATTGGTTGGAAATTGGATGTAAAACAATCACAAAATGTCAGAAAAAAGCCTTTCTGACTCGAATTTTTCTGAACATTTTTGGCGGTAAAAGTCCCATAGTTCCCTCAATTCTACTCCGATTTCGCTAAAACTTTCATTGTAAGTTAGGTAAGACTTTCCTCTTTCCAACAATGTACACTTCTTTGGCAATTGGTTGGAAATTGGATGTAAAACAATCACAAAATTTCAGAAAAAAGCCTTTCTGACTCGAATTTTTCTGAACATTTTTGGCGGTAAAAGTCCCATAGTTCCCTCAATTCTGCTCTGATTTCGCTGAAACCTTCATTGTAAGTTAGGTAAGACTCTTCTCTTTCCAACAATGTACACTTCTTTGGCAATTGGTTGAAAATTGGATGTAAAACAATCACAAAATGTCAGAAAAAAGCCTTTCTGACTCGAATTTTTCTGAACATTTTTGGCGGTAAAAGTCCCATAGTTCCCTCAATTCTGCTCCGATTTCGCTGAAACTTTCATTAGAAGTTAGGTAAGACTCTCCTCTTTCCAACAATGTAGACTTCTTTGGCAATTGGTTGGAAATTGGATGTAAAACAATCACAAAATGTCAGAAAAAAGCCTTTCTGACTCGAATTTTTCTGAACATTTTTGGCGGTAAAAGTCCCATAGTTCCCTCAATTCTGCTCCGATTTCGCTGAAACTTTCATTAAAAGTTAGGTAAGACTCTCTTCTTTCCAACAATGTACACTTCTTTGGCGATTGGTTGGAAATTGGATGTAAAACAATCAGAAAATGTCACATAAAAGCCTCATTGACTCGAATTTTTTTGAAACTTTTTTGGCGGTAAAAGTCCCATAGTTCCCTCAATTCTGCTCCGATTTCGCTGAAACTTTCATTAAAAGTTAGATAAGACTCTTCTCTTTCCAACAATGTAAGTTAGGTAAGACTCTCCTCTTTCCAACAATGTACACTTCTTTGGCAATTGGTTGGAAATTGGATGTAAAACAATCACAAAATGTCAGAAAAAAGCCTCATTGACTCGAATTTTTTTGAAACTTTTTTTGGCGGTAAAAGTCCCATAGTTCCCTCAATTCTGCTCCGATTTCGCTGAAACTTTCAGTAGAAGTTAGATAAGACTTTCCTCTTTCCAACAGTTTACACTTCTTTGGCGATTGGTTGAAATTGGATGTAAAACAATCACAAAATGTCAGAAAAAAGCCTTTCTGACTCGAATTTTTCTGAACATTTTTGGCGGTAAAAGTCCCATAGTTCCCTCAATTCTGCTCCGATTTCCCTGAAACTTTCATTAGAAGTTAGATAAGACTCTCCTCTTTCCAACAATGTACACTTCTTTGGCAATTGGTTGGAAATTGGATGTAAAACAATCACAAAATGTCACATAAAAGCCTCATTGACTCGAATTTTTTTGAAACTTTTTTTGGCGGTAAAAGTCCCATAGTTCCCTCAATTCTGCTCCGATTTCGCTGAAACTTTCATTAAAAGTTAGGTAAGACTCTCCTCTTTCCAACAATGTAGACTTCTTTGGCAATTGGTTGGAAATTGGATGTAAAACAATCACAAAATGTCAGAAAAAAGCCTTTCTGACTCGAATTTTTCTGAACATTTTTGGCGGTAAAAGTCCCATAGTTCCCTCAATTCTGCTCCGATTTCGCTGAAACTTTCATTAAAAGTTAGATAAGACTCTCTTCTTTCCAACAATGTACACTTCTTTGGCGATTGGTTGGAAATTGGATGTAAAACAATCAGAAAATGTCACATAAAAGCCTCATTGACTCGAATTTTTTTGAAACTTTTTTGGCGGTAAAAGTCCCATAGTTCCCTCAATTCTGCTCCGATTTCGCTGAAACTTTCATTAAAAGTTAGATAAGACTCTTCTCTTTCCAACAATGTACACTTCTTTGGCAATTGGTTGGAAATTGGATGTAAAACAATCACAAAATGTCAGAAAAAAGCCTTTCTGACTCGAATTTTTCTGAACATTTTTGGCGGTAAAAGTCCCATAGTTCCCTCAATTCTGCTCCGATTTCGCTGAAGCTTTCAGTAAAAGTTAGACAAGACTCTCCTCTTTCCAACAATGTACACTTCTTTGGCAATTGGTTGGAAATTGGATGTAAAACAATCACAAAATGTCAGAAAAAAGCCTTTCTGACTCGAATTTTTCTGAACATTTTTGGCGGTTAAAGTCCCATAGTTCCCTCAATTCTACTCCGATTTCGCTAAAACTTTCATTGTAAGTTAGGTAAGACTTTCCTCTTTCCAACAATGTACACTTCTTTGGCAATTGGTTGGAAATTGGATGTAAAACAATCACAAAATTTCAGAAAAAAGCCTTTCTGACTCGAATTTTTCTGAACATTTTTGGCGGTAAAAGTCCCATAGTTCCCTCAATTCTGCTCTGATTTCGCTGAAACCTTCATTGTAACTTAGGTAAGACTCTTCTCTTTCCAACAATGTACACTTCTTTGGCAATTGGTTGGAAATTGGATGTAAAACAATCACAAAATGTCAGAAAAAAGCCTTTCTGACTCGAATTTTTCTGAACATTTTTGGCGGTAAAAGTCCCATAGTTCCCTCAATTCTGCTCCGATTTCGCTGAAACTTTCATTAAAAGTTAGATAAGACTCTCTTCTTTCCAACAATGTACACTTCTTTGGCAATTGGTTGGAAATTGGATGTAAAACAATCACAAAATGTCAGAAAAAAGCCTTTCTGACTCGAATTTTTCTGAACATTTTTGGCGGTAAAAGTCGCATAGTTCCCTCAATTCTGCTCCGATTTCGCTGAAACTTTCATTAAAAGTTAGATAAGACTTTCTTCTTTCCAACAATGTACACTTCTTTGGCAATTGGTTGGAAATTGGATGTAAAACAATCAGAAAATGTCACATAAAAGCCTCATTGACTCGAATTTTTTTGAAACTTTTTTGGCGGTAAAAGTCCCATAGTTCCCTCAATTCTGCTCCGATTTCGCTGAAACTTTCATTAAAAGTTAGATAAGACTCTCTTCTTTCCAACAATGTACACTTCTTTGGCAATTGGTTGGAAATTGGATGTAAAACAATCACAAACTGTCAGAAAAAAGCCTTTCTGACTCGAATTTTTCTGAACATTTTTGGCGGTAAAAGTCCCATAGTTCCCTCAATTCTGCTCCGATTTCGCTGAAACTTTCAGTAAAAGTTAGATAAGACTCTCCTCTTTCCAACAATGTACACTTCTTTGGCAATTGGTTGGAAATTGGATGTAAAACAATCACAAAATGTCAGAAAAAAAGCCTTTCTGACTCGAATTTTTCTGAACATTTTTGGCGGTAAAAGTCGCATAGTTCCCTCAATTCCGCTCCGATTTCGCTGAAACTTTCATTAAAAGTTAGATAAGACTCTCCTCTTTTCAACAATGTACACTTCTTTGGCAATTGGTTGGAAATTGGATGTAAAACAATCACAAAATGTCAGAAAAAAGCCTTTCTGACTCGAATTTTTCTGAACATTTTTGGCGGTAAAAGTCCCATAGTTCCCTCAATTCTGCTCCGATTTCGCTGAAACTTTCATTAAAAGTTAGATAAGGCTCTCTTCTTTCTAACACTGTACACTTCTTTGGCAATTGGTTGGAAATTGGATGTAAAACAATCACAAAATGTCAGAAAAAAGCCTTTCTGACTCGAATTTTTCTGAACATTTTTGGCGGTAAAAGTCGCATAGTTCCCTCAATTCTGCTCCGATTTCGCTGAAACTTTCATTAGAAGTTAGATAAGACTCTCCTCTTTCCAACAATGTACACTTCTTTGGCGATTGGTTGGAAATTGGATGTAAAACAATCACAAAATGTCAGAAAAAAGCCTCATTGACTCGAATTTTTTTGAAACTTTTTTTGGCGGTAAAAGTCCCATAGTTCCCTCAATTCTGCTCCGATTTCGCTGAAACTTTCATTAGAAGTTAGATAAGACTCTCCTCTTTCCAACAATGTACACTTCTTTGGCAATTGGTTGGAAATTGGATGTAAAACAATCACAAAATTTCAGAAAAAAGCCTTTCTGACTCGAATTTTTCTGAACATTTTTGGCGGTAAAAGTCCCATAGTTCCCTCAATTCTGCTCCGATTTCGCTGAAACTTTCATTAGAAGTTAGATAAGACTCTTCTCTTTCCAACAATGTACACTTCTTTGGCAATTGGTTGGAAATTGGATGTAAAACAATCAGAAAATATCACATAAAAGCCTCATTGACTCGAATTTTTTTGAAACTTTTTTTGGCGGTAAAAGTCCCATAGTTCCCTCAATTCTGCTCCGATTTCGCTGAAACTTTCATTAAAAGTTAGATAAGACTCTCCTCTTTCCAACAATGTACACTTCTTTGGCAATTGGTTGGAAATTGGATGTAAAACAATCACAAAATGTCACATAAAAGCCTCATTGACTCGAATTTTTTTGAAACTTTTTTTGGCGGTAAAAGTCCCATAGTTCCCTCAATTCTGCTCCGATTTCGCTGCAACTTTCATTAAAAGTTAGGTAAGACTCTCCTCTTTCCAACAATGTACACTTCTTTGGCAATTGGTTGGAAATTGGATGTAAAACAATCACAAAATATCAGAAAAAAGCCTTTCTGACTCGAATTTTTCTGAACATTTTTGGCGGTAAAAGTCGCATAGTTCCCTCAATTCTGCTCCGATTTCCCTGAAACTTTCATTAAAAGTTAGATAAGACTCTCCTCTTTCCAACAATGTACACTTCTTTGGCGATTGGTTGGAAATTGGATGTAAAACAATCAGAAAATGTCACATAAAAGCCTCATTGACTCGAATTTTTTTGAAACTTTTTTGGCGGTAAAAGTCCCATAGTTCCCTCAATTCTGCTCTGATTTCGCTGAAACTTTCATTAGAAGTTAGATAAGACTCTTCTCTTTCCAACAATGTACACTTCTTTGGCAATTGGTTGGAAATTGGATGTAAAACAATCACAAAATATCAGAAAAAAGCCTTTCTGACTCGAATTTTTCTGAACATTTTTGGCGGTAAAAGTCCCATAGTTCCCTCAATTCTGCTCCGATTTCGCTGAAACTTTCATTAAAAGTTAGGTAAGACTCTCCTCTTTCCAACAGTGTACACTTCTTTGGCAATTGGTTGGAAATTGGATGTAAAACAATCACAAACTGTCAGAAAAAAGCCTTTCTGACTCGAATTTTTCTGAACATTTTTGGCGGTAAAAGTCCCATAGTTCCCTCAATTCTACTCCGATTTCGCTACAACTTTCATTGTAAGTTAGGTAAGACTCTCCTCTTTCCAACTATGTACACTTTTTGGCAATCGGTTGGAAATTGGATGTACAACAATCATAAAATATCAGACAAAAGCCTCTCTGACTCGAATTTTCCTTAACATTTTTGGCGGTAAGAATCCCATAGTTCCCTCAATTTTGCTCTGATTTCGCTGAAACTTTCATTGTACGTTAGGTAAGACTCCCCACTTTCCAGCCATGTACACTTTTTGGCAATCAGTTGGAAATTGGATGTACAACAATCACAAAATGTAAGACAAAAGCCACTCTGACTCGAATTTTCCTGAAACTTTTTTTGGCGGTAAAAGTCCCATAGTTCCCTCAATTTTGCTCTGATTTCGCTGGAACTTTCATTGTACGTTAGGCAAAACTCCCCACTTTCCAACAATGGACACTTTTTGGCAATCGGTTGAAAATTGGATGTACAACAATCACAAAATATAAGACAAAAGTCTCTCTGACTCGAATTTTCCTCAACATTTTTGGCGGTAAGAGTCCCATAGTTCCCTCAATTTTGCTCTGATTTCGCTGAAACTTTCATTGTACGTTAGGTAAGACTCCATTCTTTCCAACCATGTACACTTTATGGCAACCGGTTGGAAATTGGATGTATAACAATCACAAAATGTAAGACAAAAGCCTCTCTGACTCGAATTTTCCTCAACATTTTTGGCGGTAAGAGTCCCATAGTTCCCTCAATTTTGCTCTGATTTCGCTGAAACTTTCATTGTACGTTAGGTAAGACTCCCCACTTTCCAACCATGTAAGTTAACACCACCCATACCACACACTACTTACCCAGTATGTAAACAATTAACCATAAGTTAATACCACACACCTATTCCCAATAAATAAAGAATTAATAGAAGCACTTATGTACCATTAGCGAAAGTGTCAAATATGTCATTGACACTTTGCTAATAGAGGAAGCGGCCGTCACCTGACACTTATAGTCCGCTTTCCATAGAATTAAGATATACATAGAATCCTAAGCTTCACACATATTAAGAATTAAGCTAGGGTTATGAATGTAGTAGTAAGTAAATAAGTTATAAATAAGAAAAGATGAATAAAGAGAGAGAGATTAATTATTGAAACACCAACCAAGGTAGTTTATTTTTAAAAACCGTTCGCGCTTCGTGCAAAAGTTAAGTGGCGATCCTGCCAGGAGACTTAAAAATCCCCTATGGTAACATTTAAAAAGAGACAAAAATCTCTAGTTGCCAAAACAAAAATAAAAAACAAGTATGCTTTGAATAGGAGAAAAGTGAAACAAAACTGAGAAATTATAAGTTTCGGAAACATTTAAAAAGAGACAAAAATCTCTAGTTGCCAAAACGAAAATAAAAAACAAGTATCCTTTGAATAAGAGAACAGTTAAACAAACTGAAGAAAATTGTGGAATAATATCAAAAGTTATAGTCAACAACGGCAAGAAGGCATCATATATAGACAACTTCTGGTGATGCAAGGAGCAGAAAGAAAGAACAATAATGACAACAAAATTGTTGGAATAATATAATATCAAAAACAAAATCAAAAACAGGAAGAAGGCATCAGGTGATACAAAGAGCAAGGATCCTGATTTCGGTAGCGGTAACTACATTAAGTTTTGAAACTTTATAAATTATTATTAATGGGAAATAGTCCTTCTAGCTTAGGTTATACGAGATTGAATTATTGTGAAAAGTGTAGGGATAACCACAGTGCAACAAAGTGCCCTGGAAAAATATATGTAAATAAAAAATAAACTGGATAACTTAATAAATAGATTCTCTAAGATGTCAGTAGCAAATAACAACAACAATTCAGTTAATATGGATGTAGTGTCCAGGCTGATAGCGGCCAACACCGCTTCATTGCATAGCGAACTGGAGAAAGTTAGGCGCCAGCTCCAGAATTTGGGTTCTTCCAACAATGTGATTGAATATTCAGTCGAAACTGTTGACTCAACCATACAGTGTGAGGAAAATTTAGACGTAATTAAGTCCCTTCCTGAATTTAAAGGAAAAATTACTAATTATGTTAGTTGGCGTGAAGCCGCTAATAACTCCATGTCATTATATATTAGAGGGAGTAAAAAATACTTTGCCGCATTGACAATCTTGCGAAATAAAATAACGCAGGATGCTAACGATATCTTGACAAACCATGGCACTGTCCTGAATTTCGACGCCATTTTGAGTCGATTAGACTTTGCATATGCAGATAAGAGACCTTGCCATATAATAGAGCAAGAGATGAGTGTCTTGAGACAAGGTTCTAGGACTTTAATAGAGTTCTATAATAAAGTTAATAAGAAGTTGACGTTGTTAATCAACAAAATAATAATGACCCATGGCACTGGTTCTGCCATAACCAAAGAACTAAATAAGAAAAATAGGGAAGCAGCTCTAAGGACTTTCATAACTGGGCTTAACCACCCATTGGATCAAATTTTGTTCACATTGGCACCAAAAGATCTTCCAAATGCTCTTGCAAAAGCGCAAGAGCTTTATTCAAATCAGATGCGAGCACAATTTGCTCTTCAATTTTCAAAAAATTACCAAGCAATTGGTTCACGAAGCCCTCCACAGGGAAATCGAAGGACTCAAAATTTTCAAAATAATTTAAGGTATCCAACAAGGATAACCCCAACAAATGAGTCAAAGCAAAATCATCCAAAACCAATGGACGTGGATGAGTCGATGCAATTATTAAATAGACCTAGGGTTAGGCTATCAAGCCAACCGCGAGTAGGAAATAGGGGTAATTTCCAACCTAATTACCAACAAAATAGCATACCCAAAAGGGCCAACGAAAGTACTCAAGTCGGCACTCAGCCTCAGCAAAAGATGCAAAGGATAAATGAAAACCATTTTTTAGAATAAATCCTGATTTGCCCTATATCATTAAATCAGATAAAAAAACTGGGCAAATCTTTAGAATATTGATAGATACGGGGGCAACAAGTTCTTATATACGGGCGGGAATATACAACAATAAAAATGTTTTAGCTATTAAGAAGAGGGTAAGGACCATTAATGGTTCGACTATCATAGAGTATTTTCATAATATCAACTTGTTTGGGATTCAGGAGCGATTTCACGAGATTGATAATTTACTGAGCGATCTCTTAATTGGAGTCAGTTTCTTAGATAGAATCGGGGCCAGGATTGATATCCCGGGTCGAATGTTGGTTTATGGAGATGATCAAAAAGAAAGAATACATTTTCTAAATGATTTAAATAATTTAGACCCCTTGGGACAAAATAGTCTTAAGGCAATCGGTTGGAAATTGGATGTACAACAATCACAAAATGTAAGACAAAAGCCTCTCTGACTCGAATTTTCCTCAACATTTTTGGCGGTAAGAGTCCCATAGTTCCCTCAATTTTGCTCTGATTTCGCTGAAACTTTCATTGTACGTTAGGTAAGACTCCCCACTTTCCAACTATGTACACCTTTTGGCAATCGGTTGGAAATTGGATGTACAACAATCACAAAATATCAGACAAAAGCCTCTCTGACTCGAATTTTCCTCAACATTTTTGGTGGTAAGAGTCCCATAGTTCCCTCAATTTTGCTCTGATTTCGCTGAAACTTTCATTGTACGTTAGGTAAGGCTCCCCACTTTCAAACCATGTACACTCTTTGGCAATCGGTTGGAAATTGGATGTACACCAATCACAAAATATAGGACAAAAGCCTCTCTGACTCGAATTTTCCTTAACATTTTTGGCGGTAAGAGTCCCATAGTTCCCTCAATTTTGCTCTGATTTCCCTGAAACTTTCATTGTGCGTTAAGTAAAACTCCCCACTTTTTAACCATGTACACTTTTTGGCAATCGGTTGGAAATTGGATGTACAACAATCACAAAATGTAAGACAAAAGCCTCTCTGACTCGAATTTTCCTCAACATTTTTGGCGGTAAGAGTCCCATAGTTCCCTCAATTTTGCTTTGATTTCGCTGAAACTTTCATTGTACGTTAGGTAAGACTCCCCACTTTTCAACCATGTACACTTTTTGGCAATCGGTTGGAAATTGGATGTACAACAATCATAAAATATCAGACAAAAGCCTCTCTGACTCGAATTTTCCTTAACATTTTTGGCGGTAAGAATCCCATAGTTCCCTCAATTTTGCTCTGATTTCGCTGAAACTTTCATTGTACGTTAGGTAAGACTCCCCACTTTCCAGCCATGTACACTTTTTGGCAATCAGTTGGAAATTGGATGTACAACAATCACAAAATGTAAGACAAAAGCCACTCTGACTCGAATTTTCCTGAAACTTTTTTTGGCGGTAAAAGTCCCATAGTTCCCTCAATTTTGCTCTGATTTCGCTGGAACTTTCATTGTACGTTAGGCAAAACTCCCCACTTTCCAACAATGGACACTTTTTGGCAATCGGTTGAAAATTGGATGTTGGTTGGTTGGTTGGTTAGAGTGGTGATTCATCCAGAATCCAACTAGCGCTTCCGCACCATTTTGTTGCCACATCCTCGTTACCAAATTGTTTAACAGTTATTTGCAGCAGGACTATATCCAGTCTGTGCGGTTTAGGAACCTTATTAGGTTGTTGACGTCTACGCCAGACAGTTGCTCGAGACTCTCGAACAGCGGTTTGCCCAGGGTTAACATTCTGTCCTTCCATAGGGCAGGGCATTCACAGAGGAAATGGAAGATTGTTTCTTTTTCCTCCGGTTGTTTACAACTATGACAGTATGTGTTGTGAGGGATACCCATTTTGGCGGCTTGTTCTCCGATAGACCAGAAGCCAGTTATGACTGCCGTAAGTCTGCAGGTGTCCCGTCGTTTCATGTTTATTAATGTCAACGATTGCTTGAGGTTGTAGGTGGGCCATAACGTTCTGCTGATTTTGCATTTCGTCTGGTCTCTCCATCTACAATCTGCAATTCGAAGGTATTTTAGGGAAATTGCATTCTTGACCGCACCTAGTGGAGTGAGTACTGGTGCTGCAAGAGCGCTATTCATGGCAGATCCCCCTCTTGCCAGTTCATCAGCTTTTTCGTTACCTTCTATGTTCCGGTGTCCCGGGACCCAAATCAAGGTTACTCTATGGTTTTCACTCAAGTTGGTGAGGCTATTCCTACTTTGCTCCACCACTTTAGAGGTTGTTATAGTCGCGTCCAGCGCCTGGATTGCGGCTTGGCTATCCGAAAGAATAGCGATATTGCCCTTAAAAGAAAAATCTGCGATTAGTAACCTACAGGCTTCCCCAATTGCTAGTACTTCCGCTTGGAAGACGCTGCTGGTATTAGGGAGACGCACAGATTTTTCAATTCCAAGTCTATGAGAATATATACCAGCTCCAACACCACAATCCATTTTACTGGCATCTGTATAGACTGTGGTATCGAAGTTGTTTAGAGAGAGTCCCTTATTCCATTCTTTTTTAGATGGAAAGAGTGTGGCAAAATTCCTATTGAACTTTACCATCGGGACGATGTAGTCAGTCCTCACCGAGGTTAACTGAGTTTGTCGCAATAATAGACTAGCGTGACCATAAGTTTTTTCTTTCCAGCGACCCGCTTCATTTAACCTAAATGCACTCATGGTTGCCGTCTTCTTTATATGTAGGTCTATGGGAATAACGTGTGTCAGAGCATTGAGAGCCTCTCTGGGACATGATCTGATTGCACCGACCGTTATTGCACAGGCTGATCTTTGTATTCTGCCGAGTAATTTGGTATTGTACTCTCTCCCTAGAGCTTTCCACCAAACTACCGAACCATACGATAGAATGGGTCGTATAACCGCCTTATACAACCATAATGTATGCCTCGGTTGAAGACCCCATCTTCTTCCAAGCATACGTTTGCAGGCATATAAAGCAATTTCTGCTTTCCTTACCCGTTCTTCGACGTTTAACTTCCAGCTAAGTTTGGAGTCCAGAATTACTCCTAAGTACTTTGCACTGGTTGATAGTGACAGAGTTTGTCCGTTGATGTTTGGTAGGGTGAAAGTTGGTACCTTGTATCTGGTGGTAAAAAGCATAAGTTCTGTTTTACGCGGGTTTAAACTTAGCCCACATCCTGTGGCCCAAGAGTTAAGCTCGCCTAACGCCCTTTGGATGATCCCACTGATCGTATTTGGGCACAGTCCTGACACCATTAACACCACATCATCAGCGTACGCCACCACTTTTACCCCACCTCCGTCAAGTTTTGTTAAGATTTTGCTGATCACACATAGCCAAAGAAGTGGAGATAATACTCCCCCTTGAGGAGTGCCCCCGTGGACCTTCTTGGTTATGTTGATATTACCCATATTAGCTTTGATGATCCTCGTTTCTAGCATGGAGATGACCCAGTTACTAATGCAACTGTCCACCTCCAGGTCTATCAACGCCCGTTGGATGGCATCTGTGCTAACATTGTTAAAGGCGCCTTCGATATCCAAGAATACCGCCATGGTATAATGTTTGCTCTCTAGAGAGCCCTCTATTGTTCCGATAACCTCGTGTAGCGCCGTCTCCGTAGATTTGCCTTTAAGGTATGCGTGTTGTGCAGTTGATATACCAGAACTCTCCAAAGAGCTTCTGAGGTGCGTATCCAAAAGCCTTTCAAAAGTTTTTAACAGGAAAGACGAGAGACTGATTGGCCTGAAGTCTTTCGCTGATTCATGTCCTCTTCTACCTACTTTTGGTATGAAGACGACCTTGACTAGTTTCCAGCTGTCTGGAATATGGCCTAAGTTTAAACACGCTTTAAAAATTTCCTCTAGCCATGGTAGGATACAGTCCAAGGTTTCCTGTAACATCTTTGGAATGATCCCATCTGGCCCCGGAGATTTAAAGGGTGAGAAAGATTTGATTGCCCATGCAACTTTTTCTTTGGTAATGATTTCATTTGCAAGATGCTGTGGATTATATTGGCTCCGCCTAATGTTTCCCCTCTCACTTTCGTAAGCGCTGCATCCCGGAAAATGCGTGTTTAGCAGAAGCTCTAGCGATTCTTCTGCTGTAGCAGTCCAAGTTCCATCAGGTTTCTTGACCCAAGAAGCCATAGAGTGGTCTCTGGAAAGAACCCGGCTAAGCCTAGCAGAATCCCTAGTAGATTCGATTGACGAACAAAATTCCCTCCAGCTCTCTTTTTTGGCGGCCCTGATTGCCTTCTTGTACTGTCTCCGACTTTCTCTGTACAATTCCCAATTTCCCGTCGAGTAGCTGAGGTTAAATGTTGATCTAGATTTTTCCCTTAGTTTTAAGAGCTCACTGCTCCACCAAGGAGGGTGAGTTTTTTTGCTAAATTTTATAGGGCAGGACGTTTTGTAGGCCCTACTAAATGCCTTTTCCAGTGTTATGACCCTACTCTCAAGGCTTTCCGTGAGAGTGATTTGAGGGGTAGGAGTCCCTCCTATCCTCTTGTTTACTACATTTTTGAACCTCTTCCAGTTGGTTCTTAAAGGATTTCGATACGGTAGGGGTGGATCTACCTTAAGATCCAAATCGTAGAGGATCCAACTATGATCAGAAAATGACCTTTTATTGGATACCCTCCAGTTATCTACCCTTACTACGCTATTTTCAGACAGTAGAGTAACATCAATCACTTCCTCCCATCCTCTGAAGTACTCCGTACTAGGAAAGGTGAAAGTGGGAGTGTTACCCCTGTTACATACCGATAAGTTAGTATTAATAATAAAATTATATAAAGACTCACCTCGGTCGTTTGTCTCGGAACTTCCCCACAACGCATGCCTCGCGTTGGCATCGCATCCGAGCAGCAGGTTCTTATTTCTGGCTTCACACACCAGCCGACGAGCCTCCTCGGGTGGTGCTGGCCGATCATGTGCCATGTAGATGGAAGCCAGTATGATGCCGACACCGTCAGCGGCTTCTACCTCCACAGCCGTCACATCCTGTGAACAATATGATGGGATTAAAAATATGTTCAAATGTTTCTTAGCTACAATACAAGATCTGGGGTTACCTTCAGTCCGTTTGTAGAAAAGGTTGTGGTTGTTCCCAGTGAACCCCTTCACCTCGGTGCTCCGCACCCAGGGCTCCTGGATTAAAGCGATGTCGACATCCTCCTCCGCCAGGAGAACGGTTAGGTTGTCCGTTGCAGTCCGCGAGTGCTGCAGGTTTATTTGGACAACCTTGAGACCCATACTGCTGGTCGCTTTACAATTAGACGGCGTCGCTAAGCTGCACTCCCGGGTGCTGCTCATTAGCGCCATCGTTTTTGGTAGACGCGGCGTCGTCAAGTTGCATCCCTGTGAGCAACTCGTTGGCGCCGTCAACCTCGTCCTGTTCATCCTCCGGATTTGCAGATCGGAATATCTTCAGTTGCGTTTTCCTGACGCCGAACCGAAGTTTATTGTCCACTTTTCCCAGTGGCTCGATACTCTCCTCCGATATTTGGAGAAGGAAGGACACACTGTTCTTTTGCGGAGCCTCCGCTTTGATGATGCTCCAGTCATTCATCGGAACAGTGCGGTTGTGTGCCTGCAAGTATGGAATAAGTTGCTTAGCTTCGAATTCCATGTTCGGGATCTAGATGCGAGCCCTCGGCCGTCGAGGGATTTCGCTGGCCGGGATTAGTTTGAGCCTCAAACCTTCCCAGTCGCTCTGGATCTTGCCCACAACTGTTTGCAGGAAGTTAAGGGAGAGTTGATCATCGCACTTGACCACCCTGTATCCGCGGACCACCTCCATTGAATCGAATCCTGGCACATGACCCTCCGGGTTTGCCATGACATGATCGACGACAATGCGTGACAGCCGTGCCTCGATTTCGGACCACTTATCCGATGCAGGTTTGCCGCGGTTTGTTATTTCATCAACCAAAGCTATTTGCAGGTGATCCCGTGCCACCTCATTAAATGAGCGTTTGGTTGGTTTTGGTATTGAAGCAGAGTGTACCGACACTTTATGCTTCTTCGTTGGTTTGTCGCTTTCGTCCTGCGAACGATTGCGTTTTACGGCTTCTGCCTTCTGGGTGGCCTGGAACGCCCGGTACTCATCGACCACCTTTTGGCACCTTGCCTTATCGGCCGCGTCCTTTGGATGAGTTTTACCTTCAGCCTCATTTTTATTTATTCTTCCGAGAATAGTCAGAGACCTCTGGTAAAGCTTATACCTGGACGGGCCTTTTTTAGTGTTTTGGCGCTTTTGCCCCTTGGCATCAGCGGATGTGGATGGTTGATTGGATGTTGATGGCGTGCTGTGGCCCACAGCTTTGCCATCAACCGTCTCTTGGCTGGAGGCCAAGAGTTCGTCCTCTGAGGGAGTTCCCAACTTCCTCAGTTCGTTGGTGTCGGTCCGAGTTGTCCATTTGTCCATCTGTTGTGTCAATGGGTGCGTCCGTTTATCCGTTCGTTTTGTGTCTGTGTCCGTCCGTTTGTCCGTCTTCTTTATGGCCTTATCCGAATTTTTTTGATTTTGTTGTTCGTTCATTCTGTTTCGTACGGTCACCTGCCCTTCCAGAAGGCTGCACATGTCGCCATGTGCGGTGACCAATGAGGATTTAGGGGAAATAAGCAGTCCGCCATGGCAGCGCCCCATACCATGGTAAGGCCACCGTTACAACCTGAGGCGGCCTGGTGTCAGGAGGGCTCCGTTAAAAGACAGCCTTATTTTATCCCCCGGCTGCCAAACCCACCCAGTAGGCACGGGTCGCGTTACACCTTGGGTTGAGGGAGTTTTTTTAACGAAGTTTACGTCTTCGACCTGTGTGGTTCGCGGGAGACCTACTCTCCTACCTTCCATATCTGGGAGGCGTTCCCCTATCCACCACCTGGGGACGCGCCCTATAGGGATAACAGGTTCCCCCAAGGGAAATTGGATGTACAACAATCACAAAATATAAGACAAAAGTCTCTCTGACTCGAATTTTCCACAACATTTTTGGCGGTAAGAGTCCCATAGTTCCCTCAATTTTGCTCTGATTTCGCTGAAACTTTCATTGTACGTTAGGTAAGACTCCCCGCTTTCCAACCATGTACACTTTTTGGCAATCGGTTGGAAATTGGATGTACAACAATCACAAAATAACAGACAAAAGCCTCTCTGACTCGAATTTTCCTGAAACTTTTTTTGGCGGTAAAAGTCCCATAGTTCCCTCAATTTTGCTCTGATTTCGCTGGAACTTTCATTGTACGTTAGGCAAAACTCCCCACTTTCCAACAATGGACACTTTTTGGCAATCGGTTGAAAATTGGATGTACAACAATCACAAAATATAAGACAAAAGTCTCTCTGACTCGAATTTTCCTCAACATTTTTGGCGGTAAGAGTCCCATAGTTCCCTCAATTTTGCTCTGATTTCGCTGGAACTTTCATTGTACGTTAGGCAAAACTCCCCACTTTCCAACAATGGACACTTTTTGGCAATCGGTTGAAAATTGGATGTACAACAATCACAAAATATAAGACAAAAGCCACTCTGACTCGAATTTTCCTGAAACTTTTTTTGGCGGTAAAAGTCCCATAGTTCCCTCAATTTTGCTCTGATTTCGCTGGAACTTTCATTGTACGTTAGGCAAAACTCCCCACTTTCCAACAATGGACACTTTTTGGCAATCGGTTGAAAATTGGATGTACAACAATCACAAAATATAAGACAAAAGTCTCTCTGACTCGAATTTTCCTCAACATTTTTGGCGGTAAGAGTCCCATAGTTCCCTCAATTTTGCTCTGATTTCGCTGAAACTTTTATTGTACGTTAGGTAAGACTCCATTCTTTCCAACCATGTACACTTTATGGCAACCGGTTGGAAATTGGATGTATAACAATCACAAAATGTAAGACAAAAGCCTCTCTGACTCGAATTTTCCTCAACATTTTTGGCGGTAAGAGTCCCATAGTTCCCTCAATTTTGCTCTGATTTCGCTGAAACTTTCATTGTACGTTAGGTAAGACTCCCCACTTTCGAACCATGTACACTGTTTGGCAATCGGTTTGAAATTGCATGTACAACAATCACAAAATATCAGACAAAAGCCTCTCTGACTCGAATTTTCCTCAACATTTTTCGCGGTAAGAGTCCCATAGTTCCCTCAATTTTGCTCTGATTTCGCTGAAACTTTCATTGTACGTTAGATAAGACTCCCCACTTTCCAACCATGTAAGTTAACACCACCCATACCACACACTACTTACCCAGTATGTAAACAATTAACCATAAGTTAATACCACACACCTATTCCCAATAAATAAAGAATTAATAGAAGCACTTATGTACCATTAGCGAAAGTGTCAAATATGTCATTGACACTTTGCTAATAGAGGAAGCGGCCGTCACCTGACACTTATGGTCCGCTTTCCATAGAATTAAGATATACATAGAATCCTAAGCTTCACACATATTAAGAATTAAGCTAGGGTTATGAATGTAGTAGTAAGTAAATAAGTTATAAATAAGAAAAGATTAATAAAGAGAGAGAGATTAATTATTGAAACACCAACCAAGGTAGTTTATTTTTAAAAACCTTTCGCGCTTCGTGCAAAAGTTAAGTGGCGATCCTGCCAGGAGACTTAAAAATCCCCTATGGTAACATTTAAAAAGAGACAAAAATCTCTAGTTGCCAAAACAAAAATAAAAAACAAGTATGCTTTGAATAGGAGAAAAGTGAAACAAAACTGAGAAATTATAAGTTTCGGAAACATTTAAAAAGAGACAAAAATCTCTAGTTGCCAAAACGAAAATAAAAAACAAGTATCCTTTGAATAAGAGAACAGTTAAACAAACTGAAGAAAATTGTGCAATAATATCAAAAGTTATAGTCAACAACGGCAAGAAGGCATCATATATAGGACAACTTCTGGTGATGCAAGGAGCAGAAAGAAAGAACAATAATGACAACAAAATTGTTGGAATAATATAATATCAAAAACAAAATCAAAAACAGGAAGAAGGCATCAGGTGATACAAAGAGCAAGGATCCTGAATTCGGTAGCGGTAACTACATTAAGTTTTGAAACTTTATAAATTATTATTAATGGGAAATAGTCCTTCTAGCTTAGGTTATACGAGATTGAATTATTGTGAAAAGTGTAGGGATAACCACAGTGCAACAAAGTGCCCTGGAAAAATATATGTAAATAAAAAATAAACTGGATAACTTAATAAATAGATTCTCTAAGATGTCAGTAGCAAATAACAACAACAATTCAGTTAATATGGATGTAGTGTCCAGGCTGATAGCGGCCAACACCGCTTCATTGCATAGCGAACTGGAGAAAGTTAGGCGCCAGCTCCAGAATTTGGGTTCTTCCAACAATGTGATTGAATATTCAGTCGAAACTGTTGACTCAACCATACAGTGTGAGGAAAATTTAGACGTAATTAAGTCCCTTCCTGAATTTAAAGGAAAAATTACTAATTATGTTAGTTGGCGTGAAGCCGCTAATAACTCCATGTCATTATATATTAGAGGGAGTAAAAAATACTTTGCCGCATTGACAATCTTGCGAAATAAAATAACGCAGGATGCTAACGATATCTTGACAAACCATGGCACTGTCCTGAATTTCGACGCCATTTTGAGTCGATTAGACTTTGCATATGCAGATAAGAGACCTTGCCATATAATAGAGCAAGAGATGAGTGTCTTGAGACAAGGTTCTAGGACTTTAATAGAGTTCTATAATAAAGTTAATAAGAAGTTGACGTTGTTAATCAACAAAATAATAATGACCCATGGCACTGGTTCTGCCATAACCAAAGAACTAAATAAGAAAAATAGGGAAGCAGCTCTAAGGACTTTCATAACTGGGCTTAACCACCCATTGGATCAAATTTTGTTCACATTGGCACCAAAAGATCTTCCAAATGCTCTTGCAAAAGCGCAAGAGCTTTATTCAAATCAGATGCGAGCACAATTTGCTCTTCAATTTTCAAAAAATTACCAAGCAATTGGTTCACGAAGCCCTCCACAGGGAAATCGAAGGACTCAAAATTTTCAAAATAATTTAAGGTATCCAACAAGGATAACCCCAACAAATGAGTCAAAGCAAAATCATCCAAAACCAATGGACGTGGATGAGTCGATGCAATTATTAAATAGACCTAGGGTTAGGCTATCAAGCCAACCGCGAGTAGGAAATAGGGGTAATTTCCAACCTAATTACCAACAAAATAGCATACCCAAAAGGGCCAACGAAAGTACTCAAGTCGGCACTCAGCCTCAGCAAAAGATGCAAAGGATAAATGAAAACCATTTTTTAGAATAAATCCTGATTTGCCCTATATCATTAAATCAGATAAAAAAACTGGGCAAATCTTTAGAATATTGATAGATACGGGGGCAACAAGTTCTTATATACGGGCGGGAATATACAACAACAAAAATGTTTTAGCTATTAAGAAGAGGGTAAGGACCATTAATGGTTCGACCATCATAGAGTATTTTCATAATATCAACTTGTTTGGGATTCAGGAGCGATTTTACGAGATTGATAATTTACTGAGCGATCTCTTAATTGGAGTCAGTTTCTTAGATAGAATCGGGGCCAGGATTGATATCCCGGGTCGAATGTTGGTTTATGGAGATGATCAAAAAGAAAGAATACATTTTCTAAATGATTTAAATAATTTAGACCCCTTGGGACAAAATAGTCTTAAGGCAATCGGTTGGAAATTGGATGTACAACAATCACAAAATGTAAGACAAAAGCCTCTCTGACTCGAATTTTCCTCAACATTTTTGGCGGTAAGAGTCCCATAGTTCCCTCAATTTTGCTTTGATTTCGCTGAAACTTTCATTGTACGTTAGGTAAGACTCCCCACTTTCCAACTATGTACACCTTTTGGCAATCGGTTGGAAATTGGATGTACACCAATCACAAAATATCAGACAAAAGCCTCTCTGACTCGAATTTTCCTCAACATTTTTGGTGGTAAGAGTCCCATAGTTCCCTCAATTTTGCTCTGATTTCGCTGAAACTTTCATTGTACGTTAGGTAAGGCTCCCCACTTTCAAACCATGTACACTCTTTGGCAATCGGTTGGAAATTGGATGTACACCAATCACAAAATATAGGACAAAAGCCTCTCTGACTCGAATTTTCCTTAACATTTTTGGCGGTAAGAGTCCCATAGTTCCCTCAATTTTGCTCTGATTTCGCTGAAACTTTCATTGTGCGTTAAGTAAAACTCCCCACTTTTTAACCATGTACACTTTTTGGCAATCGGTTGGAAATTGGATGTACAACAATCACAAAATGTAAGACAAAAGCCTCTCTGACTCGAATTTTCCTCAACATTTTTGGCGGTAAGAGTCCCATAGTTCCCTCAATTTTGCTTTGATTTCGCTGAAACTTTCATTGTACGTTAGGTAAGACTCCCCACTTTTCAACCATGTACACTTTTTGGCAATCGGTTGGAAATTGGATGTACAACAATCATAAAATATCAGACAAAAGCCTCTCTGACTCGAATTTTCCTTAACATTTTTGGCGGTAAGAATCCCATAGTTCCCTCAATTTTGCTCTGATTTCGCTGAAACTTTCATTGTACGTTAGGTAAGACTCCCCACTTTCCAGCCATGTACACTTTTTGGCAATCAGTTGGAAATTGGATGTACAACAATCACAAAATGTAAGACAAAAGCCACTCTGACTCGAATTTTCCTGAAACTTTTTTTGGCGGTAAAAGTCCCATAGTTCCCTCAATTTTGCTCTGATTTCGCTGGAACTTTCATTGTACGTTAGGCAAAACTCCCCACTTTCCAACAATGGACACTTTTTGGCAATCGGTTGAAAATTGGATGTACAACAATCACAAAATATAAGACAAAAGCCACTCTGACTCGAATTTTCCTGAAACTTTTTTTGGCGGTAAAAGTCCCATAGTTCCCTCAATTTTGCTCTGATTTCGCTGGAACTTTCATTGTACGTTAGGCAAAACTCCCCACTTTCCAACAATGGACACTTTTTGGCAATCGGTTGAAAATTGGATGTACAACAATCACAAAATATAAGACAAAAGTCTCTCTGACTCGAATTTTCCTCAACATTTTTGGCGGTAAGAGTCCCATAGTTCCCTCAATTTTGCTCTGATTTCGCTGAAACTTTTATTGTACGTTAGGTAAGACTCCATTCTTTCCAACCATGTACACTTTATGGCAACCGGTTGGAAATTGGATGTATAACAATCACAAAATGTAAGACAAAAGCCTCTCTGACTCGAATTTTCCTCAACATTTTTGGCGGTAAGAGTCCCATAGTTCCCTCAATTTTGCTCTGATTTCGCTGAAACTTTCATTGTACGTTAGGTAAGACTCCCCACTTTCGAACCATGTACACTGTTTGGCAATCGGTTTGAAATTGCATGTACAACAATCACAAAATATCAGACAAAAGCCTCTCTGACTCGAATTTTCCTCAACATTTTTCGCGGTAAGAGTCCCATAGTTCCCTCAATTTTGCTCTGATTTCGCTGAAACTTTCATTGTACGTTAGATAAGACTCCCCACTTTCCAACCATGTAAGTTAACACCACCCATACCACACACTACTTACCCAGTATGTAAACAATTAACCATAAGTTAATACCACACACCTATTCCCAATAAATAAAGAATTAATAGAAGCACTTATGTACCATTAGCGAAAGTGTCAAATATGTCATTGACACTTTGCTAATAGAGGAAGCGGCCGTCACCTGACACTTATGGTCCGCTTTCCATAGAATTAAGATATACATAGAATCCTAAGCTTCACACATATTAAGAATTAAGCTAGGGTTATGAATGTAGTAGTAAGTAAATAAGTTATAAATAAGAAAAGATGAATAAAGAGAGAGAGATTAATTATTGAAACACCAACCAAGGTAGTTTATTTTTAAAAACCTTTCGCGCTTCGTGCAAAAGTTAAGTGGCGATCCTGCCAGGAGACTTAAAAATCTCCTATGGTAACATTTAAAAAGAGACAAAAATCTCTAGTTGCCAAAACAAAAATAAAAAATAAGTATGCTTTGAATAGGAGAAAAGTGAAACAAAACTGAGAAATTATAAGTTTCGGAAACATTTAAAAAGAGACAAAAATCTCTAGTTGCCAAAACGAAAATAAAAAACAAGTATCCTTTGAATAAGAGAACAGTTAAACAAACTGAAGAAAATTGTGGAATAATATCAAAAGTTATAGTCAACAACGGCAAGAAGGCATCATATATAGGACAACTTCTGGTGATGCAAGGAGCAGAAAGAAAGAACAATAATGACAACAAAATTGTTGGAATAATATAATATCAAAAACAAAATCAAAAACAGGAAGAAGGCATCAGGTGATACAAAGAGCAAGGATCCTGAATTCGGTAGCGGTAACTACATTAAGTTTTGAAACTTTATAAATTATTATTAATGGGAAATAGTCCTTCTAGCTTAGGTTATACGAGATTGAATTATTGTGAAAAGTGTAGGGATAACCACAGTGCAACAAAGTGCCCTGGAAAAATATATGTAAATAAAAAATAAACTGGATAACTTAATAAATAGATTCTCTAAGATGTCAGTAGCAAATAACAACAACAATTCAGTTAATATGGATGTAGTGTCCAGGCTGATAGCGGCCAACACCGCTTCATTGCATAGCGAACTGGAGAAAGTTAGGCGCCAGCTCCAGAATTTGGGTTCTTCCAACAATGTGATTGAATATTCAGTCGAAACTGTTGACTCAACCATACAGTGTGAGGAAAATTTAGACGTAATTAAGTCCCTTCCTGAATTTAAAGGAAAAATTACTAATTATGTTAGTTGGCGTGAAGCCGCTAATAACTCCATGTCATTATATATTAGAGGGAGTAAAAAATACTTTGCCGCATTGACAATCTTGCGAAATAAAATAACGCAGGATGCTAACGATATCTTGACAAACCATGGCACTGTCCTGAATTTCGACGCCATTTTGAGTCGATTAGACTTTGCATATGCAGATAAGAGACCTTGTCATATAATAGAGCAAGAGATGAGTGTCTTGAGACAAGGTTCTAGGACTTTAATAGAGTTCTATAATAAAGTTAATAAGAAGTTGACGTTGTTAATCAACAAAATAATAATGACCCATGGCACTGGTTCTGCCATAACCAAAGAACTAAATAAGAAAAATAGGGAAGCAGCTCTAAGGACTTTCATAACTGGGCTTAACCACCCATTGGATCAAATTTTGTTCACATTGGCACCAAAAGATCTTCCAAATGCTCTTGCAAAAGCGCAAGAGCTTTATTCAAATCAGATGCGAGCACAATTTGCTCTTCAATTTTCAAAAAATTACCAAGCAATTGGTTCACGAAGCCCTCCACAGGGAAATCGAAGGACTCAAAATTTTCAAAATAATTTAAGGTATCCAACAAGGATAACCCCAACAAATGAGTCAAAGCAAAATCATCCAAAACCAATGGACGTGGATGAGTCGATGCAATTATTAAATAGACCTAGGGTTAGGCTATCAAGCCAACCGCGAGTAGGAAATAGGGGTAATTTCCAACCTAATTACCAACAAAATAGCATACCCAAAAGGGCCAACGAAAGTACTCAAGTCGGCACTCAGCCTCAGCAAAAGATGCAAAGGATAAATGAAAACCATTTTTTAGAATAAATCCTGATTTGCCCTATATCATTAAATCAGATAAAAAAACTGGGCAAATCTTTAGAATATTGATAGATACGGGGGCAACAAGTTCTTATATACGGGCGGGAATATACAACAACAAAAATGTTTTAGCTATTAAGAAGAGGGTAAGGACCATTAATGGTTCGACCATCATAGAGTATTTTCATAATATCAACTTGTTTGGGATTCAGGAGCGATTTTACGAGATTGATAATTTACTGAGCGATCTCTTAATTGGAGTCAGTTTCTTAGATAGAATCGGGGCCAGGATTGATATCCCGGGTCGAATGTTGGTTTATGGAGATGATCAAAAAGAAAGAATACATTTTCTAAATGATTTAAATAATTTAGACCCCTTGGGACAAAATAGTCTTAAGGCAATCGGTTGGAAATTGGATGTACAACAATCACAAAATGTAAGACAAAAGCCTCTCTGACTCGAATTTTCCTCAACATTTTTGGCGGTAAGAGTCCCATAGTTCCCTCAATTTTGCTTTGATTTCGCTGAAACTTTCATTGTACGTTAGGTAAGACTCCCCACTTTCCAACTATGTACACCTTTTGGCAATCGGTTGGAAATTGGATGTACAACAATCACAAAATATCAGACAAAAGCCTCTCTGACTCGAATTTTCCTCAACATTTTTGGTGGTAAGAGTCCCATAGTTCCCTCAATTTTGCTCTGATTTCGCTGAAACTTTCATTGTACGTTAGGTAAGGCTCCCCACTTTCAAACCATGTACACTCTTTGGCAATCGGTTGGAAATTGGATGTACACCAATCACAAAATATAGGACAAAAGCCTCTCTGACTCGAATTTTCCTTAACATTTTTGGCGGTAAGAGTCCCATAGTTCCCTCAATTTTGCTCTGATTTCGCTGAAACTTTCATTGTGCGTTAAGTAAAACTCCCCACTTTTTAACCATGTACACTTTTTGGCAATCGGTTGGAAATTGGATGTACAACAATCACAAAATGTAAGACAAAAGCCTCTCTGACTCGAATTTTCCTCAACATTTTTGGCGGTAAGAGTCCCATAGTTCCCTCAATTTTGCTTTGATTTCGCTGAAACTTTCATTGTACGTTAGGTAAGACTCCCCACTTTTCAACCATGTACACTTTTTGGCAATCGGTTGGAAATTGGATGTACAACAATCATAAAATATCAGACAAAAGCCTCTCTGACTCGAATTTTCCTTAACATTTTTGGCGGTAAGAATCCCATAGTTCCCTCAATTTTGCTCTGATTTCGCTGAAACTTTCATTGTACGTTAGGTAAGACTCCCCACTTTCCAGCCATGTACACTTTTTGGCAATCAGTTGGAAATTGGATGTACAACAATCACAAAATGTAAGACAAAAGCCACTCTGACTCGAATTTTCCTGAAACTTTTTTTGGCGGTAAAAGTCCCATAGTTCCCTCAATTTTGCTCTGATTTCGCTGGAACTTTCATTGTACGTTAGGCAAAACTCCCCACTTTCCAACAATGGACACTTTTTGCCAATCGGTTGAAAATTGGATGTACAACAATCACAAAATATAAGACAAAAGCCACTCTGACTCGAATTTTCCTGAAACTTTTTTTGGCGGTAAAAGTCCCATAGTTCCCTCAATTTTGCTCTGATTTCGCTGGAACTTTCATTGTACGTTAGGCAAAACTCCCCACTTTCCAACAATGGACACTTTTTGGCAATCGGTTGAAAATTGGATGTACAACAATCACAAAATATAAGACAAAAGTCTCTCTGACTCGAATTTTCCTCAACATTTTTGGCGGTAAGAGTCCCATAGTTCCCTCAATTTTGCTCTGATTTCGCTGAAACTTTCATTGTACGTTAGGTAAGACTCCATTCTTTCCAACCATGTACACTTTATGGCAACCGGTTGGAAATTGGATGTATAACAATCACAAAATGTAAGACAAAAGCCTCTCTGACTCGAATTTTCCTCAACATTTTTGGCGGTAAGAGTCCCATAGTTCCCTCAATTTTGCTCTGATTTCGCTGAAACTTTCATTGTACGTTAGGTAAGACTCCCCACTTTCGAACCATGTACACTGTTTGGCAATCGGTTTGAAATTGCATGTACAACAATCACAAAATATCAGACAAAAGCCTCTCTGACTCGAATTTTCCTCAACATTTTTCGCGGAAAGAGTCCCATAGTTCCCTCAATTTTGCTCTGATTTCGCTGAAACTTTCATTGTACGTTAGATAAGACTCCCCACTTTCCAACCATGTAAGTTAACACCACCCATACCACACACTACTTACCCAGTATGTAAACAATTAACCATAAGTTAATACCACACACCTATTCCCAATAAATAAAGAATTAATAGAAGCACTTATGTACCATTAGCGAAAGTGTCAAATATGTCATTGACACTTTGCTAATAGAGGAAGCGGCCGTCACCTGACACTTATGGTCCGCTTTCCATAGAATTAAGATATACATAGAATCCTAAGCTTCACACATATTAAGAATTAAGCTAGGGTTATGAATGTAGTAGTAAGTAAATAAGTTATAAATAAGAAAAGATGAATAAAGAGAGAGAGATTAATTATTGAAACACCAACCAAGGTAGTTTATTTTTAAAAACCTTTCGCGCTTCGTGCAAAAGTTAAGTGGCGATCCTGCCAGGAGACTTAAAAATCCCCTATGGTAACATTTAAAAAGAGACAAAAATCTCTAGTTGCCAAAACAAAAATAAAAAATAAGTATGCTTTGAATAGGAGAAAAGTGAAACAAAACTGAGAAATTATAAGTTTCGGAAACATTTAAAAAGAGACAAAAATCTCTAGTTGCCAAAACGAAAATAAAAAACAAGTATCCTTTGAATAAGAGAACAGTTAAACAAACTGAAGAAAATTGTGGAATAATATCAAAAGTTATAGTCAACAACGGCAAGAAGGCATCATATATAGGACAACTTCTGGTGATACAAGGAGCAGAAAGAAAGAACAGTAATGACAACAAAATTGTTGGAATAATATAATATCAAAAACAAAATCAAAAACAGGAAGAAGGCATCAGGTGATACAAAGAGCAAGGATCCTGAATTCGGTAGCGGTAACTACATTAAGTTTTGAAACTTTATAAATTATTATTAATGGGAAATAGTCCTTCTAGCTTAGGTTATACGAGATTGAATTATTGTGAAAAGTGTAGGGATAACCACAGTGCAACAAAGTGCCCTGGAAAAATATATGTAAATAAAAAATAAATTGGATAACTTAATAAATAGATTCTCTAAGATGTCAGTAGCAAATAACAACAACAATTCAGTTAATATGGATGTAGTGTCCAGGCTGATAGCGGCCAACACCGCTTCATTGCATAGCGAACTGGAGAAAGTTAGGCGCCAGCTCCAGAATTTGGGTTCTTCCAACAACGTGATTGAATATTCAGTCGAAACTATTGACTCAACCATACAGTGTGAGGAAAATTTAGACGTAATTAAGTCCCTTCCTGAATTTAAAGGAAAAATTACTAATTATGTTAGTTGGCGTGAAGCCGCTAATAACTCCATGTCATTATATATTAGAGGGAGTAAAAAATACTTTGCCGCATTGACAATCTTGCGAAATAAAATAACGCAGGATGCTAACGATATCTTGACAAACCATGGCACTGTCCTGAATTTCGACGCCATTTTGAGTCGATTGGACTTTGCATATGCAGATAAGAGACCTTGCCATATAATAGAGCAAGAGATGAGTGTCTTGAGACAAGGTTCTAGGACTTTAATAGAGTTCTATAATAAAGTTAATAAGAAGTTGACGTTGTTAATCAACAAAATAATAATGACCCATGGCACTGGTTCTGCCATAACCAAAGAACTAAATAAGAAAAATAGGGAAGCAGCTCTAAGGACTTTCATAACTGGGCTTAACCACCCATTGGATCAAATTTTGTTCACATTGGCACCAAAAGATCTTCCAAATGCTCTTGCAAAAGCGCAAGAGCTTTATTCAAATCAGATGCGAGCACAATTTGCTCTTCAATTTTCAAAAAATTACCAAGCAATTGGTTCACGAAGCCCTCCACAGGGAAATCGAAGGACTCAAAATTTTCAAAATAATTTAAGGTATCCAACAAGGATAACCCCAACAAATGAGTCAAAGCAAAATCATCCAAAACCAATGGACGTGGATGAGTCGATGCAATTATTAAATAGACCTAAGGTTAGGCTATCAAGTCAACCGCGAGTAGGAAATAGGGGTAATTTCCAACCTAATTACCAACAAAATAGCATACCCAAAAGGGCCAACGAAAGTACTCAAGTCGGCACTCAGCCTCAGCAAAAGATGCAAAGGATAAATGAAAACCATTTTTTAGAATAAATCCTGATTTGCCCTATATCATTAAATCAGATAAAAAAACTGGGCAAATCTTTAGAATATTGATAGATACGGGGGCAACAAGTTCTTATATACGGGCGGGAATATACAACAACAAAAATGTTTTAGCTATTAAGAAGAGGGTAAGGACCATTAATGGTTCGACCATCATAGAGTATTTTCATAATATCAACTTGTTTGGGATTCAGGAGCGATTTTACGAGATTGATAATTTAGAGAGCGATCTCTTAATTGGAGTCAGTTTCTTAGATAGAATCGGGGCCAGGATTGATATCCCGGGTCGAATGTTGGTTTATGGAGATGATCAAAAAGAAAGAATACATTTTCTAAATGATTTAAATAATTTAGACCCCTTGGGACAAAATAGTCTTAAGGCAATCGGTTGGAAATTGGATGTACAACAATCACAAAATGTAAGACAAAAGCCTCTCTGACTCGAATTTTCCTCAACATTTTTGGCGGTAAGAGTCCCATAGTTCCCTCAATTTTGCTCTGATTTCGCTGAAACTTTCATTGTACGTTAGGTAAGACTCCCCACTTTCCAACTATGTACACCTTTTGGCAATCGGTTGGAAATTGGATGTACAACAATCACAAAATATCAGACAAAAGCCTCTCTGACTCGAATTTTCCTCAACATTTTTGGCGGTAAGAGTCCCATAGTTCCCTCAATTTTGCTCTGATTTCGCTGAAACTTTCATTGTACGTTAGGTAAGGCTCCCCACTTTCAAACCATGTACACTTTTTGGCAATCGGTTGGAAATTGGATGTACAACAATCACAAAATATCAGACAAAAGCCTCTCTGACTCGAATTTTCCTCAACATTTTTGGCGGTAAGAGTCCCATAGTTCCCTCAATTTTGCTCTGATTTCGCTGAAACTTTCATTGTGCGTTAAGTAAAACTCCCCACTTTTTAACCATGTACACTTTTTGGCAATCGGTTGGAAATTGGATGTACAACAATCACAAAATGTAAGACAAAAGCCTCTCTGACTCGAATTTTCCTCAACATTTTTGGCGGTAAGAGTCCCATAGTTCCCTCAATTTTGCTTTGATTTCGCTGAAACTTTCATTGTACGTTAGGTAAGACTCCCCACTTTTCAACCATGTACACTTTTTGGCAATCGGTTGGAAATTGGACGTACACCAATCACAAAATATCAGACAAAAGCCTCTCTGACTCGAATTTTCCTGAACATTTTTGGCGGTACGAGTCCCATAGTTCCCTCAATTTTGCTCTGATTTCGCTGAAACTTTCATTGTACGTTAGGCAAGACTCCCCACTTTCCAACCATGTACACTTTTTGGCAATCGGTTGGAAATTGGATGTACAACAATCACAAAATATCAGACAAAAGCCTCTCTGACTCGAATTTTCCTGAACATTTTTGGCGGTAGGAGTCCCATAGTTCCCTCAATTTTGCTCTGATTTCGCTGAAACTTTCATTGTACGTTAGGCAAGACTCCCCACTTTCCAACCATGTACACTTTTTGGCAATCGGTTGGAAATTGGATGTACAACAATCACAAAATAACAGACAAAAGCCTCTCTGACTCGAATTTTCCTCAACATTTTTGGCGGTAAGATCCCATAGTTCCCTCAATTTTGCTCTGATTTCGCTGAAACTTTCATTGTACGTTAGGTAAGACTCCCCACTTTCCAACCATGTACACTTTTTGGCAATCGGTTGGAAATTGGATGTACAACAATCATAAAATATCAGACAAAAGCCTCTCTGACTCGAATTTTCCTTAACATTTTTGGCGGTAAGAATCCCATAGTTCCCTCAATTTTGCTCTGATTTCGCTGAAACTTTGATTGTACGTTAGGTAAGACTCCCCACTTTCCAGCCATGTACACTTTTTGGCAATCAGTTGGAAATTGGATGTACAACAATCACAAAATGTAAGACAAAAGCCACTCTGACTCGAATTTTCCTGAAACTTTTTTTGGCGGTAAAAGTCCCATAGTTCCCTCAATTTTGCTCTGATTTCGCTGAAACTTTCATTGTACGTTAGGCAAAACTCCCCACTTTCCAACAATGGACACTTTTTGGCAATCGGTTGAAAATTGGATGTACAACAATCACAAAATATAAGACAAAAGTCTCTCTGACTCGAATTTTCCTCAACATTTTTGGCGGTAAGAGTCCCATAGTTCCCTCAATTTTGCTCTGATTTCGCTGAAACTTTCATTGTACGTTAGGTAAGACTCCATTCTTTCCAACCATGTACACTTTATGGCAACCGGTTGGAAATTGGATGTATAACAATCACAAAATGTAAGACAAAAGCCTCTCTGACTCGAATTTTCCTCAACATTTTTGGCGGTAAGAGTCCCATAGTTCCCTCAATTTTGCTCTGATTTCGCTGAAACTTTCATTGTACGTTAGGTAAGACTCCCCACTTTCGAACCATGTACACTGTTTGGCAATCGGTTTGAAATTGCATGTACAACAATCACAAAATATCAGACAAAAGCCTCTCTGACTCGAATTTTCCTCAACATTTTTCGCGGTAAGAGTCCCATAGTTCCCTCAATTTTGCTCTGATTTCGCTGAAACTTTCATTGTACGTTAGGTAAGACTCCCCACTTTCCAACCATGTAAGTTAACACCACCCATACCACACACTACTTACCCAGTATGTAAACAATTAACCATAAGTTAATACCACACACCTATTCCCAATAAATAAAGAATTAATAGAAGCACTTATGTACCATTAGCGAAAGTGTCAAATATGTCATTGACACTTTGCTAATAGAGGAAGCGGCCGTCACCTGACACTTATGGTCCGCTTTCCATAGAATTAAGATATACATAGAATCCTAAGCTTCACACATATTAAGAATTAAGCTAGGGTTATGAATGTAGTAGTAAGTAAATAAGTTATAAATAAGAAAAGATGAATAAAGAGAGAGAGAGATTAATTATTGAAACACCAACCAAGGTAGTTTATTTTTAAAAACCTTTCGCGCTTCGTGCAAAAGTTAAGTGGCGATCCTGCCAGGAGACTTAAAAATCCCCTATGGTAACATTTAAAAAGAGACAAAAATCTCTAGTTGCCAAAACAAAAATAAAAAACAAGTATGCTTTGAATAGGAGAAGTGAAACAAAACTGAGAAATTATAAGTTTCGGAAACATTTAAAAAGAGACAAAAATCTCTAGTTGCCAAAACGAAAATAAAAAACAAGTATCCTTTGAATAAGAGAACAGTTAAACAAACTGAAGAAAATTGTGGAATAATATCAAAAGTTATAGTCAACAACGGCAAGAAGGCATCATATATAGGACAACTTCTGGTGATGCAAGGAGCAGAAAGAAAGAACAATAATGACAACAAAATTGTTGGAATAATATAATATCAAAAACAAAATCAAAAACAGGAAGAAGGCATCAGGTGATACAAAGAGCAAGGATCCTGAATTCGGTAGCGGTAACTACATTAAGTTTTGAAACTTTATAAATTATTATTAATGGGAAATAGTCCTTCTAGCTTAGGTTATACGAGATTGAATTATTGTGAAAAGTGTAGGGATAACCACAGTGCAACAAAGTGCCCTGGAAAAATATATGTAAATAAAAAATAAACTGGATAACTTAATAAATAGATTCTCTAAGATGTCAGTAGCAAATAACAACAACAATTCAGTTAATATGGATGTAGTGTCCAGGCTGATAGCGGCCAACACCGCTTCATTGCATAGCGAACTGGAGAAAGTTAGGCGCCAGCTCCAGAATTTGGGTTCTTTCAACAATGTGATTGAATATTCAGTCAAAACTGTTGACTCAACCATACAGTGTGAGGAAAATTTAGACGTAATTAAGTCCCTTCCTGAATTTAAAGGAAAAATTACTAATTATGTTAGTTGGCGTGAAGCCGCTAATAACTCCATGTCATTATATATTAGAGGGAGTAAAAAATACTTTGCCGCATTGACAATCTTGCGAAATAAAATAACGCAGGATGCTAACGATATCTTGACAAACCATGGCACTGTCCTGAATTTCGACGCCATTTTGAGTCGATTAGACTTTGCATATGCAGATAAGAGACCTTGCCATATAATAGAGCAAGAGATGAGTGTCTTGAGACAAGGTTCTAGGACTTTAATAGAGTTCTATAATAAAGTTAATAAGAAGTTGACGTTGTTAATCAACAAAATAATAATGACCCATGGCACTGGTTCTGCCATAACCAAAGAACTAAATAAGAAAAATAGGGAAGCAGCTCTAAGGACTTTCATAACTGGGCTTAACCACCCATTGGATCAAATTTTGTTCACATTGGCACCAAAAGATCTTCCAAATGCTCTTGCAAAAGCGCAAGAGCTTTATTCAAATCAGATGCGAGCACAATTTGCTCTTCAATTTTCAAAAAATTACCAAGCAATTGGTTCACGAAGCCCTCCACAGGGAAATCGAAGGACTCAAAATTTTCAAAATAATTTAAGGTATCCAACAAGGATAACCCCAACAAATGAGTCAAAGCAAAATCATCCAAAACCAATGGACGTGGATGAGTCGATGCAATTATTAAATAGACCTAGGGTTAGGCTATCAAGCCAACCGCGAGTAGGAAATAGGGGTAATTTCCAACCTAATTACCAACAAAATAGCATACCCAAAAGGGCCAACGAAAGTACTCAAGTCGGCACTCAGCCTCAGCAAAAGATGCAAAGGATAAATGAAAACCATTTTTTAGAATAAATCCTGATTTGCCCTATATCATTAAATCAGATAAAAAAACTGGGCAAATCTTTAGAATATTGATAGATACGGGGGCAACAAGTTCTTATATACGGGCGGGAATATACAACAACAAAAATGTTTTAGCTATTAAGAAGAGGGTAAGGACCATTAATGGTTCGACCATCATAGAGTATTTTCATAATATCAACTTGTTTGGGATTCAGGAGCGATTTTACGAGATTGATAATTTACTGAGCGATCTCTTAATTGGAGTCAGTTTCTTAGATAGAATCGGGGCCAGGATTGATATCCCGGGTCGAATGTTGGTTTATGGAGATGATCAAAAAGAAAGAATACATTTTCTAAATGATTTAAATAATTTAGACCCCTTGGGACAAAATAGTCTTAAGGCAATCGGTTGGAAATTGGATGTACAACAATGTAAGACAAAAGCCTCTCTGACTCGAATTTTCCTCAACATTTTTGGCGGTAAGAGTCCCATAGTTCCCTCAATTTTGCTCTGATTTCGCTGAAACTTTCATTGTACGTTAGGTAAGACTCCCCAATTTCCAACTATGTACACCTTTTGGCAATCGGTTGGAAATTGGATGTACAACAATCACAAAATATCAGACAAAAGCCTCTCTGACTCGAATTTTCCTCAACATTTTTGGTGGTAAGAGTCCTATAGTTCCCTCAATTTTGCTCTGATTTCGCTGAAACTTTCATTGTACGTTAGGTAAGGCTCCCCACTTTCAAACCATGTACACTCTTTGGCAATCGGTTGGAAATTGGATGTACACCAATCACAAAATATAGGACAAAAGCCTCTCTGACTCGAATTTTCCTTAACATTTTTGGCGGTAAGAGTCCCATAGTTCCCTCAATTTTGCTCTGATTTCGCTGAAACTTTCATTGTGCGTTAAGTAAAACTCCCCACTTTTTAACCATGTACACTTTTTGGCAATCGGTTGGAAATTGGATGTACAACAATCACAAAATGTAAGACAAAAGCCTCTCTGACTCGAATTTTCCTCAACATTTTTGGCGGTAAGAGTCCCATAGTTCCCTCAATTTTGCTTTGATTTCGCTGAAACTTTCATTGTACGTTAGGTAAGACTCCCCACTTTTCAACCATGTACACTTTTTGGCAATCGGTTGGAAATTGGATGTAAAACAATCACAAAATATAAGACAAAAGCCTCTCTGACTCGAATTTTCCTGAACATTTTTGGCGGTAGGAGTCCCATAGTTCCCTCAATTTTGCTCTGATTTCGCTGAAACTTTCATTATACGTTAGGTAAGACTCCCCACTTTCCAACCATGTACACTTTTTGGCAATCGGTTGGAAATTGGATGTACAACAATCACAAAATATCAGACAAAAGCCTCTCTGACTCGAATTTTCCTCAACATTTTTGGCGGTAAGAGTCCCATAGTTCCCTCAATTTTGCTTTGATTTCGCTAAAACTTTCATTGTGCGTTAGGTAAGACTCCCCACTTTCCAACCATGTACACTTTTCGGCAATCGGTTGGAAACTGGATGTATAACAATCACAAAATATAAGACAAAAGCCTCTCTGACTCGAATTTTCCTCAACATGTTTGGCGGTAAGAGTCCCATAGTTCCCTCAATTTTGCTCTGATTTCGCTGAAACTTTCATTGTACGTTAGGTAAGACTCCCCACTTTCCACCCATGTACACTTTTTGGCAATCGGTTGGAAATTGGATGTACAACAATCACAAAATAACAGACAAAAGCCTCTCTGACTCGAATTTTCCTCAACATGTTTGGCGGTAAGATCCCATAGTTCCCTCAATTTTGCTCTGATTTCGCTGAAACTTTCATTGTACGTTAGGTAAGACTCCCCACTTTCCAACCATGTACACTTTTCGGCAATCGGTTGGAAATTGGATGTAAAACAATCACAAAATATAAGACAAAAGCCTCTCTGACTCGAATTTTCCTCAACATTTTTGGCGGTAAGAGTCCCATAGTTCCCTCAATTTTGCTCTGATTTCGCTAAAACTTTCATTGTGCGTTAGGTAAAACTCCATTCTTTCCAACCGTATACACTTTTGGGCAATCGGTTGGAAATTGGATGTATAACAATCACAAAATATAAGACAAAAGCCTCTCTGACTCGAATTTTCCTGAACATTTTTGGCGGTAAGAGTCCTATAGTTCCCTCAATTTTGCTCTGATTTCGCTAAAACTTTCATTGTACGTTAGGTAAGACTCCCCACTTTCCAACCATGTACACTTTTTGACAATCGGTTGGAAATTGGACGTACACCAATCACAAAATATCAGACAAAAGCCTCTCTGACTCGAATTTTCCTTAACATTTTTGGCAGTAAGAATCCCATAGTTCCCTCAATTTTGCTCTGATTTCGCTGAAACTTTCATTGTACGTTAGGTAAGACTCCCCACTTTCCAGCCATGTACACTTTTTGGCAATCAGTTGGAAATTGGATGTACAACAATCACAAAATATCAGACAAAAGCCTCTCTGACTCGAATTTTCCTCAACATTTTTGGCGGTAAGAGTCCCATAGTTCCCTCAATTTTGCTCTGATTTCGCTGAAACTTTCATTGTACGTTAGGTAAAACTCCATTCTTTCCAACCATGTACACTTTTTGGCAATCGGTTGGAAATTGGACGTACACCAATCACAAAATATCAGACAAAAGCCTCTCTGACTCGAATTTTCCTTAACATTTTTGGCAGTAAGAATCCCATAGTTCCCTCAATTTTGCTTTGATTTCGCTGAAACTTTCATTGTACGTTAGGTAAGACTCCCCACTTTCCAGCCATGTACACTTTTTGGCAATCAGTTGGAAATTGGATGTACAACAATCACAAAATATCAGACAAAAGCCTCTCTGACTCGAATTTTCCTCAACATTTTTGGCGGTAAGAGTCCCATAGTTCCCTCAATTTTGCTCTGATTTCGCTGAAACTTTCATTAAAAGTTAGGTAAGACTCCCCACTTTCCAACCATGTACACTTTTCGGCAATCGGTTGGAAATTGGATGTATAACAATCACAAAATATAAGACAAAAGCCTCTCTGACTCGAATTTTCCTCAACATTTTTGGCGGTAAGAGTCCCATAGTTCCCTCAATTTTGCTCTGATTTCGCTGAAACTTTGATTGTACGTTAGGTAAGACTCCCCACTTTCCAACCATGTACACTTTTTGGCAATCGGTTGGAAATTGGATGTACAACAATCACAAAATAACAGACAAAAGCCTCTCTGACTCGAATTTTCCTCAACATGTTTGGCGGTAAGATCCCATAGTTCCCTCAATTTTGCTCTGATTTCGCTGAAACTTTCATTGTACGTTAGGTAAGACTCCCCACTTTCCAACCATGTACACTTTTCGGCAATCGGTTGGAAATTGGATGTATACCAATCACAAAATATCAGACAAAAGCCTCTCTGACTCGAATTTTCCTCAACATTTTTGGCGGTAAGAGTCCCATAGTTCCCTCAATTTTGCTCTGATTTCGCTAAAACTTTCATTGTGCGTTAGGTAAAACTCCATTCTTTCCAACCATGTACACTTTTTGTCAATCGGTTGGAAATTGGATGTATAACAATCACAAAATATAAGACAAAAGCCTCACTGACTCGAATTTTCCTGAACATTTTTGGCGGTAAGAGTCCCATAGTTCCCTCAATTTTGCTCTGATTTCGCTGAAACTTTGCTTGTACGTTAGGTAAGACTCCCCACTTTCAAACCATGTACACTTTTTGGCAATCGGTTGGAAATTGGACGTACACCAATCACAAAATATCAGACAAAAGCCTCTCTGACTCGAATTTTCCTTAACATTTTTGGCAGTAAGAATCCCATAGTTGCCTCAATTTTGCTCTGATTTCGCTGAAACTTTCATTGTACGTTAGGTAAGACTCCCCACTTTCCAGCCATGTACACTTTTTGGCAATCAGTTGGAAATTGGATGTACAACAATCACAAAATATCAGACAAAAGCCTCTCTGACTCGAATTTTCCTGAACATTTTTGGCGGTAAGAGTCCTATAGTTCCCTCAATTTTGCTCTGATTTCGCTGAAACTTTCCTTGTACGTTATGTAAGACTCCCCACTTTCAAACCGTGTACACCTTTTGGCAATCGGTTGGAAATTGGATGTACAACAATCACAAAATATCAGACAAAAGCCTCTCTGACTCGAATTTTCCTCAACATTTTTGGTGGTAAGAGTCCCATAGTTCCCTCAATTTTGCTCTGATTTCGCTGAAACTTCCATTGTACGTTAGGTAAGACTCCCCACTTTCCAACCATGTACACTTTTTGGCAATCGGTTGGAAATTGGATGTACAACAATCACAAAATGTAAGACAAAAGCCTCTCTGACTCGAATTTTCCTCAACATTTTTGGCGGTAAGAGTCCCATAGTTCCCTCAATTTTGCTCTGATTTCGCTGAAACTTTCATTGTACGTTAGGTAAGACTCCCCACTTTTCAACCATGTACACTTTCCGGCAATCGGTTGGAAATTGGATGTACAACAATCACAAAATATCAGACAAAAGCCTCTCTGACTCGAATTTTCCTTAACATTTTTGGCGGTAAGAATCCCATAGTTCCCTCAATTTTGCTCTGATTTCGCTGAAACTTTCATTAAAAGTTAGGTAAGACTCCCCACTTTCCAGCCATGTACACTTTTTGGCAATCAGTTGGAAATTGGATGTACAACAATCACAAAATGTAAGACAAAAGCCACTCTGACTCGAATTTTCCTCAACATTTTTGGCGGTAAAAGTCCCATAGTTCCCTCAATTTTGCTCTGATTTCGCTGGAACTTTCATTGTACGTTAGGTAAGACTCCATTCTTTCCAACCATGTACACTTTATGGCAACCGGTTGGAAATTGGATGTATAACAATCACAAAATGTAAGACAAAAGCCTCTCTGACTCGAATTTTCCTCAACATTTTTGGCGGTAAGAGTCCCATAGTTCCCTCAATTTTGCTCTGATTTCGCTGAAACTTTCATTGTACGTTAGGTAAGACTCCCCACTTTCGAACCATGTACACTGTTTGGCAATCGGTTGGAAATTGCATGTACAACAATCACAAAATATCAGACAAAAGCCTCTCTGACTCGAATTTTCCTCAACATTTTTCGCGGTAAGAGTCCCATAGTTCCCTCAATTTTGCTCTGATTTCGCTGAAACTTTCATTGTACGTTAGGTAAGACTCCCCACTTTCCAACCATGTAAGTTAACACCACCCATACCACACACTACTTACCCAGTATGTAAACAATTAACCATAATTTAATACCACACACCTATTCCCAATAAATAAAGAATTAATAGAAGCACGTATGTACCATTAGCGAAAGTGTCAAATATGTCATTGACACTTTGCTAATAGAGGAAGCGGCCGTCACCTAACACCTAACACTTATGGTCCGCTTTCCATAGAATTAAGATATACATAGAATCCTAAGCTTCACACATATTAAGAATTAAGCTAGGGTTATGAATGTAGTAGTAAGTAAATAAGTTATAAATAAGAAAAGATGAATAAAGAGAGAGAGATTAATTATTGAAACACCAACCAAGGTAGTTTATTTTTAAAAACCTTTCGCGCTTCGTGCAAAAGTTAAGTGGCGATCCTGCCAGGAGACTTAAAAATCTCCTATGGTAACATTTAAAAAGAGACAAAAATCTCTAGTTGCCAAAACAAAAATAAAAAACAAGTATGCTTTGAATAGGAGAAAAGTGAAACAAAACTGAGAAATTATAAGTTTCGGAAACATTTAAAAAGAGACAAAAATCTCTAGTTGCCAAAACGAAAATAAAAAACAAGTATCCTTTGAATAAGAGAACAGTTAAACAAACTGAAGAAAATTGTGGAATAATATCAAAAATTATAGTCAACAACGGCAAGAAGGCATCATATATAGGACAACTTCTGGTGATACAAGGAGCAGAAAGAAAGAACAATAATGACAACAAAATTGTTGGAATAATATAATATCAAAAACAAAATCAAAAACAGGAAGAAGGCATCAGGTGATACAAAGAGCAAGGATCCTGAATTCGGTAGCGGTAACTACATTAAGTTTTGAAACTTTATAAATTATTATTAATGGGAAATAGTCCTTCTAGCTTAGGTTATACGAGATTGAATTATTGTGAAAAGTGTAGGGATAACCACAGTGCAACAAAGTGCCCTGGAAAAATATATGTAAATAAAAAATAAACTGGATAACTTAATAAATAGATTCTCTAAGATGTCAGTAGCAAATAACAACAACAATTCAGTTAATATGGATGTAGTGTCCAGGCTGATAGCGGCCAACACCGCTTCATTGCATAGCGAACTGGAGAAAGTTAGGCGCCAGCTCCAGAATTTGGGTTCTTCCAACAACGTGATTGAATATTCAGTCGAAACTATTGACTCAACCATACAGTGTGAGGAAAATTTAGACGTAATTAAGTCTCTTCCTGAATTTAAAGGAAAAATTACTAATTATGTTAGTTGGCGTGAAGCCGCTAATAACTCCATGTCATTATATATTAGAGGGAGTAAAAAATACTTTGCCGCATTGACAATCTTGCGAAATAAAATAACGCAGGATGCTAACGATATCTTGACAAACCATGGCACTGTCCTGAATTTCGACGCCATTTTGAGTCGATTGGACTTTGCATATGCAGATAAGAGACCTTGCCATATAATAGAGCAAGAGATGAGTGTCTTGAGACAAGGTTCTAGGACTTTAATAGAGTTCTATAATAAAGTTAATAAGAAGTTGACGTTGTTAATCAACAAAATAATAATGACCCATGGCACTGGTTCTGCCATAACCAAAGAACTAAATAAGAAAAATAGGGAAGCAGCTCTAAGGACTTTCATAACTGGGCTTAACCACCCATTGGATCAAATTTTGTTCACATTGGCACCAAAAGATCTTCCAAATGCTCTTGCAAAAGCGCAAGAGCTTTATTCAAATCAGATGCGAGCACAATTTGCTCTTCAATTTTCAAAAAATTACCAAGCAATTGGTTCACGAAGCCCTCCACAGGGAAATCGAAGGACTCAAAATTTTCAAAATAATTTAAGGTATCCAACAAGGATAACCCCAACAAATGAGTCAAAGCAAAATCATCCAAAACCAATGGACGTGGATGAGTCGATGCAATTATTAAATAGACCTAGGGTTAGGCTATCAAGCCAACCGCGAGTAGGAAATAGGGGTAATTTCCAACCTAATTACCAACAAAATAGCATACCCAAAAGGGCCAACGAAAGTACTCAAGTCGGCACTCAGCCTCAGCAAAAGATGCAAAGGATAAATGAAAACCATTTTTTAGAATAAATCCTGATTTGCCCTATATCATTAAATCAGATAAAAAAACTGGGCAAATCTTTAGAATATTGATAGATACGGGGGCAACAAGTTCTTATATACGGGCGGGAATATACAACAACAAAAATGTTTTAGCTATTAAGAAGAGGGTAAGGACCATTAATGGTTCGACCATCATAGAGTATTTTCATAATATCAACTTGTTTGGGATTCAAGAGCGATTTTACGAGATTGATAATTTAGAGAGCGATCTCTTAATTGGAGTCAGTTTCTTAGATAGAATCGGGGCCAGGATTGATATCCCGGGTCGAATGTTGGTTTATGGAGATGATCAAAAAGAAAGAATACATTTTCTAAATGATTTAAATAATTTAGACCCCTTGGGACAAAATAGTCTTAAGGCAATCGGTTGGAAATTGGATGTACAACAATCACAAAATGTAAGACAAAAGCCTCTCTGACTCGAATTTTCCTCAACATTTTTGGCGGTAAGAGTCCCATAGTTCCCTCAATTTTGCTCTGATTTCGCTGAAACTTTCATTGTACGTTAGGTAAGACTCCCCACTTTCCAACTATGTACACCTTTTGGCAATCGGTTGGAAATTGGATGTACAACAATCACAAAATATCAGACAAAAGCCTCTCTGACTCGAATTTTCCTGAACATTTTTGGCGGTAGGAGTCCCATAGTTCCCTCAATTTTGCTCTGATTTCGCTGAAACTTTCATTATACGTTAGGTAAGACTCCCCACTTTCCAACCATGTACACTTTTTGGCAATCGGTTGGAAATTGGATGTACAACAATCACAAAATATCAGACAAAAGCCTCTCTGACTCGAATTTTCCTCAACATTTTTGGCGGTAAGAGTCCCATAGTTCCCTCAATTTTGCTTTGATTTCGCTAAAACTTTCATTGTGCGTTAGGTAAGACTCCCCACTTTCCAACCATGTACACTTTTCGGCAATCGGTTGGAAACTGGATGTATAACAATCACAAAATATAAGACAAAAGCCTCTCTGACTCGAATTTTCCTCAACATGTTTGGCGGTAAGAGTCCCATAGTTCCCTCAATTTTGCTCTGATTTCGCTGAAACTTTCATTGTACGTTAGGTAAGACTCCCCACTTTCCACCCATGTACACTTTTTGGCAATCGGTTGGAAATTGGATGTACAACAATCACAAAATAACAGACAAAAGCCTCTCTGACTCGAATTTTCCTCAACATGTTTGGCGGTAAGATCCCATAGTTCCCTCAATTTTGCTCTGATTTCGCTGAAACTTTCATTGTACGTTAGGTAAGACTCCCCACTTTCCAACCATGTACACTTTTCGGCAATCGGTTGGAAATTGGATGTAAAACAATCACAAAATATAAGACAAAAGCCTCTCTGACTCGAATTTTCCTCAACATTTTTGGCGGTAAGAGTCCCATAGTTCCCTCAATTTTGCTCTGATTTCGCTAAAACTTTCATTGTGCGTTAGGTAAAACTCCATTCTTTCCAACCGTATACACTTTTGGGCAATCGGTTGGAAATTGGATGTATAACAATCACAAAATATAAGACAAAAGCCTCTCTGACTCGAATTTTCCTGAACATTTTTGGCGGTAAGAGTCCTATAGTTCCCTCAATTTTGCTCTGATTTCGCTAAAACTTTCATTGTACGTTAGGTAAGACTCCCCACTTTCCAACCATGTACACTTTTTGACAATCGGTTGGAAATTGGACGTACACCAATCACAAAATATCAGACAAAAGCCTCTCTGACTCGAATTTTCCTTAACATTTTTGGCAGTAAGAATCCCATAGTTCCCTCAATTTTGCTCTGATTTCGCTGAAACTTTCATTGTACGTTAGGTAAGACTCCCCACTTTCCAGCCATGTACACTTTTTGGCAATCAGTTGGAAATTGGATGTACAACAATCACAAAATATCAGACAAAAGCCTCTCTGACTCGAATTTTCCTCAACATTTTTGGCGGTAAGAGTCCCATAGTTCCCTCAATTTTGCTCTGATTTCGCTGAAACTTTCATTGTACGTTAGGTAAAACTCCATTCTTTCCAACCATGTACACTTTTTGGCAATCGGTTGGAAATTGGACGTACACCAATCACAAAATATCAGACAAAAGCCTCTCTGACTCGAATTTTCCTTAACATTTTTGGCAGTAAGAATCCCATAGTTCCCTCAATTTTGCTTTGATTTCGCTGAAACTTTCATTGTACGTTAGGTAAGACTCCCCACTTTCCAGCCATGTACACTTTTTGGCAATCAGTTGGAAATTGGATGTACAACAATCACAAAATATCAGACAAAAGCCTCTCTGACTCGAATTTTCCTCAACATTTTTGGCGGTAAGAGTCCCATAGTTCCCTCAATTTTGCTCTGATTTCGCTGAAACTTTCATTAAAAGTTAGGTAAGACTCCCCACTTTCCAACCATGTACACTTTTCGGCAATCGGTTGGAAATTGGATGTATAACAATCACAAAATATAAGACAAAAGCCTCTCTGACTCGAATTTTCCTCAACATTTTTGGCGGTAAGAGTCCCATAGTTCCCTCAATTTTGCTCTGATTTCGCTGAAACTTTGATTGTACGTTAGGTAAGACTCCCCACTTTCCAACCATGTACACTTTTTGGCAATCGGTTGGAAATTGGATGTACAACAATCACAAAATAACAGACAAAAGCCTCTCTGACTCGAATTTTCCTCAACATGTTTGGCGGTAAGATCCCATAGTTCCCTCAATTTTGCTCTGATTTCGCTGAAACTTTCATTGTACGTTAGGTAAGACTCCCCACTTTCCAACCATGTACACTTTTCGGCAATCGGTTGGAAATTGGATGTATACCAATCACAAAATATCAGACAAAAGCCTCTCTGACTCGAATTTTCCTCAACATTTTTGGCGGTAAGAGTCCCATAGTTCCCTCAATTTTGCTCTGATTTCGCTGAAACTTTGCTTGTACGTTAGGTAAGACTCCCCACTTTCAAACCATGTACACTTTTTGGCAATCGGTTGGAAATTGGACGTACACCAATCACAAAATATCAGACAAAAGCCTCTCTGACTCGAATTTTCCTTAACATTTTTGGCAGTAAGAATCCCATAGTTGCCTCAATTTTGCTCTGATTTCGCTGAAACTTTCATTGTACGTTAGGTAAGACTCCCCACTTTCCAGCCATGTACACTTTTTGGCAATCAGTTGGAAATTGGATGTACAACAATCACAAAATATCAGACAAAAGCCTCTCTGACTCGAATTTTCCTGAACATTTTTGGCGGTAAGAGTCCTATAGTTCCCTCAATTTTGCTCTGATTTCGCTGAAACTTTCCTTGTACGTTATGTAAGACTCCCCACTTTCAAACCGTGTACACCTTTTGGCAATCGGTTGGAAATTGGATGTACAACAATCACAAAATATCAGACAAAAGCCTCTCTGACTCGAATTTTCCTCAACATTTTTGGTGGTAAGAGTCCCATAGTTCCCTCAATTTTGCTCTGATTTCGCTGAAACTTCCATTGTACGTTAGGTAAGACTCCCCACTTTCCAACCATGTACACTTTTTGGCAATCGGTTGGAAATTGGATGTACAACAATCACAAAATGTAAGACAAAAGCCTCTCTGACTCGAATTTTCCTCAACATTTTTGGCGGTAAGAGTCCCATAGTTCCCTCAATTTTGCTCTGATTTCGCTGAAACTTTCATTGTACGTTAGGTAAGACTCCCCACTTTTCAACCATGTACACTTTCCGGCAATCGGTTGGAAATTGGATGTACAACAATCACAAAATATCAGACAAAAGCCTCTCTGACTCGAATTTTCCTTAACATTTTTGGCGGTAAGAATCCCATAGTTCCCTCAATTTTGCTCTGATTTCGCTGAAACTTTCATTAAAAGTTAGGTAAGACTCCCCACTTTCCAGCCATGTACACTTTTTGGCAATCAGTTGGAAATTGGATGTACAACAATCACAAAATGTAAGACAAAAGCCACTCTGACTCGAATTTTCCTCAACATTTTTGGCGGTAAAAGTCCCATAGTTCCCTCAATTTTGCTCTGATTTCGCTGGAACTTTCATTGTACGTTAGGTAAGACTCCATTCTTTCCAACCATGTACACTTTATGGCAACCGGTTGGAAATTGGATGTATAACAATCACAAAATGTAAGACAAAAGCCTCTCTGACTCGAATTTTCCTCAACATTTTTGGCGGTAAGAGTCCCATAGTTCCCTCAATTTTGCTCTGATTTCGCTGAAACTTTCATTGTACGTTAGGTAAGACTCCCCACTTTCGAACCATGTACACTGTTTGGCAATCGGTTGGAAATTGCATGTACAACAATCACAAAATATCAGACAAAAGCCTCTCTGACTCGAATTTTCCTCAACATTTTTCGCGGTAAGAGTCCCATAGTTCCCTCAATTTTGCTCTGATTTCGCTGAAACTTTCATTGTACGTTAGGTAAGACTCCCCACTTTCCAACCATGTAAGTTAACACCACCCATACCACACACTACTTACCCAGTATGTAAACAATTAACCATAATTTAATACCACACACCTATTCCCAATAAATAAAGAATTAATAGAAGCACGTATGTACCATTAGCGAAAGTGTCAAATATGTCATTGACACTTTGCTAATAGAGGAAGCGGCCGTCACCTAACACCTAACACTTATGGTCCGCTTTCCATAGAATTAAGATATACATAGAATCCTAAGCTTCACACATATTAAGAATTAAGCTAGGGTTATGAATGTAGTAGTAAGTAAATAAGTTATAAATAAGAAAAGATGAATAAAGAGAGAGAGATTAATTATTGAAACACCAACCAAGGTAGTTTATTTTTAAAAACCTTTCGCGCTTCGTGCAAAAGTTAAGTGGCGATCCTGCCAGGAGACTTAAAAATCTCCTATGGTAACATTTAAAAAGAGACAAAAATCTCTAGTTGCCAAAACAAAAATAAAAAACAAGTATGCTTTGAATAGGAGAAAAGTGAAACAAAACTGAGAAATTATAAGTTTCGGAAACATTTAAAAAGAGACAAAAATCTCTAGTTGCCAAAACGAAAATAAAAAACAAGTATCCTTTGAATAAGAGAACAGTTAAACAAACTGAAGAAAATTGTGGAATAATATCAAAAATTATAGTCAACAACGGCAAGAAGGCATCATATATAGGACAACTTCTGGTGATACAAGGAGCAGAAAGAAAGAACAATAATGACAACAAAATTGTTGGAATAATATAATATCAAAAACAAAATCAAAAACAGGAAGAAGGCATCAGGTGATACAAAGAGCAAGGATCCTGAATTCGGTAGCGGTAACTACATTAAGTTTTGAAACTTTATAAATTATTATTAATGGGAAATAGTCCTTCTAGCTTAGGTTATACGAGATTGAATTATTGTGAAAAGTGTAGGGATAACCACAGTGCAACAAAGTGCCCTGGAAAAATATATGTAAATAAAAAATAAACTGGATAACTTAATAAATAGATTCTCTAAGATGTCAGTAGCAAATAACAACAACAATTCAGTTAATATGGATGTAGTGTCCAGGCTGATAGCGGCCAACACCGCTTCATTGCATAGCGAACTGGAGAAAGTTAGGCGCCAGCTCCAGAATTTGGGTTCTTCCAACAACGTGATTGAATATTCAGTCGAAACTATTGACTCAACCATACAGTGTGAGGAAAATTTAGACGTAATTAAGTCCCTTCCTGAATTTAAAGGAAAAATTACTAATTATGTTAGTTGGCGTGAAGCCGCTAATAACTCCATGTCATTATATATTAGAGGGAGTAAAAAATACTTTGCCGCATTGACAATCTTGCGAAATAAAATAACGCAGGATGCTAACGATATCTTGACAAACCATGGCACTGTCCTGAATTTCGACGCCATTTTGAGTCGATTGGACTTTGCATATGCAGATAAGAGACCTTGCCATATAATAGAGCAAGAGATGAGTGTCTTGAGACAAGGTTCTAGGACTTTAATAGAGTTCTATAATAAAGTTAATAAGAAGTTGACGTTGTTAATCAACAAAATAATAATGACCCATGGCACTGGTTCTGCCATAACCAAAGAACTAAATAAGAAAAATAGGGAAGCAGCTCTAAGGACTTTCATAACTGGGCTTAACCACCCATTGGATCAAATTTTGTTCACATTGGCACCAAAAGATCTTCCAAATGCTCTTGCAAAAGCGCAAGAGCTTTATTCAAATCAGATGCGAGCACAATTTGCTCTTCAATTTTCAAAAAATTACCAAGCAATTGGTTCACGAAGCCCTCCACAGGGAAATCGAAGGACTCAAAATTTTCAAAATAATTTAAGGTATCCAACAAGGATAACCCCAACAAATGAGTCAAAGCAAAATCATCCAAAACCAATGGACGTGGATGAGTCGATGCAATTATTAAATAGACCTAGGGTTAGGCTATCAAGTCAACCGCGAGTAGGAAATAGGGGTAATTTCCAACCTAATTACCAACAAAATAGCATACCCAAAAGGGCCAACGAAAGTACTCAAGTCGGCACTCAGCCTCAGCAAAAGATGCAAAGGATAAATGAAAACCATTTTTTAGAATAAATCCTGATTTGCCCTATATCATTAAATCAGATAAAAAAACTGGGCAAATCTTTAGAATATTGATAGATACGGGGGCAACAAGTTCTTATATACGGGCGGGAGTATACAACAACAAAAATGTTTTAGCTATTAAGAAGAGGGTAAGGACCATTAATGGTTCGACCATCATAGAGTATTTTCATAATATCAACTTGTTTGGGATTCAAGAGCGATTTTACGAGATTGATAATTTAGAGAGCGATCTCTTAATTGGAGTCAGTTTCTTAGATAGAATCGGGGCCAGGATTGATATCCCGGGTCGAATGTTGGTTTATGGAGATGATCAAAAAGAAAGAATACATTTTCTAAATGATTTAAATAATTTAGACCCCTTGGGACAAAATAGTCTTAAGGCAATCGGTTGGAAATTGGATGTACAACAATCACAAAATGTAAGACAAAAGCCTCTCTGACTCGAATTTTCCTCAACATTTTTGGCGGTAAGAGTCCCATAGTTCCCTCAATTTTGCTCTGATTTCGCTGAAACTTTCATTGTACGTTAGGTAAGACTCCCCACTTTCCAACTATGTACACCTTTTGGCAATCGGTTGGAAATTGGATGTACAACAATCACAAAATATCAGACAAAAGCCTCTCTGACTCGAATTTTCCTCAACATTTTTGGCGGTAAGAGTCCCATAGTTCCCTCAATTTTGCTCTGATTTCGCTGAAACTTTCATTGTACGTTAGGTAAGGCTCCCCACTTTCAAACCATGTACACTTTTTGGCAATCGGTTGGAAATTGGATGTACAACAATCACAAAATATCAGACAAAAGCCTCTCTGACTCGAATTTTCCTCAACATTTTTGGCGGTAAGAGTCCCATAGTTCCCTCAATTTTGCTCTGATTTCGCTGAAACTTTCATTGTGCGTTAAGTGAAACTCCCCACGTTTTAACCATGTACACTTTTTGGCAATCGGTTGGAAATTGGATGTACAACAATCACAAAATGTAAGACAAAAGCCTCTCTGACTCGAATTTTCCTCAACATTTTTGGCGGTAAGAGTCCCATAGTTCCCTCAATTTTGCTTTGATTTCGCTGAAACTTTCATTGTACATTAGGTAAGACTCCCCACTTTTCAACCATGTACACTTTTTGGCAATCGGTTGGAAATTGGACGTACACCAATCACAAAATATCAGACAAAAGCCTCTCTGACTCGAATTTTCCTGAACATTTTTGGCGGTAGGAGTCCCATAGTTCCCTCAATTTTGCTCTGATTTCGCTGAAACTTTTATTGTACGTTAGGCAAGACTCCCCACTTTCCAACCATGTACACTTTTTGGCAATCGGTTGGAAATTGGATGTACAACAATCACAAAATATCAGACAAAAGCCTCTCTGACTCGAATTTTCCTGAACATTTTTGGCGGTAGGAGTCCCATAGTTCCCTCAATTTTGCTCTGATTTCGCTGAAACTTTCATTGTACGTTAGGCAAGACTCCCCACTTTTCAACCATGTACACTTTTTGGCAATCGGTTGGAAATTGGATGTACAACAATCACAAAATAACAGACAAAAGCCTCTCTGACTCGAATTTTCCTCAACATTTTTGGCGGTAAGATCCCATAGTTCCCTCAATTTTGCTCTGATTTCGCTGAAACTTTCATTGTACGTTAGGTAAGACTCCCCACTTTCCAGCCATGTACAGTTTTTGGCAATCAGTTGGAAATTGGATGTACAACAATCACAAAATATCAGACAAAAGCCTCTCTGACTCGAATTTTCCTGAACATTTTTGGCGGTAAGAGTCCTATAGTTCCCTCAATTTTGCTCTGATTTCGCTGAAACTTTCCTTGTACGTTATGTAAGACTCCCCACTTTCAAACCGTGTACACCTTTTGGCAATCGGTTGGAAATTGGATGTACAACAATCACAAAATATCAGACAAAAGCCTCTCTGACTCGAATTTTCCTCAACATTTTTGGCGGTAAGAGTCCCATAGTTCCCCCAATTTTTCTCTGATTTCGCTGAAACTTTCATTGTACGTTAGGTAAGACTAGCCACTTTCCAACCATGTACACTTTTTGGCAATCGGTTGGAAATTGAATGTACAACAATCACAAAATGTAAGACAAAAGCCTCTCTGACTCGAATTTTCCTGAACATTTTTGGCGGTAAGAGTCCCATAGTTCCCTCAATTTTTCTCTGATTTCGCTGAAACTTTCATTGTACGTTAGGTAAGACTCCCCACTTTCCAACCATGTACACTTTTTGGCAATCAGTTGGAAATTGGATGTACAACAATCACAAAATGTAAGACAAAAGCCTCTCTGACTCGAATTTTCCTCAACATTTTTGGCGGTAAAAGTCCCATAGTTCCCTCAATTTTGCTCTGATTTCGCTGAAACTTTCATTGTACGTTAGGTAAGACTCCCCACTTTCCAACCATGTACACCTTTTGGCAATCGGTTGGAAATTGGATGTACAACAATCATAAAATATCAGACAAAAGCCTCTCTGACTCGAATTTTCCTTAACATTTTTGGCGGTAAGAATCCCATAGTTCCCTCAATTTTGCTCTGATTTCGCTGAAACTTTCATTGTACGTTAGGTAAGACTCCATTCTTTCCAACCATGTACACTTTATGGCAACCGGTTGGAAATTGGATGTATAACAATCACAAAATGTAAGACAAAAGCCTCTCTGACTCGAATTTTCCTCAACATTTTTGGCGGTAAGAGTCCCATAGTTCCCTCAATTTTGCTCTGATTTCGCTGAAACTTTCATTGTACGTTAGGTAAGACTCCCCACTTTCGAACCATGTACACTGTTTGGCAATCGGTTTGAAATTGCATGTACAACAATCACAAAATATCAGACAAAAGCCTCTCTGACTCGAATTTTCCTCAACATTTTTCGCGGTAAGAGTCCCATAGTTCCCTCAATTTTGCTCTGATTTCGCTGAAACTTTCATTGTACGTTAGGTAAGACTCCCCACTTTCCAACCATGTAAGTTAACACCACCCATACCACACACTACTTACCCAGTATGTAAACAATTAACCATAAGTTAATACCACACACCTATTCCCAATAAATAAAGAATTAATAGAAGCACTTATGTACCATTAGCGAAAGTGTCAAATATGTCATTGACACTTTGCTAATAGAGGAAGCAGCCGTCACCTGACACTTATGGTCCGCTTTCCATAGAATTAAGATATACATAGAATCCTAAGCTTCACACATATTAAGAATTAAGCTAGGGTTATGAATGTAGTAGTAAGTAAATAAGTTATAAATAAGAAAAGATGAATAAAGAGAGAGAGATTAATTATTGAAACACCAACCAAGGTAGTTTATTTTTAAAAACCGTTCGCGCTTCGTGCAAAAGTTAAGTGGCGATCCTGCCAGGAGACTTAAAAATCCCCTATGGTAACATTTAAAAAGAGACAAAAATCTCTAGTTGCCAAAACAAAAATAAAAAACAAGTATGCTTTGAATAGGAGAAAAGTGAAACAAAACTGAGAAATTATAAGTTTCGGAAACATTTAAAAAGAGACAAAAATCTCTAGTTGCCAAAACGAAAATAAAAAACAAGTATCCTTTGAATAAGAGAACAGTTAAACAAACTGAAGAAAATTGTGGAATAATATCAAAAGTTATAGTCAACAACGGCAAGAAGGCATCATATATAGACAATTTCTGGTGATGCAAGGAGCAGAAAGAAAGAACAATAATGACAACAAAATTGTTGGAATAATATAATATCAAAAACAAAATCAAAAACAGGAAGAAGGCATCAGGTGATACAAAGAGCAAGGATCCTGAATTCGGTAGCGGTAACTACATTAAGTTTTGAAACTTTATAAATTATTATTAATGGGAAATAGTCCTTCTAGCTTAGGTTATACGAGATTGAATTATTGTGAAAAGTGTAGGGATAACCACAGTGCAACAAAGTGCCCTGGAAAAATATATGTAAATAAAAAATAAACTGGATAACTTAATAAATAGATTCTCTAAGATGTCAGTAGCAAATAACAACAACAATTCAGTTAATATGGATGTAGTGTCCAGGCTGATAGCGGCCAACACCGCTTCATTGCATAGCGAACTGGAGAAAGTTAGGCGCCAGCTCCAGAATTTGGGTTCTTCCAACAATGTGATTGAATATTCAGTCGAAACTGTTGACTCAACCATACAGTGTGAGGAAAATTTAGACGTAATTAAGTCCCTTCCTGAATTTAAAGGAAAAATTACTAATTATGTTAGTTGGCGTGAAGCCGCTAATAACTCCATGTCATTATATATTAGAGGGAGTAAAAAATACTTTGCCGCATTGACAATCTTGCGAAATAAAATAACGCAGGATGCTAACGATATCTTGACAAACCATGGCACTGTCCTGAATTTCGACGCAATTTTGAGTCGATTAGGCTTTGCATATGCAGATAAGAGACCTTGCCATATAATAGAGCAAGAGATGAGTGTCTTGAGACAAGGTTCTAGGACTTTAATAGAGTTCTATAATAAAGTTAATAAGAAGTTGACGTTGTTAATCAACAAAATAATAATGACCCATGGCACTGGTTCTGCCATAACCAAAGAACTAAATAAGAAAAATAGGGAAGCAGCTCTAAGGACTTTCATAACTGGGCTTAACCACCCATTGGATCAAATTTTGTTCACATTGGCACCAAAAGATCTTCCAAATGCTCTTGCAAAAGCGCAAGAGCTTTATTCAAATCAGATGCGAGCACAATTTGCTCTTCAATTTTCAAAAAATTACCAAGCAATTGGTTCACGAAGCCCTCCACAGGGAAATCGAAGGACTCAAAATTTTCAAAATAATTTAAGGTATCCAACAAGGATAACCCCAACAAATGAGTCAAAGCAAAATCATCCAAAACCAATGGACGTGGATGAGTCGATGCAATTATTAAATAGACCTAGGGTTAGGCTATCAAGCCAACCGCGAGTAGGAAATAGGGGTAATTTCCAACCTAATTACCAACAAAATAGCATACCCAAAAGGGCCAACGAAAGTACTCAAGTCGGCACTCAGCCTCAGCAAAAGATGCAAAGGATAAATGAAAACCATTTTTTAGAATAAATCCTGATTTGCCCTATATCATTAAATCAGATAAAAAAACTGGGCAAATCTTTAGAATATTGATAGATACGGGGGCAACAAGTTCTTATATACGGGCGGGAATATACAACAACAAAAATGTTTTAGCTATTAAGAAGAGGGTAAGGACCATTAATGGTTCGACCATCATAGAGTATTTTCATAATATCAACTTGTTTGGGATTCAAGAGCGATTTTACGAGATTGATAATTTAGAGAGCGATCTCTTAATTGGAGTCAGTTTCTTAGATAGAATCGGGGCCAGGATTGATATCCCGGGTCGAATGTTGGTTTATGGAGATGATCAAAAAGAAAGAATACATTTTCTAAATGATTTAAATAATTTAGACCCCTTGGGACAAAATAGTCTTAAGGCAATCGGTTGGAAATTGGATGTACAACAATCACAAAATGTAAGACAAAAGCCTCTCTGACTCGAATTTTCCTCAACATTTTTGGCGGTAAGAGTCCCATAGTTCCCTCAATTTTGCTCTGATTTCGCTGAAACTTTCATTGTACGTTAGGTAAGACTCCCCACTTTCCAACTATGTACACCTTTTGGCAATCGGTTGGAAATTGGATGTACAACAATCACAAAATATCAGACAAAAGCCTCTCTGACTCGAATTTTCCTCAACATGTTTGGCGGTAAGAGTCCCATAGTTCCCTCAATTTTGCTCTGATTTCGCTGAAACTTTCATTGTACGTTAGGTAAGGCTCCCCACTTTCAAACCATGTACACTTTTTGGCAATCGGTTGGAAATTGGATGTACAACAATCACAAAATATCAGACAAAAGCCTCTCTGACTCGAATTTTCCTCAACATTTTTGGCGGTAAGAGTCCCATAGTTCCCTCAATTTTGCTCTGATTTCGCTGAAACTTTCATTGTGCGTTAAGTAAAACTCCCCACGTTTTAACCATGTACACTTTTTGGCAATCGGTTGGAAATTGGATGTACAACAATCACAAAATGTAAGACAAAAGCCTCTCTGACTCGAATTTTCCTCAACATTTTTGGCGGTAAGAGTCCCATAGTTCCCTCAATTTTGCTTTGATTTCGCTGAAACTTTCATTGTACATTAGGTAAGACTCCCCACTTTTCAACCATGTACACTTTTTGGCAATCGGTTGGAAATTGGACGTACAACAATCACAAAATGTAAGACAAAAGCCTCTCTGACTCGAATTTTCCTCAACATTTTTGGCGGTAAGAGTCCCATAGTTCCCTCAATTTTGCTCTGATTTCGCTGAAACTTTCATTGTGCGTTAAGTAAAACTCCCCACTTTTTAACCATGTACACTTTTTGGCAATCGGTTGGAAATTGGATGTACAACAATCACAAAATAACAGACAAAAGCCTCTCTGACTCGAATTTTCCTGAACATTTTTGGCGGTAGGAGTCCCATAGTTCCCTCAATTTTGCTCTGATTTCGCTGAAACTTTTATTGTACGTTAGGCAAGACTCCCCACTTTCCAACCATGTACACCTTTTGGCAATCGGTTGGAAATTGGATGTACAACAATCACAAAATATCAGACAAAAGCCTCTCTGACTCGAATTTTCCTCAACATTTTTGGCGGTAAGAGTCCCATAGTTCCCCCAATTTTTCTCTGATTTCGCTGAAACTTTCATTGTACGTTAGGTAAGACTAGCCACTTTCCAACCATGTACACTTTTTGGCAATCGGTTGGAAATTGAATGTACAACAATCACAAAATGTAAGACAAAAGCCTCTCTGACTCGAATTTTCCTGAACATTTTTGGCGGTAAGAGTCCCATAGTTCCCTCAATTTTTCTCTGATTTCGCTGAAACTTTCATTGTACGTTAGGTAAGACTCCCCACTTTCCAACCATGTACACTTTTTGGCAATCAGTTGGAAATTGGATGTACAACAATCACAAAATGTAAGACAAAAGCCTCTCTGACTCGAATTTTCCTCAACATTTTTGGCGGTAAAAGTCCCATAGTTCCCTCAATTTTGCTCTGATTTCGCTGAAACTTTCATTGTACGTTAGGTAAGACTCCCCACTTTCCAACCATGTACACCTTTTGGCAATCGGTTGGAAATTGGATGTACAACAATCATAAAATATCAGACAAAAGCCTCTCTGACTCGAATTTTCCTTAACATTTTTGGCGGTAAGAATCCCATAGTTCCCTCAATTTTGCTCTGATTTCGCTGAAACTTTCATTGTACGTTAGGTAAGACTCCATTCTTTCCAACCATGTACACTTTATGGCAACCGGTTGGAAATTGGATGTATAACAATCACAAAATGTAAGACAAAAGCCTCTCTGACTCGAATTTTCCTCAACATTTTTGGCGGTAAGAGTCCCATAGTTCCCTCAATTTTGCTCTGATTTCGCTGAAACTTTCATTGTACGTTAGGTAAGACTCCCCACTTTCGAACCATGTACACTGTTTGGCAATCGGTTTGAAATTGCATGTACAACAATCACAAAATATCAGACAAAAGCCTCTCTGACTCGAATTTTCCTCAACATTTTTCGCGGTAAGAGTCCCATAGTTCCCTCAATTTTGCTCTGATTTCGCTGAAACTTTCATTGTACGTTAGGTAAGACTCCCCACTTTCCAACCATGTAAGTTAACACCACCCATACCACACACTACTTACCCAGTATGTAAACAATTAACCATAAGTTAATACCACACACCTATTCCCAATAAATAAAGAATTAATAGAAGCACTTATGTACCATTAGCGAAAGTGTCAAATATGTCATTGACACTTTGCTAATAGAGGAAGCGGCCGTCACCTGACACTTATGGTCCGCTTTCCATAGAATTAAGATATACATAGAATCCTAAGCTTCACACATATTAAGAATTAAGCTAGGGTTATGAATGTAGTAGTAAGTAAATAAGTTATAAATAAGAAAAGATGAATAAAGAGAGAGAGATTAATTATTGAAACACCAACCAAGGTAGTTTATTTTTAAAAACCGTTCGCGCTTCGTGCAAAAGTTAAGTGGCGATCCTGCCAGGAGACTTAAAAATCCCCTATGGTAACATTTAAAAAGAGACAAAAATCTCTAGTTGCCAAAACAAAAATAAAAAACAAGTATGCTTTGAATAGGAGAAAAGTGAAACAAAACTGAGAAATTATAAGTTTCGGAAACATTTAAAAAGAGACAAAAATCTCTAGTTGCCAAAACGAAAATAAAAAACAAGTATCCTTTGAATAAGAGAACAGTTAAACAAACTGAAGAAAATTGTGGAATAATATCAAAAGTTATAGTCAACAACGGCAAGAAGGCATCATATATAGACAACTTCTGGTGATGCAAGGAGCAGAAAGAAAGAACAATAATGACAACAAAATTGTTGGAATAATATAATATCAAAAACAAAATCAAAAACAGGAAGAAGGCATCAGGTGATACAAAGAGCAAGGATCCTGAATTCGGTAGCGGTAACTACATTAAGTTTTGAAACTTTATAAATTATTATTAATGGGAAATAGTCCTTCTAGCTTAGGTTATACGAGATTGAATTATTGTGAAAAGTGTAGGGATAACCACAGTGCAACAAAGTGCCCTGGAAAAATATATGTAAATAAAAAATAAACTGGATAACTTAATAAATAGATTCTCTAAGATGTCAGTAGCAAATAACAACAACAATTCAGTTAATATGGATGTAGTGTCCAGGCTGATAGCGGCCAACACCGCTTCATTGCATAGCGAACTGGAGAAAGTTAGGCGCCAGCTCCAGAATTTGGGTTCTTCCAACAATGTGATTGAATATTCAGTCGAAACTGTTGACTCAACCATACAGTGTGAGGAAAATTTAGACGTAATTAAGTCCCTTCCTGAATTTAAAGGAAAAATTACTAATTATGTTAGTTGGCGTGAAGCCGCTAATAACTCCATGTCATTATATATTAGAGGGAGTAAAAAATACTTTGCCGCATTGACAATCTTGCGAAATAAAATAACGCAGGATGCTAACGATATCTTGACAAACCATGGCACTGTCCTGAATTTCGACGCAATTTTGAGTCGATTAGACTTTGCATATGCAGATAAGAGACCTTGCCATATAATAGAGCAAGAGATGAGTGTCTTGGGACAAGGTTCTAGGACTTTAATAGAGTTCTATAATAAAGTTAATAAGAAGTTGACGTTGTTAATCAACAAAATAATAATGACCCATGGCACTGGTTCTGCCATAACCAAAGAACTAAATAAGAAAAATAGGGAAGCAGCTCTAAGGACTTTCATAACTGGGCTTAACCACCCATTGGATCAAATTTTGTTCACATTGGCACCAAAAGATCTTCCAAATGCTCTTGCAAAAGCGCAAGAGCTTTATTCAAATCAGATGCGAGCACAATTTGCTCTTCAATTTTCAAAAAATTACCAAGCAATTGGTTCACGAAGCCCTCCACAGGGAAATCGAAGGACTCAAAATTTTCAAAATAATTTAAGGTATCCAACAAGGATAACCCCAACAAATGAGTCAAAGCAAAATCATCCAAAACCAATGGACGTGGATGAGTCGATGCAATTATTAAATAGACCTAGGGTTAGGCTATCAAGCCAACCGCGAGTAGGAAATAGGGGTAATTTCCAACCTAATTACCAACAAAATAGCATACCCAAAAGGGCCAACGAAAGTACTCAAGTCGGCACTCAGCCTCAGCAAAAGATGCAAAGGATAAATGAAAACCATTTTTTAGAATAAATCCTGATTTGCCCTATATCATTAAATCAGATAAAAAAACTGGGCAAATCTTTAGAATATTGATAGATACGGGGGCAACAAGTTCTTATATACGGGCGGGAATATACAACAACAAAAATGTTTTAGCTATTAAGAAGAGGGTAAGGACCATTAATGGTTCGACCATCATAGAGTATTTTCATAATATCAACTTGTTTGGGATTCAAGAGCGATTTTACGAGATTGATAATTTAGAGAGCGATCTCTTAATTGGAGTCAGTTTCTTAGATAGAATCGGGGCCAGGATTGATATCCCGGGTCGAATGTTGGTTTATGGAGATGATCAAAAAGAAAGAATACATTTTCTAAATGATTTAAATAATTTAGACCCCTTGGGACAAAATAGTCTTAAGGCAATCGGTTGGAAATTGGATGTACAACAATCACAAAATGTAAGACAAAAGCCTCTCTGACTCGAATTTTCCTCAACATTTTTGGCGGTAAGAGTCCCATAGTTCCCTCAATTTTGCTCTGATTTCGCTGAAACTTTCATTGTACGTTAGGTAAGACTCCCCACTTTCCAACTATGTACACCTTTTGGCAATCGGTTGGAAATTGGATGTACAACAATCACAAAATATCAGACAAAAGCCTCTCTGACTCGAATTTTCCTCAACATGTTTGGCGGTAAGAGTCCCATAGTTCCCTCAATTTTGCTCTGATTTCGCTGAAACTTTCATTGTACGTTAGGTAAGGCTCCCCACTTTCAAACCATGTACACTTTTTGGCAATCGGTTGGAAATTGGATGTACAACAATCACAAAATATCAGACAAAAGCCTCTCTGACTCGAATTTTCCTCAACATTTTTGGCGGTAAGAGTCCCATAGTTCCCTCAATTTTGCTCTGATTTCGCTGAAACTTTCATTGTGCGTTAAGTAAAACTCCCCACGTTTTAACCATGTACACTTTTTGGCAATCGGTTGGAAATTGGATGTACAACAATCACAAAATGTAAGACAAAAGCCTCTCTGACTCGAATTTTCCTCAACATTTTTGGCGGTAAGAGTCCCATAGTTCCCTCAATTTTGCTTTGATTTCGCTGAAACTTTCATTGTACATTAGGTAAGACTCCCCACTTTTCAACCATGTACACTTTTTGGCAATCGGTTGGAAATTGGACGTACAACAATCACAAAATGTAAGACAAAAGCCTCTCTGACTCGAATTTTCCTCAACATTTTTGGCGGTAAGAGTCCCATAGTTCCCTCAATTTTGCTCTGATTTCGCTGAAACTTTCATTGTGCGTTAAGTAAAACTCCCCACTTTTTAACCATGTACACTTTTTGGCAATCGGTTGGAAATTGGATGTACAACAATCACAAAATGTAAGACAAAAGCCTCTCTGACTCGAATTTTCCTCAACATTTTTGGCGGTAAGAGTCCCATAGTTCCCTCAATTTTGCTCTGATTTCGCTGAAACTTTCATTGTACGTTAGGTAAGACTCCCCACTTTTCAACCATGTACACTTTTTGGCAATCGGTTGGAAATTGGATGTACAACAATCACAAAATAACAGACAAAAGCCTCTCTGACTCGAATTTTCCTGAACATTTTTGGCGGTAGGAGTCCCATAGTTCCCTCAATTTTGCTCTGATTTCGCTGAAACTTTTATTGTACGTTAGGCAAGACTCCGCACTTTCCAACCATGTACACTTTTTGGCAATCGGTTGGAAATTGGATGTACAACAATCACAAAATATCAGACAAAAGCCTCTCTGACTCGAATTTTCCTGAACATTTTTGGCGGTAGGAGTCCCATAGTTCCCTCAATTTTGCTCTGATTTCGCTGAAACTTTCATTGTACGTTAGGCAAGACTCCCCACTTTTCAACCATGTACACTTTTTGGCAATCAGTTGGAAATTGGATGTACAACAATCACAAAATAACAGACAAAAGCCTCTCTGACTCGAATTTTCCTCAACATTTTTGGCGGTAAGATCCCATAGTTCCCTCAATTTTGCTCTGATTTCGCTGAAACTTTCATTGTACGTTAGGTAAGACTCCCCACTTTCCAACCATGTACACTTTTCGGCAATCGGTTGGAAATTGGATGTATACCAATCACAAAATATCAGACAAAAGCCTCTCTGACTCGAATTTTCCTGAACATTTTTGGCGGTAAGAGTCCCATAGTTCCCTCAATTTTGCTCTGATTTCGCTAAAACTTTGATTGTGCGTTAGGTAAAACTCCCCACTTTTTAACCATGTACACTTTTTGGCAATCGGTTGGAAATTGGATGTATAACAATCACAAAATATAAGACAAAAGCCTCTCTGACTCGAATTTTCCTGAACATTTTTGGCGGTAAGAGTCCTATAGTTCCCTCAATTTTGCTCTGATTTCGCTGAAACTTTCCTTGTACGTTAGGTAAGACTCCCCACTTTCAAACCATGTACACTTTTTGGCAATCGGTTGGAAATTGGACGTACACCAATCACAAAATATCAGACAAAAGCCTCTCTGACTCGAATTTTCCTTAACATTTTTGGCAGTAAGAATCCCATAGTTCCCTCAATTTTGCTCTGATTTCGCTGAAACTTTCATTGTACGTTAGGTAAGACTAGCCACTTTCCAACCATGTACACTTTTTGGCAATCGGTTGGAAATTGAATGTACAACAATCACAAAATGTAAGACAAAAGCCTCTCTGACTCGAATTTTCCTGAACATTTTTGGCGGTAAGAGTCCCATAGTTCCCCCAATTTTTCTCTGATTTCGCTGAAACTTTCATTGTACGTTAGGTAAGACTCCCCACTTTCCAACCATGTACACTTTTTGGCAATCAGTTGGAAATTGGATGTACAACAATCACAAAATGTAAGACAAAAGCCTCTCTGACTCGAATTTTCCTCAACATTTTTGGCGGTAAAAGTCCCATAGTTCCCTCAATTTTGCTCTGATTTCGCTGAAACTTTCATTGTACGTTAGGTAAGACTCCCCACTTTCCAACCATGTACACTTTTTGGCAATCGGTTGGAAATTGGATGTACAACAATCATAAAATATCAGACAAAAGCCTCTCTGACTCGAATTTTCCTTAACATTTTTGGCGGTAAGAACCCCATAGTTCCCTCAATTTTGCTCTGATTTCGCTGAAACTTTCATTGTACGTTAGGTAAGACTCCATTCTTTCCAACCATGTACACTTTATGGCAACCGGTTGGAAATTGGATGTATAACAATCACAAAATGTAAGACAAAAGCCTCTCTGACTCGAATTTTCCTCAACATTTTTGGCGGTAAGAGTCCCATAGTTCCCTCAATTTTGCTCTGATTTCGCTGAAACTTTCATTGTACGTTAGGTAAGACTCCCCACTTTCGAACCATGTACACTGTTTGGCAATCGGTTTGAAATTGCATGTACAACAATCACAAAATATCAGACAAAAGCCTCTCTGACTCGAATTTTCCTCAACATTTTTCGCGGTAAGAGTCCCATAGTTCCCTCAATTTTGCTCTGATTTCGCTGAAACTTTCATTGTACGTTAGGTAAGACTCCCCACTTTCCAACCATGTAAGTTAACACCACCCATACCACACACTACTTACCCAGTATGTAAACAATTAACCATAAGTTAATACCACACACCTATTCCCAATAAATAAAGAATTAATAGAAGCACTTATGTACCATTAGCGAAAGTGTCAAATATGTCATTGACACTTTGCTAATAGAGGAAGCGGCCGTCACCTGACACTTATGGTCCGCTTTCCATAGAATTAAGATATACATAGAATCCTAAGCTTCACACATATTAAGAATTAAGCTAGGGTTATGAATGTAGTAGTAAGTAAATAAGTTATAAATAAGAAAAGATGAATAAAGAGAGAGAGATTAATTATTGAAACACCAACCAAGGTAGTTTATTTTTAAAAACCTTTCGCGCTTCGTGCAAAAGTTAAGTGGCGATCCTGCCAGGAGACTTAAAAATCCCCTATGGTAACATTTAAAAAGAGACAAAAATCTCTAGTTGCCAAAACAAAAATAAAAAACAAGTATGCTTTGAATAGGAGAAAAGTGAAACAAAACTGAGAAATTATAAGTTTCGGAAACATTTAAAAAGAGACAAAAATCTCTAGTTGCCAAAACGAAAATAAAAAACAAGTATCCTTTGAATAAGAGAACAGTTAAACAAACTGAAGAAAATTGTGGAATAATATCAAAAGTTATAGTCAACAACGGCAAGAAGGCATCATATATAGACAACTTCTGGTGATGCAAGGAGCAGAAAGAAAGAACAATAATGACAACAAAATTGTTGGAATAATATAATATCAAAAACAAAATCAAAAACAGGAAGAAGGCATCAGGTGATACAAAGAGCAAGGATCCTGAATTCGGTAGCGGTAACTACATTAAGTTTTGAAACTTTATAAATTATTATTAATGGGAAATAGTCCTTCTAGCTTAGGTTATACGAGATTGAATTATTGTGAAAAGTGTAGGGATAACCACAGTGCAACAAAGTGCCCTGGAAAAATATATGTAAATAAAAAATAAACTGGATAACTTAATAAATAGATTCTCTAAGATGTCAGTAGCAAATAACAACAACAATTCAGTTAATATGGATGTAGTGTCCAGGCTGATAGCGGCCAACACCGCTTCATTGCATAGCGAACTGGAGAAAGTTAGGCGCCAGCTCCAGAATTTGGGTTCTTCCAACAATGTGATTGAATATTCAGTCGAAACTGTTGACTCAACCATACAGTGTGAGGAAAATTTAGACGTAATTAAGTCCCTTCCTGAATTTAAAGGAAAAATTACTAATTATGTTAGTTGGCGTGAAGCCGCTAATAACTCCATGTCATTATATATTAGAGGGAGTAAAAAATACTTTGCCGCATTGACAATCTTGCGAAATAAAATAACGCAGGATGCTAACGATATCTTGACAAACCATGGCACTGTCCTGAATTTCGACGCCATTTTGAGTCGATTAGACTTTGCATATGCAGATAAGAGACCTTGCCATATAATAGAGCAAGAGATGAGTGTCTTGAGACAAGGTTCTAGGACTTTAATAGAGTTCTATAATAAAGTTAATAAGAAGTTGACGTTGTTAATCAACAAAATAATAATGACCCATGGCACTGGTTCTGCCATAACCAAAGAACTAAATAAGAAAAATAGGGAAGCAGCTCTAAGGACTTTCATAACTGGGCTTAACCACCCATTGGATCAAATTTTGTTCACATTGGCACCAAAAGATCTTCCAAATGCTCTTGCAAAAGCGCAAGAGCTTTATTCAAATCAGATGCGAGCACAATTTGCTCTTCAATTTTCAAAAAATTACCAAGCAATTGGTTCACGAAGCCCTCCACAGGGAAATCGAAGGACTCAAAATTTTCAAAATAATTTAAGGTATCCAACAAGGATAACCCCAACAAATGAGTCAAAGCAAAATCATCCAAAACCAATGGACGTGGATGAGTCGATGCAATTATTAAATAGACCTAGGGTTAGGCTATCAAGCCAACCGCGAGTAGGAAATAGGGGTAATTTCCAACCTAATTACCAACAAAATAGCATACCCAAAAGGGCCAACGAAAGTACTCAAGTCGGCACTCAGCCTCAGCAAAAGATGCAAAGGATAAATGAAAACCATTTTTTAGAACAAATCCTGATTTGCCCTATATCATTAAATCAGATAAAAAAACTGGGCAAATCTTTAGAATATTGATAGATACGGGGGCAACAAGTTCTTATATACGGGCGGGAATATACAACAACAAAAATGTTTTAGCTATTAAGAAGAGGGTAAGGACCATTAATGGTTCGACCATCATAGAGTATTTTCATAATATCAACTTGTTTGGGATTCAGGAGCGATTTTACGAGATTGATAATTTACTGAGCGATCTCTTAATTGGAGTCAGTTTCTTAGATAGAATCGGGGCCAGGATTGATATCCCGGGTCGAATGTTGGTTTATGGAGATGATCAAAAAGAAAGAATACATTTTCTAAATGATTTAAATAATTTAGACCCCTTGGGACAAAATAGTCTTAAGGCAATCGGTTGGAAATTGGATGTACAACAATCACAAAATGTAAGACAAAAGCCTCTCTGACTCGAATTTTCCTCAACATTTTTGGCGGTAAGAGTCCCATAGTTCCCTCAATTTTGCTCTGATTTCGCTGAAACTTTCATTGTACGTTAGGTAAGACTCCCCACTTTCCAACTATGTACACCTTTTGGCAATCGGTTGGAAATTGCATGTACAACAATCACAAAATATCAGACAAAAGCCTCTCTGACTCGAATTTTCCTCAACATTTTTGGCGGTAAGAGTCCCATAGTTCCCTCAATTTTGCTCTGATTTCGCTAAAACTTTCATTGTACGTTAGGTAAAACTCCATTCTTTCCAACCATATACACTTTTGGGCAATCGGTTGGAAATTGGATGTATAACAATCACAAAATATAAGACAAAAGCCTCTCTGACTCGAGTTTTCCTCAACATTTTTGGTGGTAAGAGTCCCATAGTTCCCTCCATTTTGCTCTGATTTCGCTGAAACTTTCATTGTACGTTAGGTAAGGCTCCCCACTTTCAAACCATGTACACTCTTTGGCAATCGGTTGGAAATTGGATGTACACCAATCACAAAATATCAGACAAAAGCCTCTCTGACTCGAATTTTCCTTAACATTTTTGGCGGTAAGAGTCCCATAGTTCCCTCAATTTTGCTCTGATTTCGCTGAAACTTTCATTGTGCGTTAAGTAAAACTCCCCACTTTTTAACCATGTACACTTTTTGGCAATCGGTTGGAAATTGGATGTACAACAATCACAAAATGTAAGACAAAAGCCTCTCTGACTCGAATTTTCCTCAACATTTTTGGCGGTAAGAGTCCCATAGTTCCCTCAATTTTGCTCTGATTTCGCTGAAACTTTCATTGTGCGTTAAGTAAAACTCCCCACTTTTTAACCATGTACACTTTTTGGCAATCGGTTGGAAATTGGATGTACAACAATCACAAAATGTAAGACAAAAGCCTCTCTGACTCGAATTTTCCTCAACATTTTTGGCGGTAAGAGTCCCATAGTTCCCTCAATTTTGCTCTGATTTCGCTGAAACTTTCATTGTACGTTAGGTAAGACTCCCCACTTTTCAACCATGTACACTTTTTGGCAATCGGTTGGAAATTGGATGTAAAACAATCACAAAATATAAGACAAAAGCCTCTCTGACTCGAATTTTCCTGAACATTTTTGGCGGTAGGAGTCCCATAGTTCCCTCAATTTTGCTCTGATTTCGCTGAAACTTTCATTATACGTTAGGTAAGACTCCCCACTTTCCAACCATGTACACTCTTTGGCAATCGGTTGGAAATTGGATGTACAACAATCACAAAATATCAGACAAAAGCCTCTCTGACTCGAATTTTCCTCAACATTTTTGGCGGTAAAAGTCCCATAGTTCCCTCAATTTTGCTTTGATTTCGCTAAAACTTTCATTGTGCGTTAGGTAAGACTCCCCACTTTCCAACCATGTACACTTTTCGGCAATCGGTTGGAAATTGGATGTATAACAATCACAAAATATAAGACAAAAGCCTCTCTGACTCGAATTTTCCTCAACATTTTTGGCGGTAAGAGTCCCATAGTTCCCTCAATTTTGCTCTGATTTCGCTGAAACTTTCATTGTACGTTAGGCAAGACTAGCCACTTTCCAACCATGTACACTTTTTGGCAATCGGTTGGAAATTGGATGTACAACAATCACAAAATATCAGACAAAAGCCTCTCTGACTCGAATTTTCCTCAACATTTTTGGCGGTAAGAGTCCCATAGTTCCCTCAATTTTGCTCTGATTTCGCTGAAACTTTCATTGTACGTTAGGTAAGACTCCATTCTTTCCAACCATGTACACTTTATGGCAACCGGTTGGAAATTGGATGTATAACAATCACAAAATATCAGACAAAAGCCTCTCTGACTCGAATTTTCCTCAACATTTTTGGCGGTAAGAGTCCCATAGTTCCCTCAATTTTGCTCTGATTTCGCTGAAACTTTCATTGTACGTTAGGTAAGACTCCCCACTTTCGAACCATGTACACTGTTTGGCAATCGGTTTGAAATTGCATGTACAACAATCACAAAATATCAGACAAAAGCCTCTCTGACTCGAATTTTCCTCAACATTTTTCGCGGTAAAAGTCCCATAGTTCCCTCAATTTTGCTCTGATTTCGCTGAAACTTTCATTGTACGTTAGGTAACACTCCCCACTTTCCAACCATGTACACTTTTCGGCAATCGGTTGGAAATTGGATGTAAAACAATCACAAAATATAAGACAAAAGCCTCTCTGACTCGAATTTTCCTCAACATTTTTGGCGGTAAGAGTCCCATAGTTCCCTCAATTTTGCTCTGATTTCGCTAAAACTTTCATTGTACGTTAGGTAAAACTCCATTCTTTCCAACCATATACACTTTTGGGCAATCGGTTGGAAATTGGATGTATAACAATCACAAAATATAAGACAAAGGCCTCTCTGACTCGAATTTTCCTGAACATTTTTGGCGGTAAGAGTCCTATAGTTCCCTCAATTTTGCTCTGATTTCGCTGAAACTTTCCTTGTACGTTAGGTAAGACTCCCCACTTTCTAACCATGTACACTTTTTGGCAATCGGTTGGAAATTGGGCGTACACCAATCACAAAATATCAGACAAAAGCCTCTCTGACTCGAATTTTCCTTAACATTTTTGGCAGTAAGAATCCAATAGTTCCCTCAATTTTGCTCTGATTTCGCTGAAACTTTCATTGTACGTTAGGTAAGACTCCCCACTTTTTAGCCATGTACACTTTTTGGCAATCAGTGGGAAATTGGATGTACAACAATCACAAAATATCAGACAAAAGCCTCTCTGACTCGAATTTTCCTCAACATTTTTGGCGGTAAGAGTCCCATAGTTCCCTCAATTTTGCTCTGATTTCGCTGAAACTTTCATTGTACGTTAGGTAAGACTAGCCACTTTCCAACCATGTACACTTTTTGGCAATCGGTTGGAAATTGGATGTACACCAATCACAAAATATCAGACAAAAGCCTCTCTGACTCGAATTTTCCTTAACATTTTTGGCAGTAAGAATCCCATAGTTCCCTCAATTTTGCTCTGATTTCGCTGAAACTTTCATTGTACGTTAGGTAAGACTCCCCACTTTCCAGCCATGTACACTTTTTGGCAATCAGTTGGAAATTGGATGTACAACAATCACAAAATGTAAGTCAAAAGCCTCTCTGACTCGAAGTTTCCTCAACATTTTTGGCGGTAAGAGTCCCAGAGTTCCCTCAATTTTGCTCTGATTTCGCTAAAACTTTCATTGTGCGTTAGGTAAAACTCCATTCTTTCCAACCATATACACTTTTGGGCAATCGGTTGGAAATTGGATGTATAACAATCACAAAATATAAGACAAAAGCCTCTCTGACTCGAATTTTCCTGAACATTTTTGGCGGTAAGAGTCCTATAGTTCCCTCAATTTTGCTCTGATTTCGCTGAAACTTTCCTTGTACGTTAGGTAAGACTCCCCACTTTCCAACCATGTACACTTTTCGGCAATCAGTTGGAAATTGGATGTATAACAATCACAAAATATAAGACAAAAGCCTCTCTGACTCGAATTTTCCTCAACATTTTTGGCGGTAAGAGTCCCATAGTTCCCTCAATTTTGCTCTGATTTCGCTGAAACTTTCATTGTACGTTAGGTAAGACTCCCCACTTTCCAACCATGTACACTTTTTGGCAATCGGTTGGAAATTGGATGTACAACAATCACAAAATAACAGACAAAAGCCTCTCTGACTCGAATTTTCCTCAACATGTTTGGCGGTAAGATCCCATAGTTCCCTCAATTTTGCTCTGATTTCGCTGAAACTTTCATTGTACGTTAGGTAAGACTCCCCACTTTCCAACCATGTACACTTTTCGGCAATCGGTTGGAAATTGGATGTATAACAATCACAAAATATAAGACAAAAGCCTCTCTGACTCGAATTTTCCTGAACATTTTTGGCGGTAAGAGTCCTATAGTTCCCTCAATTTTGCTCTGATTTCGCTGAAACTTTCATTGTACGTTAGGTAAGACTCCCCACTTTCCAACCATGTACACTTTTTGGCAATCGGTTGGAAATTGGATGTACAACAATCACAAAATAACAGACAAAAGCCTCTCTGACTCGAAGTTTCCTCAACATTTTTGGCGGTAAGAGTCCCAGAGTTCCCTCAATTTTGCTCTGATTTCGCTAAAACTTTCATTGTGCGTTAGGTAAAACTCCATTCTTTCCAACCATATACACTTTTGGGCAATCGGTTGGAAATTGGATGTATAACAATCACAAAATATAAGACAAAAGCCTCTCTGACTCGAATTTTCCTGAACATTTTTGGCGGTAAGAGTCCTATAGTTCCCTCAATTTTGCTCTGATTTCGCTGAAACTTTCCTTGTACGTTAGGTAAGACTCCCCACTTTCCAACCATGTACACTTTTCGGCAATCAGTTGGAAATTGGATGTATAACAATCACAAAATATAAGACAAAAGCCTCTCTGACTCGAATTTTCCTCAACATTTTTGGCGGTAAGAGTCCCATAGTTCCCTCAATTTTGCTCTGATTTCGCTGAAACTTTCATTGTACGTTAGGTAAGACTCCCCGCTTTCCAACCATGTACACTTTTTGGCAATCGGTTGGAAATTGGATGTACAACAATCACAAAATAACAGACAAAAGCCTCTCTGACTCGAATTTTCCTCAACATGTTTGGCGGTAAGATCCCATAGTTCCCTCAATTTTGCTCTGATTTCGCTGAAACTTTCATTGTACGTTAGGTAAGACTCCCCACTTTCCAACCATGTACACTTTTCGGCAATCGGTTGGAAATTGGATGTATACCAATCACAAAATATCAGACAAAAGCCTCTCTGACTCGAATTTTCCTCAACATTTTTGGCGGTAAGAGTCCCATAGTTCCCTCAATTTTGCTCTGATTTCGCTGAAACTTTCATTGTACGTTAGGTAAAACTCCATTCTTTCCAACCATGTACACTTTTTGGCAATCGGTTGGAAATTGGACGTACACCAATCACAAAATATCAGACAAAAGCCTCTCTGACTCGAATTTTCCTTAACATTTTTGGCAGTAAGAATCCCATAGTTCCCTCAATTTTGCTCTGATTTCGCTGAAACTTTCATTGTACGTTAGGTAAGACTCCCCACTTTCCAGCCATGTACACTTTTTGGCAATCAGTTGGAAATTGGATGTACAACAATCACAAAATATCAGACAAAAGCCTCTCTGACTCGAATTTTCCTCAACATTTTTGGCGGTAAGAGTCCTATAGTTCCCTCAATTTTGCTCTGATTTCGCTGAAACTTTCCTTGTACGTTATGTAGGACTCCCCACTTTCAAACCGTGTACACCTTTTGGCAATCGGTTGGAAATTGGATGTACAACAATCACAAAATATCAGACAAAAGCCTCTCTGACTCGAATTTTCCTCAACATTTTTGGCGGTAAGAGTCCCATAGTTCCCTCAATTTTGCTCTGATTTCGCTGAAACTTTCATTGTACGTTAGGTAAGACTAGCCACTTTCCAACCATGTACACTTTTTGGCAATCGGTTGGAAATTGGATGTATAACAATCACAAAATAACAGACAAAAGCCTCTCTGACTCGAATTTTCCTCAACATGTTTGGCGGTAAGATCCCATAGTTCCCTCAATTTTGCTCTGATTTCGCTGAAACTTTCATTGTACGTTAGGTAAGACTCCCCACTTTCCAACCATGTACACTTTTTGGCAATCAGTTGGAAATTGGATGTACAACAATCACAAAATGTAAGACAAAAGCCTCTCTGACTCGAATTTTCCTTAACATTTTTGGCGGTAAGAGTCCCATAGTTCCCTCAATTTTGCTCTGATTTCGCTGAAACTTTCATTGTACGTTAGGTAAGACTCCATTCTTTCCAACCATGTACACTTTATGGCAACCGGTTGGAAATTGGATGTATAACAATCACAAAATATCAGACAAAAGCCTCTCTGACTCGAATTTTCCTCAACATTTTTGGCGGTAAGAGTCCCATAGTTCCCTCAATTTTGCTCTGATTTCGCTGAAACTTTCATTGTACGTTAGGTAAGACTCCCCACTTTCGAACCATGTACACTGTTTGGCAATCGGTTTGAAATTGCATGTACAACAATCACAAAATATCAGACAAAAGCCTCTCTGACTCGAATTTTCCTCAACATTTTTCGCGGTAAAAGTCCCATAGTTCCCTCAATTTTGCTCTGATTTCGCTGAAACTTTCCTTGTACGTTAGGTAAGACTCCCCACTTTCCAACCATGTAAGTTAACACCACCCATACCACACACTACTTACCCAGTATGTAAACAATTAACCATAAGTTAATACCACACACCTATTCCCAATAAATAAAGAATTAATAGAAGCACTTATGTACCATTAGCGAAAGTGTCAAATATGTCATTGACACTTTGCTAATAGAGGAAGCGGCCGTCACCTGACACTTATGGTCCGCTTTCCATAGAATTAAGATATACATAGAATCCTAAGCTTCACACATATTAAGAATTAAGCTAGGGTTATGAATGTAGTAGTAAGTAAATAAGTTATAAATAAGAAAAGATGAATAAAGAGAGAGAGATTAATTATTGAAACACCAACCAAGGTAGTTTATTTTTAAAAACCTTTCGCGCTTCGTGCAAAAGTTAAGTGGCGATCCTGCCAGGAGACTTAAAAATCTCCTATGGTAACATTTAAAAAGAGACAAAAATCTCTAGTTGCCAAAACAAAAATAAAAAACAAGTATGCTTTGAATAGGAGAAAAGTGAAACAAAACTGAGAAATTATAAGTTTCGGAAACATTTAAAAAGAGACAAAAATCTCTAGTTGCCAAAACGAAAATAAAAAACAAGTATCCTTTGAATAAGAGAACAGTTAAACAAACTGAAGAAAATTGTGGAATAATATCAAAAATTATAGTCAACAACGGCAAGAAGGCATCATATATAGGACAACTTCTGGTGATACAAGGAGCAGAAAGAAAGAACAATAATGACAACAAAATTGTTGGAATAATATAATATCAAAACCAAAATCAAAAACAGGAAGAAGGCATCAGGTGATACAAAGAGCAAGGATCCTGAATTCGGTAGCGGTAACTACATTAAGTTTTGAAACTTTATAAATTATTATTAATGGGAAATAGTCCTTCTAGCTTAGGTTATACGAGATTGAATTATTGTGAAAAGTGTAGGGATAACCACAGTGCAACAAAGTGCCCTGGAAAAATATATGTAAATAAAAAATAAACTGGATAACTTAATAAATAGATTCTCTAAGATATCAGTAGCAAATAACAACAACAATTCAGTTAATATGGATGTAGTGTCCAGGCTGATAGCGGCCAACACCGCTTCATTGCATAGCGAACTGGAGAAAGTTAGGCGCCAGCTCCAGAATTTGGGTTCTTCCAACAATGTGATTGAATATTCAGTCGAAACTATTGACTCAACCATACAGTGTGAGGAAAATTTAGACGTAATTAAGTCCCTTCCTGAATTTAAAGGAAAAATTACTAATTATGTTAGTTGGCGTGAAGCCGCTAATAACTCCATGTCATTATATATTAGAGGGAGTAAAAAATACTTTGCCGCATTGACAATCTTGCGAAATAAAATAACGCAGGATGCTAACGATATCTTGACAAACCATGGCACTGTCCTGAATTTCGACGCCATTTTGATTCGATTGGACTTTGCATATGCAGATAAGAGACCTTGCCATATAATAGAGCAAGAGATGAGTGTCTTGAGACAAGGTTCTAGGACTTTAATAGAGTTCTATAATAAAGTTAATAAGAAGTTGACGTTGTTAATCAACAAAATAATAATGACCCATGGCACTGGTTCTGCCATAACCAAAGAACTAAATAAGAAAAATAGGGAAGCAGCTCTAAGGACTTTCATAACTGGGCTTAACCACCCATTGGATCAAATTTTGTTCACATTGGCACCAAAAGATCTTCCAAATGCTCTTGCAAAAGCGCAAGAGCTTTATTCAAATCAGATGCGAGCACAATTTGCTCTTCAATTTTCAAAAAATTACCAAGCAATTGGTTCACGAAGCCCTCCACAGGGAAATCGAAGGACTCAAAATTTTCAAAATAATTTAAGGTATCCAACAAGGATAACCCCAACAAATGAGTCAAAGCAAAATCATCCAAAACCAATGGACGTGGATGAGTCGATGCAATTATTAAATAGACCTAGGGTTAGGCTATCAAGCCAACCGCGAGTAGGAAATAGGGGTAATTTCCAACCTAATTACCAACAAAATAGCATACCCAAAAGGGCCAACGAAAGTACTCAAGTCGGCACTCAGCCTCAGCAAAAGATGCAAAGGATAAATGAAAACCATTTTTTAGAATAAATCCTGATTTGCCCTATATCATTAAATCAGATAAAAAAACTGGGCAAATCTTTAGAATATTGATAGATACGGGGGCAACAAGTTCTTATATACGGGCGGGAATATACAACAACAAAAATGTTTTAGCTATTAAGAAGAGGGTAAGGACCATTAATGGTTCGACCATCATAGAGTATTTTCATAATATCAACTTGTTTGGGATTCAGGAGCGATTTTACGAGATTGATAATTTAGAGAGCGATCTCTTAATTGGAGTCAGTTTCTTAGATAGAATCGGGGCCAGGATTGATATCCCGGGTCGAGTGTTGGTTTATGGAGATGATCAAAAAGAAAGAATACATTTTCTAAATGATTTAAATAATTTAAACCCCTTGGGACAAAATAGTCTTAAGGCGCCTGCCGATGATAATACCGGCCTATTAAAAGGAAAAAATGAAATTAAAAATATTAAAAAAGATTTAAACTATTCAAACCCCTTGGGACAGGAAAGTCTTAAGGCGCCCGCCGATGGGAATACCGGCAACAAAGATAATAAATGCTTATGGAAAGCTGTTTCGGGAAATAAGACACCGGAAAACAATAAAATAAAAACAAAAAAAAAGAAGGGAAAAAGGTAAAAGAAAATCGGCAAAATTAACTCCTGAAGAATTATCCAAGTACCAGGTAACTACTGGGAAATTAGTGCAGAATGAAAATAAAAATGCTTCTGAGAATGAAAATAGTATAAATAACATATTAACTGAAGGCTCTTGTCAGTTTAAAGGGTCGGAAAAAAATCTAGTGACGAAATAAAAGATTTGCAAAATGAAGCAAGTAATGAAATTTTGGCAATACATGGGGATGTAAACTTAAATTTGCCTTTTCGTACGGATGTAAAAGCAGAAATACGAACAACTGAGGAAAGACCAATTTGGTCTAAGCAATATCCTTACCCAATGTCGGTAAATAATTTTGTTAATGATGAAATTCAAAATTTGTTGCGAAAGGGAATAATTAGGGAAAGTAAAAGCCCATACAACTCTCCAGTATGGGTGGTTCCAAAGAAAGATACAAATGACGATGGAAGTTCGAAGTTACGATTGGTAATCGATTTCAAAAAAATTAATGAGAAAACAATATCGGATAGGTACCCGATGCCAAACCCCGAAATTATACTTACGAATTTGGGAAAGTCAAAATACTTTTCCACAATTGATTTAGAGTCTGGATTTTACCAGATATTAATGAAGGAAAGCGATATAGAGAAGGCGGCATTCTCAGTGAATAATGGAAAGTATGAGTTTTTACGAATGCCGTTTGGATTGAAGAATGCGCCAAGCATTTTTCAGCGAGCTATGGATAACGTGTTAAGGAAATATATAGGGAAGTTTTGTCACGTTTATATTGACGACGTAATAATTTTTTCAAAAAGTTTGGAGGAACATAAAAGGCATTTGAGTTTAGTAATTGAAATATTACTGGGGGCAAATATGAAAATATCGTCTGAAAAATCAAAATTTTATCAAGAGGAAGTAGAATTTTTAGGATATGTGGTAGCCAAGAATATTATTAAAACAGACCCAAAAAAGGTCGAAGCCATACAGAATTACCCGATACCAGGAACATTACGTCAATTGCGAGGATTTTTGGGATTGACGGGATATTATAGGAAATTCATAGAAAATTATGCGGTTGTATCAAAACCATTGACTGTGTATTTGCAAGGGGAAAATGGAAGGATTTCCCAATATTTATCAAAAAAGAAGATGATTAATCTGGATCAAGAGGAAATAGCTGCTTGTGAAAGATTAAAGAATTTATGGTCTCAACAGGTACAATTAACGCAACCTGATTATAATAAAAAGTTTGTTTTGACTACAGATGCCTCAAATGTAGCTTTGAGTGCTGTGTTATCACAGGAAGGAAAACCCATTGTATTTATTTCAAAAACATTAAATTCCACGGAAATGAATTATGCAACCAATGAAAAGGAGTTATATGCCATAGTCTGGGCATTGAAAACTTTGAGGAATTATCTTTACGGTGTGAGTGATCTAGAAATTCACACTGACCATCAACCTTTGTCATTTGCGGTTTCTGAAAGAAACCCGAATATTAAAATAAAAAGATGGAGATCCTTTATTGAGGAATTTTCACCGAAAATAATTTATAAACCAGGGGCAACAAATGTTGTTGCTGACGCATTGTCAAGACAGATACTGAATAATTTAACAAGTTCTGAGGAATCGGATCAATCAATTAATTCGGTAACAAATACTCAACATTCTGCGGAAAGCAGTGATGAATATCAGATTCATGAAACAAAAAAGCCACTGAACCACTTTAAACAGCAGATTCTAATAAATGGTGGAGCAAGAATAACCGTCTTAGAGACCATTTCTAATTTTAATAACAAACGATTTTTAATTGAGTATGACATACCGCAAAATATAGTTAGTGTTTTGAAGGAATATATGAATCCAAAGGTGGTTACGGTAATATACTGCACGCCTGAGGTGATTTATGAAATAAAAAATGTGTTAAGAGAAGCATTTCCAACAGTGAAATATTTATATACTAAATTGTTCGCTAATGATGTCACTAATAGGGAGGATCAGGGAGCAATTATTGAACAAACACATAATAGGGCACACCGAAATTATAGGGAAAACTTAGCTCAGATCAGACAAGAATATTATTGGCCATTAATGGTTAGACAGTTTAAGCAATATGCAAAAAATTGCAACATATGCAATAATAATAAATATGAAAGGCATCCGAAATTAATTCCTATAGGTGAAGCACCTATACCAGAAAAAGAAGGAGATCTTTTTCGCTCAAAAATTAAAATTTATTACGTGTTTGGATTCTTATTCGAAGTATCTAGTTATTAAATATATTGAGGATAAGATAAATTTAGAAGATAAAATTTTAGAACTTTTACAAACGTTTTCAGATGTTAAAAGTATAGTTATAGATAACGAACCAGGTTTTAGTACGATACAGTTTAAGTCTTTAATGGAAAGGTTCAACATACAGATTTACTACTGTGCACCACGTCACAGTACTAGCAACGGACAAATAGAGAGGGTTCACTCCACACTGATAGAAATATCTCGATGTTTGAAGCAGGAACATAGTTTAAGAAGTGATTATGAGTCAATTATGAGGGCAGTTCAGCAGTATAATAAGACAATTCATTCGGTTACAGGTAAAAAGCCTTGAAAATTTTTGTTTAATAGGGAAGCACATGGAAATATGAGGGATATGTTAAAAAATGCTCAAGAAAAAATGTTGGAGCATCACAACAAAAAACGGGTTCAAAAGAATTATCATAGAGGTGAGATTATATATGAAAAGTTATATGGGGAAAGGAATAAACTAAAACCCAAATATAAAAGACAAATAGTAGTAGAAGATTTAGGGAATAGGGTTAAAATACAAAGCAGAAACAGAATAATTCATAAGGACAATATTAAAGTAAAATTTTATTGTATTATAGGAAAAATGGGGAAACTTATACAAATTTCATTAATAACGTTATATATCACCATAATCACATCAGACATAATTGATTATACAAGAGAAAACTATATACTTGTAGAGGAGGAAGATGCAGCGATTTTTGAAAGTTATGGGTCAATATACCATTTAACAAATCTGTCATTATTTGAAAGCATTGTAGAAAACTATAGAAACAACGAGGAGATAATATTACTTGAAGACTCAAGTATGGATTTTGAAATACAAATGATAGAAACATTGTTAGGAAAATTAAAAATTAATAATAGATCAAAAAGGGGAATTAATGAACTTGGGACGGTTTGGAAATGGATTACCGGTACACCTGATCATGATGATTTTATGCAAATAACAAATAAAGTAAATGATTTAATAGAAAATAATAATAAGCAGTTTACAACAAATTCTCAAATATTTAAAACAATTACGGAATTAACACAGATATTAAAACAATTACAAGGTAGCTCTAATGAAAAAACTATATTAAGACAAAGAAATAAGTTAATAATTAATGAACTTGAAAATACAGTGGAAACAATTACATTGTCAAAAGTAGGAATATTGAATCCATTAATTTTGGATATGGCAGAAATAAAAGAAATAGTTAGCGAAGAAAGAGTTAATGTAACAATATCAGATCTTATGGATGTTTCAAACTTTAAAATTGCACAAAAAAACAATTTAATAGTTATTTATATTAAGTATCCAAAAGTAAAAAACGTATGTAAATTATTTAAGGCAATAGCTGTAGCACAGAAAGATGGAAAATTGTGGATTGAAAATGAAATAATAAAATGTGAAAATAAATTTTATTCAGTAAAATTTTGTAAAAAAGAATTAAATGATGCATTTTGTATGATAAATGAAAATAAAAAATGAGCTAATAAAAATTGTAAAAGATGGTGCTATAATTGCATCAGGCACTCATACAGTAAATAATCATACAATAGATGGAGTTTATTTGATAACATTTCAGGATAATGTAACAATTGATAGTAAAATATATGAAAATCCAACAGGAAAAATCTTAAACCATTTAAAAGACGGAAAATTTAAACCATTTTTTGTAAAAGAATACATTGAAACAAAAAGTATTGATCTGAAATTGGACAATTTTAATATACTTACTCCAATAAAACAGGAAATAAAAAGAAACCCCATTTGGTGGTCATTTACGGCTTTGGTATTAATAACAATAACAACATATTTTGTCTATAAATTGATTATTTATATTAATTTTCAGATTCAATCGAAAAAATCAAAAGAAAAAGAAAAAATATTATTGAAGTTGTCAAATCAAATCAACCACTTAACAGCTTTATATTCGAAGACGGGACGCTTCGATTTAGAAGAGGGGGAGTTAACGCCACCCATACCACACACTACTTACCCAGTATGTAAACAATTAACCATAAGTTAATATCACACACCAATTCCCAATAAATAAAGAATTAATAGAAGCACTTGTGGGAACACAGATGAAAGTGTCGTACGGGAACACACCTATACCTATCAGTGTGGCCACACTGATTTCATTATTCATTATTCATTTTTATTCACTATTCAACGGAATTTAACGTCGTTATGAATTCGAAGAATTAGATCATTCGAGAAGCGTTCTTTCAACTACAAGACACATAAAAATTAGAGTTCTGTTACAAATTAATATATTCATCTTAATCTTGAGTTTTATTGGAAATAAAGCGTGTTAATTTTTATATAAAAGTATATGTGGAGTTTTATTCCCCCACATAATTGGTGACCCCTACAATTTACCAACGCGCATCATGGAAACATTGCAAACAGAAATTGAAAAAACTGGCGATACTGACCCCGTCGTACACAGCGGAGCGTCCAACGAAGAATTTTTCGAAGCAGTTAATATCTCCCAGCTACAAACACCCTTGTCCGCACACATCGACCGGTTCGAACGATTGGAGCTGCCCCCGTTTTGGAACCAACAAGTCCAATTATGGTTTGCTGCAATCGAGGCGCAGTTCCAGCTCAGGAAGATCACAGCGGACGCAACGAAATACTATGCAGTAGTCGCCCGCCTTGACCAAGATGCGCTTATGATTGTGGAAAACATCGTTGCGAACCCACCCTCATCAGATAAGTATATTGCGTTAAAGGAGGCTCTGGTCAACCATTTTGAAATTCCGCAGGAGCGCAGGTTCAAAATGCTGCTGGCTGGAATTGAGTTGCGGGAACGACGCCCTACTGAACTGTTGGCAGAAATTAATCGGCTTGGAGGAAACAATCTGGACCCAGCATTCGTCCGCTCGATGTGGCTAGATCGACTTCCTCTACAGATTCAATTAGCACTCACCGCTACTGGTGAACAGGACAATGCCAAACTCGCGCAGACAGCAAACAGGCTTATGGCAATTCAGCGTGACTCCGAAAACCACTGCGTAATGCCAATCGCCCGAGAGACTGCCGCCAGCAGTGTTATACAGAAGCAACTGGACGAGCTAGCTAAACAGATCGAGAAACTATCACAGAAACTTAGCAGATCGACAGTGGGCGAAGACAGCCAGAAACGCTTCAACAACTCGACAAACGTATCTCGCAGCACCACCGACAATACCTCAACATCCACGTGCTATTATCATCGGAGATTCGGCGAACGTGCCAAAAAGTGCACGCAGCCTTGTGCTTTTCAGGGAAACGCCAGTCGCCCCCAGTAGACACGGCGGATACTGGTGGCAAGTCAATTCCTCGTCGATTATTTGTATACGACCGTACAACAGGTACGAAATTCCTCGTCGATACCGGCGCGGATATTTCGGTTGCCCCACCTTCGCGCCAAGACCAAACAACACCAACACAGTTTCGACTTCAAGCTGCAAACGGCAGCAAAATAGAAACGTATGGTGAGAAGGTCATCGTGCTCAACATCGGCTTACAGCGACCGATCCGTTGGATTTTCCGCATCGCTAAGGTGCCTTATCCGATCATAGGTGCAGATCTCATTCACGCTCTCGGGCTAATAGTGGACCTCAAGCGCGGTCACTTAATAGACCCCAACTCAGACTCGCACAGCATAGGATCGTACGCTACGGCTCCGGTCACGGCCATCACAGCACTTACTCAAACCAACAAATTTACAGCCATCCTCAAGGCTTTTCCGGAATTGCTGGGTAATCCTTCCAACCTCACGGCATCCAAGCATTCCGTCAAACACTTTATACCAACCACTGGGCCACCGTGCGTACAACGCGTTCGACAGTTATGCCCGGAGCGCCTCAAAGTGGCCAAGAGGGAATTTGAACTAATGGTCGAGTTGGGACATGCCAGACCGTCAAACAGCCCTTGGGCTAGCCCACTGCACATGGCTAAAAAGAAGAACGGGGACTGGAGACCATGCGGCGACTACCGTAGGCTTAACGAGAAAACCATTCCCGATCGGTACCCGATAGCGCTCCTCAATGACTATTCAACAATTTTAGCAGGGAAAGTCATATTCTCCACCATCGACCTTCGGCGGGCATTCCATCATATCCCGGTGGCAGAGGAAGATATACCAAAAACCGCTATAATAACCCCGTTTAGTTTATTCGAATTCGTTAGCATGCCTTTCGGACTGCGCAACGCAGCACAATCGTTTCAACGTTTCATTAACGAAGCGCTCACTGGACTCGACTTCGTCTATGCATACATCGACGACTTGCTCGTAGCATCGAGTGATGAACAGCAACACATACAACACCTCCGATTAGTATTTCAACGGCTCAACAAATACGGCCTTTGCATTAATGCGGAAAAGTGTGTGTTGGGAGCTGCTGAAGTAGATTTTTTGGGTTATCGGGTAACAGCGCTCGGGTCAGCACCACTTCCTACCCGAGTCCAAGCACTATGTGACTTTCCCAAGCGTAAAACGATTATTGAACTAAGGAGATTCATCGGAGCAATAAACTTCTACAGGCGACACATTAGAAATGCCGCTACGACACAGGCGCCTCTCAACGAATTTCTGAAAGATTCAAAGAAGAATGATCGGAGGCCAGTACCATGGACAGCAGAGGCAGACAAAGCGTTCGCATCTATCAAGGATCAACTCGCAACCGCAACTTTACTGGCACACCCTTCACCATCCGCTGAACTTCGTATCACTTGCGACGCATCCAGCACCGCTTTAGGGGCGGTATTAGAGCAAAATAACAATAACGTTTGGCAGCCGCTTGGATTTTTCTCTAAGAAGTTATCACCCGCGCAGATTAACTACAGCACGTATGATAGGGAGTTGACGGCTGTGTACGAGGCCATCAAACATTTTCGCCATTGGGTCGAAGGCCGCGAGTTCGTTGTGAGAACAGATCACAAACCCCTCATTTTCGCCTTCCGACAGCAATCAGACAAATCATCTCCTCGCCAAATCAGACAGCTGGGATTCATAAGCCAATTCACCACCAACTTCGAGTACATTTCCGGTTCAAACAACAATGTAGCAGACACGTTTTCTCGCGTGGAGACTATGCACATGCCAGCAGTGATCGACTACGACGAACTATCGCACGCCCAGGCTGCGGACGAAGAGTTACAGTACCTGTTGACTCACAATGAAACATCGCTTAAACTGCAATCACTGATTTTTGGTCCTAATAGTCAGACTGTGTTCTGTGACGTCTCAACCAGCAACATCAGACCATTCGTGCCAACATCGCTACGCCGAAAGATCTTTGAAGCCTTACACAACCTCGCACACCCCAGCGGCAGGATAACAGTCAAAATCATAGCTCAACGGTATGTGTGGCCATGCATGAATAAGGATGTAACTCAGTGGGCTCGCGAGTGTGTTCCATGCCAGCGCTCCAAAGTAGGTCGCCACGTACATCCGACTCCTGCCGAATTTCCTAGCCCAGACGAGAGATTCGACCACGTCCATCTGGATTTGGTTGGACCTTTGCCGGAATCTCAGGGGTACAGATACTGCATGACTATGGTCGACCGATTCACGAAATGGCCCGAAGCAGTACCCATTAGAGACATCACGGCAAACACGGTTGCCAATACATTCTACGGTAGCTGGATTGCTCGATACGGATGCCCCAAGCTGCTCACCACTGATCAAGGCACACAATTTGAAAGTGCGCTCTTTACGGCCCTATCTCGCTTAGTGGGTGGAAAACGCATTCGTACCACGGCATACCACCCTGCAGCAAACGGGTTGGTAGAAAGATGGCACCGCACTCTTAAGGCGTCAATCATGTGCCACCAGATTCCACAGTGGACTCAGGTTCTACCATCGGTACTTTTAGGCCTAAGGACCTGCTATAAAGAAGACCTTAAAGCTTCACCCGCGGAGTACCTCTACGGAACAACCCTCCGAGTGCCAGGTGAGTTTTTTTCGGACGGAGACCCACCAGTGGATTCCCAGTTTTTCCTCGAAGATTTCCGCACACATATGAGAAGAATCAGGCCAGCTCCAACAACACACCACGGTCGACAGAAAACGTTCTATTTCAAAGAGTTGTCCGCGTGCACACACGTATTTTTGAGAGTCGATGCAAACAAACGACCTCTCGAGCCACCGTACTCAGGTCCGCATAAAGTTATCAAGAGATTGGATGAACGGGTCTTCACCATAGAAGTGAATGGCAGAGAAATAAACGTAAACATCGAACGCCTCAAGCCAGCCCATCTAGCCAGCAGCGAAGTTTTCGACTCTACATCCCACCGACGAGTTCTCATCAGACCAGGGAGTTTGCAGCCTTGCACCTCAACGAGCCTACCCGTACAACACTAGGTGGAAACCCGCTCCACGGGTTAATCATGAGCATTAAACTCAACCTTATCGGTTCCCAGATAAGGCTTTCATTTGGGGGGAGTTGTGTGGGAACACAGATGAAAGTGTCGTACGGGAACACACCTATACCTATCAGTGTGGCCACACTGATTTCATTATTCATTATTCATTTTTATTCACTATTCAACGGAATTTAACGTCGTTATGAATTCGAAGAATTAGATCATTCGAGAAGCGTTCTTTCAACTACAAGACACATAAAAATTAGAGTTCTGTTACAAATTAATATATTCATCTTAATCTTGAGTTTTATTGAAAATAAAGCGTGTTAATTTTTATATAAAAGTATATGTGGAGTTTTATTCCCCCACACACTTATGTACCATTAGCGAAAGTGTCAAATATGTCATTGACACTTTGCTAATAGAGGAAGCGGCCGTCACCTAACACTTATGGTCCGCTTTCCATAGAATTAAGATATACATAGAATCCTAAGCTTCACACATATTAAGAATTAAGCTAGGGTTATGAATGTAGTAGTAAGTAAATAAGTTATAAATAAGAAAAGATGAATAAAGAGAGGAAGATTAATTATTGAAACACCAACCAAGGTAGTTTATTTTTAAAAACCTTCCGCGCTTCGTGCAAAAGTTAAGTTGTACACCTTTTGGCAATCGGTTGGAAATTGGATGTACAACCATCACAAAATGTAAGACAAAAGCCTCTCTGACTCGAATTTTCCTCAACATTTTTGGCGGTAAGAGTCCCATAATTCCCTCAATTTTGCTCTGATTTCGCTGAAACTTTCATTGTACGTTAGGTAAGACTCCCCACTTTCCAACCATGTACACCTTTTGGCAATCGGTTGGAAATTGGATGTACAACAATCACAAAATGTAAGACAAAAGCCTCTCTGACTCGAATTTTCCTGAAACTTTTTTTGGTGGTAAAAGTTCCATAGTTCCCTCAATTTTGCTCTGATTTCGCTGAAACTTTCATTGTACGTTAGGTAAGACTCCCCACTTTCCAACCATGTACACTTTTTGGCAATCGGTTGGAAATTGGATGTAAAACAATCACAAAATGTAAGACAAAAGCCTCTCTGACTCGAATTTTCCTCAACATTTTTGGCGGTTAGAGTCCCATAGTTCCCTCAATTTTGCTCTGATTTCGCTGAAACTTTCATTGTATGTTAGGCTAGACTCCTCACTTTCCAACCATGTACACTTTTTGGCAATCGGTTGGAAATTGGATGTACAACAATCACAAAGTGTAAGACAAAAGCCTCTCTGACTCGAATTTTCCTCAACATTTTTGGGGGTAAGAGTCCCATAGTTCCCTCAATTTTGCTCTGATTTCGCTGAACCTTCCTTTGTACGTTAGGTAAGACTCCCCGCTTTCCAACCATGTACACCTTTTGGCAATCGGTTGGAAATTGGATGTACAACAATCACAAAATGTAAGACAAAAGCCTCTCTGACTCGAATTTTCCTGAAACTTTTTTTGGCGGTAAAAGTTCCATAGTTCCCTCAATTTTGCTCTGATTTCGCTGAAACTTTGATTGTACGTTAGGTAAGACTCCCCACTTTCCAACCATGTACACCTTTTGGCAATCGGTTGGAAATTGGATGTACAACAATCACAAAATGTAAGACAAAAGCCTCTCTGACTCGAATTTTCCTGAAACTTTTTTTGGTGGTAAAAGTTCCATAGTTCCCTCAATTTTGCTCTGATTTCGCTGAAACTTTCATTGTACGTTAGGTAAGACTCCCCACTTTCAAACCATGTACACTTTTTGGCAATCGGTTGGAAATTGGATGTAAAACAATCACAAAATGTAAGACAAAAGCCTCTCTGACTCGAATTTTCCTCAACATTTTTGGCGGTAAGAGTCCCATAGTTCCCTCAATTTTGCTCTGATTTCGCTGAAACTTTCATTGTACGTTAGGCTAGACTCCTCACTTTCCAACCATGTACACTTTTTGGCAATCGGTTGGAAATTGGATGTACAACAATCACAAAATGTCACATAAAAGCCTCTCTGACTCGAATTTTCCTGAAACTTTTTTTGGCGGTAAAAGTCAGACAACAACTTATCGATGGAGGTGTACCTCAACGAAACAGAGTCGCGTTATTTTAGCGAGTTGTTTCTGTGTTGTGACGTGGAAAAGTAGGTAAAATACCCATGCTAAAAGCTATGGAATTGTACCGTTCAGCCAACATCCAAAACGACATATTTAAAGAGGTACCTTAATACCCGTCAGAACTTTTTATTTTATAATAATTGCGATTTTTCTATTTAAGGTTATTGCTCTTGCCGGTATATCTTCGACGGTATTGCATATTTCACGGGGGCAGTTTTATTCGTGTCTAAAACTTATTGCTGCATATCAAGCTGGAATGCAACTACGCCAGGAGATTATTGTTTCTTCTATACCTTTGCCTTTGCCTCGTTTCAGTTGGAAAGATTCGCCTAGTAGCATTGAACCGAATACAGCTGCAAGTGGGTCGAAGACTCATCAGCCTACAAATGGATCGAACTCAATACCACCTCCTCCAGTTGCTGAACGAAAAAATTCTTTAACTCGTAGGCCAAGTGACTGGGAAGTAGAAGGCTCTGGAGACAATTCTAGGAAGAATTCTGCAATGATTCAACCACATTTTCAAAAGGAAAGAGATTCAGCAATAAACTCGGACGTGCCTAGTACTGATTCAGAAGTCGATCAAAATGAATCAAGTTGTGGCGATGGCGCCAGTCGTATTGTTAATAGTGGATGTAGCGGGCGTGAAATTGTAAGCAGTATTATCAGTATGTGTTCATTAATTACAGCATTTGCAACGTATTGGCGTTGGTCATTGACGATAACATTATAGGCTATTACCGCCCGAAAATCAAGTTTAAATTAGCGGTACGATTCCGCCAAAAGCCATTTATTTCATTAGCGCGAGTACACCCTTTTTGGGTATTTGGCCGAGCTACTCCTATTTGAGCTGTGCGTCTTGATGTTTTTCCACAAATGGAGGGGCCTACAGTTTCGGGCCGACTCCGAACGGCAGATATTTTTTTTGTAGGAGTTTTTTCATGGCAGAAATACACTCGGAGGCTTGCCATGGCCTGCCGAGGGGCGACCGCTATAGGAAAAAACTTGTTCTTCTTTTTGGCCTTTCACCCGGATTCGAAACTACGTGCTTTCTGAATACCGAATGACAGTATATATATATATTAAATCGTACATCCTTTTCTGGGTTTTTGGTCGTGCTGCTCTTCCAATTTGTGATGCGTGGCTTGGTATTGTTTCACAAATTGAGGGACTTACAGTTGAAGGACTTACGGCATAAGAGAATTATGAGAATTAAAAAAAAACCTACAGACCTGTCAAAACACCGCCCTTCGGACAGCGACCGGGTGCCTCCTGATGTCACCCATCCAACACTTACTTGTTGCTGTCGGTGCGTAAATGCTACAAAAAACACCAAATGTGCAACTATTTTTTCTACAACTCTCTTTAATACACACAAATAAGTCACCACCCAATGCCAAAATCCTTTTCACAAATAGGTACAACTCCCGTGTGCACTCTTACGCCTTAGTATTGCTTGGCACTTGGTAATTATGTTTGATTAAATAACAGAAGACGCTCGACAATTTTTTTACATCAAATTCTTAAGTATTTGATGACAAAACTATAAGCTTAGTTCAAGTAATTGTGTTTACTTCTTCAATAGCAAAATTGTATTGTTTTGCATTTAAATATATTTTAGCATAACGTAACGAAACCTAAAATACCGTTTCAGCATAATTCGGTTCAACTGGGCGGCGAATAAAGATTTAATTTCAAAATGCCCAATTTTTTCATAAAAATATATAAAAGAGGCTTTTAGTTAATTTCTTATTAAAAGTTAGCACCGAAGGGAAAAATGACTTTTCTGGCATCACTGATAAAATGTTAAATGAGCAATATAGCCAGATGTTAATTTGACTACTGATAGCATGGAATTTGTTTTATGAGCTGGCAGCACTATGCGAAAATGGGAAATCATTGCCTTTAAAACTGTATACTAATTTGACAATTCGTCGTGTGAAAACGTTGAAGTAAATGCAAGGATTGTAGATCTCGAACAATTTGCTATAAAAACACAATTACTTGAACTAAGCTTATAGTTTTGTCATCAAATACTTAAGAATTTGATGTAAAAAAATTGTAGAGGGTCTTCTGTTATTTAATCAAACATAATTACCAAGTGCCAAGCAATACTAAGGCGTAAGAGTGCACACGGGAGTTGTACCTATTTGTGAAAAGGATTTTGGCATTGGGTATTGTGACGTAGGTGGGTGGTGACTTATTTGTGTGTATTAAAGAGAGTTGTAGATAAAATAGTTGCACATTTGGTGTTTTTTGTAGCATTTACGCACCGACAGCAACAAGTAATTCAGACAACAACTTATCGATGGAGGTGTACCTCAACGAAACAGAGTCGCGTTATTTTAGCGACTTGTTTCTATGTTGTGACGTGGAAAAAGTTGGTAAAATACCCATGCTAAAGGCTATGGAATTGTACCGTTCAGCCAACATCCAAAACGACATAATTAAAGAGGTACCTTAATACCCGTCAGAACTTTTTATTTTATAATAATTTCGATTTTTCTAATTAAGGTTATTGCTCTTGTCGGTATATCTTCGACGGCATTGCATATTTCACGGGGGCAGTTTTATTCGTGTCTAAAACTTATTGCTGCATATCAAGCTGGAATGCAACTACGCCAGGAGATTATTGTTTCTTCTATACCTTTGCCTTTGCCTCGTTTCAGTTGGAAAGATTCGCCTAGTAGCATTGAACCGAATACAGCTGCAAGTGGGTCGAAGACTCATCAGCCTACAAATGGATCGAACTCAATACCACCTCCTCCAGTTGCTGAACGAAAAAATTCTTTAACTCGTAGGCCAAGTGACTGGCAAGTAGAAGGCTCTGGAGACAATTCTAGGAAGAATTCTGCAATGATTCAACCACATTTTCAAAAGGAAAGAGATTCAGCAATAAACTCGGACGTGCCTAGTACTGATTCAGAAGTCGATCAAAATGAATCAAGTTGTGGCGATGGCGCCAGTCGTATTGTTAATAGTGGATGTAGCGGGCGTGAAATTGTAAGCAGTATTATCAGTATGTGTTCATTAATTACAGCATTTGCAACGTATTGGCGTTGGTCATTGACGATAACATTATAGGCTATTACCGCCCGAAAATCAAGTTTAAATTAGCGGTACGATTCCGCCAAAAGCCATTTATTTTATTAGCGCGAGTACACCCTTTTTGGGTATTTGGCCGAGCTACTCCTATTTGAGCTGTGCGTCTTGATGTTTTTGCACAAATGGAGGGGCCTACAGTTTCGGGCCGACTCTGGACGGCAGATATTTTTTTTTTGTAGGAGTTCTTTCATGGCAGAAATACACTCGGAGGCTTGCCATTGCCTGCCGAGGGGCGACCGCTATAGGAAAAAAACCTGTTCTTCTTTTTGGCCTTTCACCCAGATTCGAAACTACGTTCTTTCTGAATACCGAATGACAGTATATATATATATTAAATCGTACATCCTTTTCTGGGTTTTTGGTCGTGCTGCTCTTCCAATTTGTGATGCGTGGCTTGGTATTGTTTCACAAATTGAGGGACTTACAGTTGAAGGACTTACGGCATAAGAGAATTATGAGAATTAAAAAAAAAACCTTTTATTACACGGGTTTTCATGACTGTAATGGGTTTGAAACCCGAGTTTTACCGAATGGTCGGGCGTCTAATCCGGCTACGGTTAATGTATAGCGTTGTTGGAAGAACAACAATTCCGTAGGAGTGGATTGTATTTTGTTTTAAAGCACTGCCATCTTAGCAGCATTCCCCAAAATAAATAATTTTTAGATAATGTTAAAAGGCATAATATACTATAACAACAAATAAGTACGTGGTATAAATGGTGGATGAAAATACTTTTTATAACTAATTCAATTTTCCTGTTGGACTTCTAAAATTTCTATGACAGCACCGACATCGTGGCTCACCAGAAGCATGGAGTACTAACAGCGATAGTCCCACACCGACAAATAGCGTTACGGAACGCCAGTGGGCCAAAGAAACATTATGGCAAGGTTTGTTAGGAGAAGAGCATCGACAGCTTCTCGGCACAGAAGAAGAATCGTCTGATCGTCACAGTAGTGAAGATGAAAATGAGTCTGATTTGGAAAGTGTATATCAAATTACGCCCGAACAACGAGATTATTACTACAAACAATTTAAAGCTGTGCAACACGATATTAATGGATTGCTTTCCGGTCAGATTGCGAGGTATAAACTGTTGGTTATTGAACAAAAAGAAAATAATTTTAAAATATTTAATTCCAGAGTATTTTTCGAAAAATCAAGGATACCCGTAGAAGAATTGCGGCACATTTGGCAACTATGCGATGTAACTCGTGATGGTGCATTAAGTTTGGCTGAATTTACAGCTGCTATGCACTTGGTAGTGCTGAGACGTAATAATATACCTTTGCCAGGAGCGTTGCCATCCTGTTTGCATCCTACCGTACTACAACATAGCTCACAACATGCAACTGCAATTACACTTCCACATGAACCGCCTGAAGCGGATTTGTTGCATTTAAACGATGACGACGAAGAAGACAAAACGGATAATACCATCGTTATTTCGAATACAACAACTGGGACACGATTTAATGATAAAAACGTTATGAATATAAGCACTTTGTCGTCATCATCACAAGTAGGCAAACTATTGTTTAATATTTTTATCAGCAAAAGTAACCCTTTTTTCTTAAATTTACTCAACTAATAGGCGAGTACAAGTTCTAGACAAGGAAATCAAGCTCCTTTAACACCTCCTTCCTTGCCACCTCACACAAAGAATCGCAGTATATCTAATTCACCAATCGTCGAACCCAATGCTACACCTCCTAATTTGCCAGTTGAAGGAACTGCTTTAACCAAAATAAAAGATCGAATTTTATGGGGTCCTGCGGTAAATATTGCCTCTAAGTCTGTTTCCACTCAATTTCATTTAAAATCAATAACTAGGATTTGCCACCTACACAGTGGACTAAGTTCACGGAATCTCCTACATCAAATGTGTCCAGTCCTGGTCCAAAACCGGTAAACTTCGATATGCAACGAACAGCACAAGCAGTGGTGTCGGACCCACAAATCTTGCATCCCGTGCCGTTGCGAGTTACCCCAGTTGGTAAGTTAAATTTTGTCATGAAACATCTACGGGTAAGACTCCGTCAAAAAGTAAGTAATATGCATGTGATATTTCCGTTTTTTTGAAACTCTGAGGAATATTAATCTTACATGAAGCACTTTGAAATCCAAGAGGATTTTGAAATAAATTCAAATTGGTGCTAGCTAGTGCGTAAATTCAAATTCAAATTCTTATTTAAAATTTATAGTCCGTTTATTTAAAATAAATAAAATTATGTATGGGATTTAGTTTACAAGGCAACGGCCTTGACTGGGTTTAACATGGCAAACTCCAGGGACCTATCCTTGTCACTTGCTTTATCCAAGTCGACACACAGCCCCCTGGATTTGATCCTGTCTTTTCCTTGGCAATCCTGGATAGCTGCTGAGCACCCGCCGGGCAGTGAACGAATGTGTGAGACGAATGTCCCCCCAAGACATTAAATTTGGGTTGTGCGCTGGGTTTGGGACCCGCCACGGAAATCAAAACACAACCAGTGAAGACCGCAATAGCCTCGGATAATGAACCCCTCAACGTTGACAACCATCGCAAACGAAAACCGGACTACGATTTACGGATATGCACCTGGAATGTCCGAACCCTAAATAGGGAAGATGCCATGCGGAGCGGCGCGAATTAGGATGCGGATTTGTTGTAAGCGGGAGGCTTCGGTCCCACGTCTCTAGGTTCACAACTGTGAGCGATAGGCTAGCCACAATCCGTATCAAAGCACGGTTCTTCAACATAAGCCTGATTTGCGCGCACGCCCCAACGGAGGAAAAGGACGATGCCATCAAAGACAATTTCTATGCGAGACTCGAGCAAGTATATGACCGCTGCCCAGTCCACGACGTGAAGATCGTACTCGGGGACTTCGACGCAAAGGTTGGGCGAGAATCTGTCTTCGATCCCACCGTCGGTCAGTTCAGCCTCCACGAGACCTCATCGAACAATGGTCTAAGGTTGATCGACTTCGCTGCGGCGCGAAACATGGTAGTTAGTAGCACCAGATTCCAACACCTCAACATCCATAAGGCCACCTCGCTGTCCCCTGATCAAAGAACGTGCAACCAAATTGATCATGTTGTGATCGACGGAAGGCATGCTTCATGTGTGCAGGATGAGCGAACGTTCCGTGGAGTGAACATCGACTCTGACCACTATCTTGTCGCAGCCAAGATACGCATGCGGTTATGCAATGCGAAGAACGTGCGCCCCACTACGCAACGAAAGCTAGACGTCGCTAAGCTACTATCACAACGGACTGCCGAAACTTATTCCGCTCACCTCTCGGAGTTGCTCCTCCACGATTCTCTACCTGCAGACGCAGGCGGACTTTGGGCACATATATCCCGCTCTATGCGAGCTGCCGCTGAAAAACCATTGGGTTTCAACGCCCACCTAAACGAAACCAATGGTACGACGAAGAGTGTCGCGAAGCTACTGCAGCGAAGAATGCAGCTTACAAAAGAACTCTGCAGTCAGCTGCAACGCGGGCCGTTCGAGATAACTACAGGGAAAAGAGATCGGAAGAGAGGCGCCTCTTCAGACGCAAGAAACGAGAACAGGAGAAGCGTGAGCGTGAGCTGCTAGAGGAGTACAGGGGCAGGAATGATGCTCGAAAATTCTATCAACAAGTCAAGCGTCTGACACAAGGTTTCAAGACCGGAGCATCAGCCTGCAAAGATAAAAACGGAAATCTGGTTATGGATAAACAGTCCACACTGGGCATATGGAGGGAACACTTCTGCAATTTAGTTGCTGGCGATGACGCACACAATTCCGACCCAGTAGAAGATGACCCGATACCGCCAGTCGACGATAATTTGGACGTTCCACCACCTAGTTATGCCGAAGTCAGAGTTGCCATTCAGCGGCTCAAGAATAACAAAGCGGCTGGCGCTGACGGCTTGCCCGCTGAATTGTTCAAGACTGGCGGCGATGTGCTGATAGGGAGCATGCACGCATCTGCAAAATATGGCTAGCAGAAAGCATGCCCGACGATTGGAATCTCAGTGTCCTTTGTCCTGTACTGAAGAAGGGTGACCCGACGATCTGCACCAACTACCGGGGCATCAGTCTTCTAACCATCGCCTACAAGGTCCTGTCTAGCGTCCTATGTGGAAGACTTAAGCCGTTTGCTAACACACTGATCGGGCCTTATCAGTGCGGCTTCAGAAGTGGTAAGTCCACCATCGACCAGATTTTCACATTACGCCAAATCCTGGAAAAGACCCATGAAAAGCAAGTCGACACCCATCATCCCTTTGTCGACTATAAAGCTGCGTTCGATAGCCCGATAAGGGATTGCCTGTACGCCACCATGTCTGAGTTCGGTATACCAGCGAAGCTCATACGGCTTTGCAGAATGACGTTGAGCAACACAACCAGCTCCGTCAAGGTAGGAAATAACCTCTCCGAGCCATTCAGTACCGTTCGAGGTTTCAGACAAGGCGAGACACTGTCATGCAACCTCTTCAACTTCGTGATGGAAGGGGTGCTCCGAAAAGCAGGTGTGCATCGTAATGGCACTATTTTTTACAAATGTGTCCAGCTCCTTGCGTACGCCGATGACATTGACATTATCGGCCGCTGTAAGCGAGATGTCACGGCTGCGTTTTCTGCTATCGAGAAAGAATCATCACGAGTGGGTCTGGCAGTGAACGAGGGTAAAACGAAGTATATGTTGTCTACAACGCGGAACACACGGCGTGTAGGAACACACGTCATTGCGGACAACTATACTTTCGAAGTTGTGTCAGAGTTTGTTTATCTTGGCACCGCCGTTAACAGCAACAATGATATCAGCCTGGAGATCAAACGGAGAATCGCTCTTGCTAATAGGTGTTACTATGGGCTAAGTAAGCAATTGAGTAGTCGAGCCCTCTCTCGCATGACCAAACTGACACTTTACAAGACGTTCATCATACCCGTGTTGCTTTATGGCGCAGAGGCATGGGTAGTGTCACAAAGCGATGCAGCCGCTCTTGGGGTGTTCGAGAGAAAAGTTCTTCGTAAGATCTTCGGTCCTGTGCGCGTTGGCGAAGACTACCGTTCAAGAATGAACACGAGCTGTATGAGCTCTACGCCGACATTGACGTAGTTCAACGCATCGCCATCCAACGCCTGCGTTGGCTAGGGCATGTCGTGCGTATGGATGAAGAAGCTCCAGCAAAGAAGGTGTTCGAGGGCGAAGTCCAAGGGAGCCGACGAAGAGGAAGACCATTGCTCCGGTGGAAAGACCAAGTGGAGGAAACCCTATGCTCGCTTGGTATACAGAATTGGAGAAGGCGCGCGCGGAGCAGAGGCGCCTGGAGAGAGCTAGTGAGGTCGGCCGTAACTCGGTAACGGGTTGTTATGGCCACCTAAGTAAGTAAGTAAGTAAAATTATGGAGAAGTTATCATTATCATGTAACGCTTGAAACACACAAACGTGCACGAACCTGCACACGTAGAGAATTGGCCGATAAGGATTATTATTATTATAATTTCAGGAGTATATAAAAGTTAAGAAAACAACAATTAATATGATATTAGATGATGATGCAGTGATCGTAATTTTGAAAAAAAGAAAACGAAATTACAATTAAAGTAATCGTATTCTAAGTTTGTTCGATGAAGGATTATTTTAATTTTGGTCCTGTCTTTTTCGTTTAAGTTAAAGGATTACTTTTACTAAGTGTGAATTAGAGAAAATCACTGTGGATTTTAAACAGATAAAAGGATTTTTTTAGCTTAACTCTGAATTTATATGAAACAATATCTTAAATAAGTCGATCGAAATATATGCATAAGTATTTGCAAAGCTTATGAAAAGACTACCAATTTCAACGATTATAAAAAAATTGTTCAAGTTTTCGCAGAATTGCAATATTTATTTACCTTCAAAGTAGTCTTTAACAAACTTCTTTCCCGTTTAACTTTTGCACATTTCTCGAATTACTTTGTTTACGATTACTCAGAAAATTTTAATTAAGAAAATTCTTATTATTATTGTTAATCTGGAATTATAGTAATTGTTCATCGAAGGCTATAAGATTACAATTACTATGATTGTAATTAAACATTTTTTTGGATTGAATTGAAATTTAGGTTTAACTCGATTAACGATTACAAAAATGCAAATTAAGCTGCGATTAAAATAATTGTGCAATTGATGGTAATGTTGAGAACATGAACCTGATAGATCTATAAGAAAAAAAAAATAAAGTAAAATTTTATACTTACTTACTCCCTACACTCAACCCAACATTGTAAAATACCCAAAGTTGCCAGGTACGCTTGCCTCTCAAATTGGGAGATTATGTTTCTTTTAAATCCCAAAATATACTTTGAGTAATTTTAAAAAGGCAAGTTATTGTATAACGGTTTATTTATCATAAACTCTATAAAACTGTCGCCATTAATGTTGTAATATTTCTTTATATAAATTTCCATATTAAATATATACTGCATTATTTTCGAAAATGATACACGTCATGGGCAATGTCAAATTTGTGTGCTATACACCGGAGATTAGTATTTTTGTTCTTGAATAAATTTTGAACTGTGTTTTTGTTTTTATTCATCATTCATCAGTTTTAATTGAATATGTGTGAAATTTGTTTTTAAATCCTCTTAGACTTCAAAGTATCTCATATAAGACTATAATTTCCCAAAAAAAAACCTACTTGCAATTTATTTACTTATTGACGGAGTCTTACCCCTAAAATGTTATACATAAGCTAACTTTGTAATTTAGCAGGCTCGGTTCCTGTGAATGCTGCAGTATCTGCTACTGAAACTTTGAACACGGACGGTTGCGATATGTCCAATCATCAAGATGCAAGTTCTAAACAAGTATCACAAATCTCTACTAGTGGAATGATCGTAGGTTCCAACAACAATAGCAGTGCCACAAACATGAATTTACATAATCGAGAGCCTATTCAGAATAACGATTTACGTGCAATACAACGCCCACAGGCAAAAAAGTTACCAACGAAAAATATTGGAGCTTTGCCGCCACCGCCGCAAAGAGAGTCCTCTATAAGTAGTGCAGGGAGTGCTTCAGGTATCACAAACACCTCATATGTAGGTTCGGCAGTTTCTGCTGGTGGAGGAGATTGCAGCGAATTGATTAATAGCAGTCAACACCAGCAGTTATTTCAAAATAAAAAGGATCCTCCACCTCTACCACCCCCGCGACCACACCGCCACGGCCGGAGTAGCAGTTTGGATTTAAATAAATTTAAAATTTGTGCACCTGCTAGTCAGCAATCGGAGGTATACGTACTTGCTAAGTTTTTTTATAATTGGCAATAATAAAAATAAAATATTTATTTAAGTTTATTTCTTTAATTCTAATTGTATATCATAAATTTTATTTAGATGACAGCACAAGCAAGTTTTGACCTACAGACCTCAACTGGTTTTGCCGATTTTACTCATTTTTCTGGCGATGATGTGGTATTGGAAAATACCTGAGCAATATATATTTTCTGCTCTAACGGATAATATTTCTATTTTTTCGTATTTTATAGAAAGACACATCCTCTGATCAACAACAGTACTCCTTGCCTCCAGTGCAACCATCGGTGTCAGTACCAGCAGCTTCAACGGCGACCGTCATGCCCCCAACACGATTCTCGTTGCAACAGTCGAATCAGCGAATATCGGCGTTTGAAGTATATCGGAAACCAAATACGTTGCACAGTTCCCAATCACCCATAGCGAAAGATTCTGCGTTACAAAAGCAACCATATTTTCAGTCACAGCTTAGTTATCCGACACAACCAACACAACCGCCACCTCCTATGCCTACACCATTTGGTGCTCTAGGGGCTGCCGCAATAGCACAACCGCCACAATTACCGAATGCTGATCTCTACGAAAAACGAGTGAATGCTATTAGCGAGACGTTAAGACACGTATCCTTTAAACAGGAAAACAATATGAGTGATATATTACGGCACTTGCGTGAGCAAAATAACCTCTTGTTACATTTGTGCAACGATTTAAGTGATGAATTGCTGAGCGTGCAGACACGCAAGGAAGAATTACGACTGAAAATGGAAACGTTGACATTGACCGAGTCATCAACTCTGATTAACACACAACAGCTACCGCAAATAAGCATACGAACTAGTTCATCTATTTCTGCACCAGTTACAGCAAATGTTACTGGAGGTTCAGGCAGCTCAGGAGTACACTCGAATGTGTAAACTAAAAACGAAAGGTATAAAGTGCACGGGGAGCTTCATTGTTTTTAACTTTCTATTATGAAATTATTCTATCTATTTTTATTTATTTATTAATATGCATCAATTTACGAAGAAGAATACCAGAAGTAGTTTTAAAAATATATTCTCCTATATAAGCAAACTTTCATGTACTTTGCTTGCAGAACTATTTGAATAAGTTGGCTTACAAGACGTTACCAGTATTTTCTCAGAATAGCATATTTAGAAAATTTATATTCTTAAAAGGATTTGCCATAATTTGAATTAGAAAAACATTTAAGTTGGTGTTTGATGACTACAACTATGTTTCAAAAAGTTTTCGACCAATCAGAATGCATTCCTCAGCGTGATATTTTAGCTCAAATTCAATATGCGCAGCTATTCGTATAAAACATATTCACAAAATCTATTTATTTGATTGCCGTATGAGTTGCTGAGTATAAATCATTGATATTTGATTGAACGAAAAAATACTACCGTTTTTATTGTTTTGACATTTTATTTACCAGTTACACTCATACCACAACTTAAAGCTTTTGACTTTGTATTGTGAATTACATGTGAGCAAATGATGTCAATAAATTAGAATATAATACACATTTTTTTTTACTTTGTTTTTATTTTGCATCGTAGCTTATGAGAATGATTTGTACACAAGTAATTCACGATAAGACGAGTATGTACATATGTATATCCGATATGCCATGCCATGTTGGTAAAAAATATCCAAGCTCTAGCAGCGACAAGTATATTAAGAGTATACCACAAACTATATTCATAGACTAACTATAATGACAATTAAAAAATAATAGTTATTCATTCCAAATTGAAAATAAATCGCATTCATACAATTTAGAAAATGTCATTATATTATATTATGTTTATTTAAGAACTACATATATTTTTCATTTATCTAATATATGAATATTTTATTATGTACATACCGTATATATATATATATATTATGATAATACAATTTCGTTAATCATTTATAAAATGATAGTCTTCGTGTATCTCTTGGCGCAAATCGAAGAAAAATTGAAGCCATACAAATGTTTTAATGATAGGTATATGTGATTGTAACAGTTTAAACACGAATTCATTAATATAATTGACAAAGTGGTAAATTAGTGATTAGAAAATTAAAGCTAATATGTACCTTCTAAGTACTTTGTATAAAACATGAAAGAACAGATAAAGAAACCCGGCTTAACATATTGGGGAAATACATATGCATATTTAAACCACACTCAAGTATTAAACAACACACTCAAATGAGAATCAAATTTTCCTGAGTATATAGTAATTAGATCGAAGCTTGCTAAAATTAATGAATATATATGTATATGTATGTATGTATGCACTTGATTTGCTTGATAAACTTGCTCTTATAATTTCTTAATCGCTAGGAAATTTATATCTGAGGAAAATACATACTATACATACAAATTTGTAGGATGATATGCAAATATAATACATACCTATGTTTAATAAAAAATCATCGAACTTTCCCTATTTTCAACTCCAGGTCAACACATATTTATGTTTTACGCTGATTTGTGAATACAATTATCGAAATTTTTATACGTAATACTGACTAGTTTTTTCTACATACCAACAGTTTTCCTTCCCTTGAAGCCTTATTTAGAATCGATTGTATATTGCATTTTCGTTCCTTTTCCTTAACCTCATTGAAATTATAGTAATTAAAGGAAAATATTTATGTTTTACCGTTCTATTAGCATAAAGGTAACATAAAGTAAATTATCAAATACTAAGCACATGTACATACATATATGCATATATAAATGTGTAACAATCTATTATTATTATTATTATTATTATTATTTAGTGACTGGTATGAATACCAGTACTAAAATTATGTTTGAGCATTGGCTGCAGAGGCCATCAGCTCTGTGTCGTCTGTGGGTGTCTGGATTATTTGTTATATTGTCATTTCGATAGTTTTAATAAATTTGCTTATTTTTTCGATGTTTGAGTGACTGGGGATGGCGGGGATGTCACTTATTTGTTCTGAGTTTAGTATTTCTTTTCTTGCGTTGGCGTGATTTGGTCATTTGTTGAGGATGTGGTCCAATGTTTGGTTTGTGTTGCAGGTTATACAGATAGGGTGATTTTCTTTTTTTAAGATATGTTCATGGGTCTGTGTTGTGTGGCCTAGGCGAAGGCGGGAAAAAATTCGGGTTTTAAATCCGTGTATATTTGTTGGGTACAGTGGAGGGTTTCCATTCTTATTAATATTGGAATAGTGTTCATGCTTGTAGTTTTTTAATGACTGCCGCTGTTTGTGTATTATGCATGTATTTATATGTCGTTTTATATCGAGTCTTTCTGTTTTTGGACTGATTATAATTGGGGCATTGCAAGCGACTTTCGCTGCATTATCGGTATATGTGTTTCCCTCGATACCTGTGTGTCCTGCCTGAAGGTAAAATAATCCCTATATTTATTATATGATTAAAAAGGAATACGAGTATGTGCACATGTATTTATAGACTTGTATATGTTCAAAATACGAGAATATACTATTTTCACATATACAGGTTACATGCTGATACTCACCAAACTAAGGACTTGGATTACACAGAGTGCATATTATTTATTTACTAAATCGGTCACTATAGCCGAATGGATTGGTGCTTGACTACCATTATTCGAACCCCGGGCATGAATAACCAAATGATAAAAAATGTTGATGTAATATACATATATAAATCTGAAAATATGGTTTAAAAATTTTGTAGCTTAAATACAAACGAATTAAACTTGAGATAGGCCTGTGATGTTTAAAATAATATCAGAATTGTTGTTGTAACAGTAAAAAGCAGACTTTAGTGTTTAAAAAATTTGTTTTTAGGGTAGTTCCGGCAGTGTGAAGATTTCTGTTTTCAAATATGGAAGATTCTCTATTTGATATTTTGTTTCCTTTATCGTAATGTTTCAAAGTATTTACGAATTGTGACTGCCAATCGTTGCCATTTTGGATTCATCACTTCTCTGCCCGCTATGCGAAAAATTTGTATATGAAAGCAACATCAAGTTTGCGATGATCAATCGACTTTGTCTTTAGCCGCTTAGTTTACAAGCGATACGTTAAGGCCAGTATGTTCAGTTATAAGTGGGGAAATTTTTTTTTGGATACTCTTACTCAACTAACAGTTGAGCGACATGTGGTGAGGAGCAGGACGCTCGCCTTCCGACAACGGGATTAAACCATTTTGCGTACTTTGAGGCGCCTTCTTTGGAAAACAATGTTATTACACAACACTTTGCCAAAACGAAAATAATGCAGTACTGCTAAATTTTTGTTTTATTCTTGGAAATTTGAAATTCAACGAGGGAAATTTTTGAAACCGAAACTTTTTAAAACACATATTTATACATAAAAACAGACATTGAACGGGATTAGCTTTAATCAATACAAGAATTCCCTTTATAATTTCTTAATGCTCTTAAAATGCGGATTTATTTAAAATATCCGCATTCTATTAATGGGAATTAACTAAAATAAATAAGTGATAAATTTGAATGCTTGTTTTTAGTTTATGCACTCCTTAGCCGTTCATTTAATTGGGATGAAGCTTTAGTGAGTTCTTGTGAGCTGATCTGAGAAGGTATACGAGTTTGTTTTTGGATGGGATAGGTGGCGCTGGAGTAGAGATATTTGCAAAAATCGTATTAATGAGCCGGACCGAATTGAACAATTTTAAGGCTCCAAATGATAAATAAGGCGTACTTTTTTAAAACCTAGTATTTTTATTAATAAAAATCAATCACTTACTTCAGCTCATAACATTTCCTTATGTTTGTAAAAGAAAACAAAAAAAAATTATTTTCACATTTGTACATTTATTCGTATAGTCAGACACCTTGCAAGCCTAACTGTCTACCGGGAAAGATCTGACCTGTAGCATTGAACAATTTTTCACTAGCCACACTCGGTGGAGAAGCATTATATGTACATATAAAGTATATTTTTTACTTGTGGGCTTTAATACCAGTATTTAAAATATTATAATTTCTTGACAGCAGATATTCATTAAGATAAGTGACCAGCTTATAGTTTTTAGTAGTCAGTTTGAACTCATTTTTCTTGACTTCTTGAATAAATAAACAAACTCAATATTTAATGAAAAAAAGTTGTTTTCTATGTTATTACTGGAAATCATATCGGCATCATGTAAATCCCAAAGTCCAATTTTATTTTTTCCTGAAGGAATAAAAATTAAAAAATGTTCAGGCAAAATTCGTTAGCCCGTTTCTGTAATGAATCGACAAAATTTTTGATTATAATGACGTCACATGTGAGAGTAACTTCAGCTGCAACGTCACAGGCAAGAATGATAAAAAGAAGATTGCGCCCATCAGAGCGTACGTGACGTCACGTTTGCTGAGTTGTGCAGTATTGCCAACCATTTGCTCTTCGCAATAAATTTAGTGCTTTTTTATACCCAAAATGCAAACATTTTTAAGTTTCGTGTTTGTTTCTTTTTTAATTTAAAGCTACCGAAACTTTAAGTTAAAAAACAAACTATATTATTAAACAAAAAAAGGTTAAAAAAGGTCACTCTGAGAAGATTTTAATGCTAATGAAATTTTTTTTTACTCTTATAAAATTTCATAATTTTAATTTTTGGCTCCATTTAAGGTTATGCAAAAATATTAAATGCCCCTCTCTCAACTCTTCTTAAGATTGAAAACCTTTTTACACATTTTAAAAAGCCTTTGAATTTATTGAATGCGAATTAAAACCATAGAGGTGTAATCGTTCCTTCCGGTCCCCAATCCTTAATGGGACATAGGGCATCAAGAGGTGTATTCATTGTAAAAATAAGCAAGAAAATACCAGAAAATAGTAAAGAAACCATGCTGACATTTTTACAAAAAAAGTACCTTATCTAGTTACATAACTTCAAATCAGACAAAAAAGTCGTTTCCTTAACAAAAGAGTCTCGCTTAACAAAAAACCTCATAAATTAAATTGTACATAAGCATAACACATTTATTTAAAAAAACGCACATTTTAAAGACAATTTGTCACGCATACAAAGTTCTTTAAGTGATTCAATAAAAATTTGTTGGGTTATTTTCTTTGAATAGGCATTTTAGTGCGTTTTTATATCCAAAGCTAGGCAACACTGCAGTAGCGAGAGAGAGATTTGACTGCCGAAAGCAGAAGAACACCAACAACACCTGCAATCGCGGGCAACGCCACCAGATGTTAAAAAAAAGTAAAGCTAAATAAAACTGAGTGAATTATTTAAAGAATTATTAAAAAATGTATATTTTACAAAATTATAAACATGACATTTTAATTAGAACAGCTAGAAAAATGTCATGAAGAAAGAACTAAAACTCCGAGACTAAATAACAAAAAAAAAAAAAAAGCTAAATCAAGTGACGAAAATGGCAATCTGGCCATACTGGAGCTAAAATCACGTAACTAGTTGTCAAATTCGCTGAGCGCAAAGTAACGGGACCACGATAGGCGCCCTCTCATTATTCTTTCCATCATGCGTCACAGGCGATCAGGTAGCAGAATTGTGTGCGCTCATGTACTCTTACGCTCTTCCAATTAGACGTTGTTCAGAGCCAAGAATGATAGATTACAAGATTTGGCTAACCGAAGCAAAATTATGTGCGTAACTTCGGCTGCCACGTAATAGGGGAGCAGAATTCGATCATTTTTCTGCTGGAACCTCCATTTTAATTGTATTTCTTCCTCAGCATAGGGAAGCATTACTTCTTTTAAAGTCTCCGTATACATAGAGCGATAATATTTCTTGTCATAAGTATTTATTGAGTTACCCGTAGGCATTGTTCTACAATACTAAATCCTAAAATACTTGGAAAAATTATTCACAACTACTCACATGCAATTTTCAGTACCGTTAGTAAGAGAATTCAACTAACAAAGAATAAACCCGGACTGTCATTAAAAAGACAAAAATTGGGTGTGCAATTTTGGGTACTATGGATATTTTATATCTTAGTTTTTTATTTAATATTATTCAATAAATTTGGATATGTTTCAAGAATACCGAATTAATAAGAAAAACATGGTACAAACATTTTATATTTCACATGGTTCGTAATGGCTTGTAAATCTCAGAAATCACAATATTACTAAGCCATTAACTGAATGTTCACAAATATGCAATTTCTCCTCCTTTTGTTTTGTATTGGAAAAAAAAACTAACGCCAGACTTGTCAAAATCACGAAAAATAAAGTAATTCAAAACGTTGTTGTTGTTCTAGCGCTCCAACCTTTAGTAAATTCGCTTTTACTTATGGTCTAACATTTAACGATAATTTTCCCTTCAGCAAGTTATCGATTCTTATCGATTTATGTTTATTGTGCACGGTTAAAATATTAACCCTTGTTACATACACTCGGAATGAACACAACCCTGTTTTTGCTTTGACTTATTCCTCACTATTTCAATCTGGTATTTTTTTCTCAAAATATGAGCTTCGCTTTGCGGCGTTGGGAAAAATTTTTTGTGGGTGAAGAACTGCGAATGTTTAAAGAAAGGAAACAGTATTGCAAAATTTTTAATACGTAGGTTTACGGTTATAAATGCAATTAAAATAAAGCTATATAAGCGATAAAAATTGAAGATATTTAATTAGAAATACAGAATTTCTGTGAGTTGTAATTTCTGTAAGGAGCACATCATTGGCAGTCCAGAGATTGTGAATAATCTCTTAAAAAGGAATATCAAGGCAATAAAAATTAAAATTACTTTTTTGTTCAACAAAGGCGCGGTGGAAAAAGCGCAGTGTTTAATTTCCTGCGCGTTTATGTGTAAATGTTAATTTCGGTGGTAATTACAATTGCGCTTATAAGGAGTTCTTTACAGCGGTTGCGAAGGCGTGGCTGTCTGAATTCAGATTTTGCAATAACTGGACGGACCAGTGAAATTAAAATGAGCGTGAATTACATGGGACAGCAACAACAAACTGATGTTGACAATGTGGGTTCGTCTATGCTAACTAGTGATGCTCTAAATGGCATTGGTGCAGTTTCCAGTGGCAGTATCATGTAAAGATACAAATAACTCGAAAGGAGTCAGATCAATATAAATAAATTGTCCATGTTTCTATTATTTCTTCTTCAGTACTTTTAAACCTGACGACAACCAATGCACTCATGAAATCACAAATAATAATGTGAAAGTTATTTGCAGTCCCGGCACTCATGATCATGGATCTTCAAAAGTGAAATTAAAGAACATTGTGGATTACAAATGGGAGTTAAAAAACTATCCTGGTCATTTAATTGCTGTGCACATGGATGGAAAACACATTGCCTATGTCATTAACGGTATAAAATCAGTGGATTATTCATTAATTTGTAATATAAATTTTATATCTTGTAAATATTACAGTTAATAACAAACTATCGCGTGTTGAGGGTATGGTTCGTGTTGTTAAAGCTCAGACGGGACTTCGTGCTTTAATCAAGGGGATGTCGGGGGAAGTTCTCGATCTACAATTTGCACATATTGAAAAGGAGCGTATACTGGGTTCAATTGATATGAATTCTCTTTACATACATAAAATAGATCTTGTTGGTAACAACTTGCTCTGCAATCTTATTGTGAAAATAGAAGATCCGTTGTCAAGTTATTCTCCCAAATATGACAAGATATCTTGGTGTCCTTTTATTGATGTCCCCGGTGAGGATGATGAAGATAGCGAATTAATTGCGTGGGCGAGAGGTTCAATGTTACAATGTTTCAATATAAGCGTTATCGTAACTGAATATGGAGTGAGTGTATATATATACAAACGTATAGCCACATAATTTACGATCTACAATTGTTAAACATTTTTAGGCGGGTGTTATACATCCGAATGATATTTCGACAGGCTATTTAAAAGTCTACGATGAACTGTGCACCATAAGCTGGGTAGCTTTATCTCCCGATGGTTCTACTTTGGGTGTCGGCAGTACTGACGGTGTTATACGTTTTTATCAAGTTTACATGCATGACAAGGAACCTCGGTGTTTACATCAATGGAATCCACATAATGGAAAACCTATATCCTCTTTCTTTTTTCTAGACAATTTAACCAAAAATGTATCTGAGTAAGTATATTAACACGTTGAGCCCGGCATCGATATTACTGTACTTTCCATTTGGCCGGCAACGAGCGAGCAATCGGGAATATTCAGACTGGAGACTGGAGCGATTAGTTAGAAACGAATTGCAGCAGACAAAAGTACACTTTGAAAATATATTCTGTTTAGAGTGTTTCAATAAACTTCATTAAAATTACTATACATTTATTTTTTAACTATCGGTCTTAGTTCATTGTCGGTCCCTAGGGACCGACGCCGGCCAAACGGAAAGTTCACTGTCGGTCCCTAGGGACCGACGCCGGCCAAACGGAAAGTTCACTGTCGGTCCCTAGGGACCGACGCCGGGCTCAACGAGTTAATAATTAAAATTCTAACAGGTTTATCTTAAGCTGTGTAAAATATTAATACCTGAAATAAGAAAATAATAGAGGTTTAAGACAGAAGCGACTTGAAGAAAAATCAATACAGCTATTGTTGTTGTTGTAGCAGCATAAACATTCCCCATAATTACATGCGGGGAATGCTGCTGGAGTGACAGTCCCTGCCCGGATATAAATCCGGGTCGTTTCGGTAACGTAGAACCGACTGTCGTGGAAACGTACAATACATCTATTCTTTTCTATTGCCTTAAACTCAATTAAATATCTAGTGATAGGTTCAATATCAACTGAAAATATTGAATACGGCCTAACATTTTTTGCAGATACATAAAATTGTATCAATTCCAACAATAAATGTTAGTGTTCAGATGAATTATTCTTCCACTTTGATAAATGTGGAATGAATGAATTATGATGAATTATTCTTCCACTCCAATAAATGCTACTGTTAAGAGTCTGCAATTTTATAAGTTTGCATCTTGAAGTATAAGGTTTATATATAATTGAGTTAAAGGAATATAAAAAAATGCTGTATTGATTTTTCTTCAAGCCGCTTCTGTCTTAAAAATCTATTATTTTCTTATTTCAGGTACGAATAAACTTTACTTATTAAGTTTTTATGATTTTTTTGTTTTGGTTTTTGTATATATTGTAGCTAGTTAGTAAGAACTTCGCGACTGTGCTTGAATATTAAAAAGTTTTTTCATTTAAAGTTTACGAGATGCAGTGGTCTTTACAACGCTCATACCATTGCTAATAGGGTTCTTCAAAACTTCTTGGAGATTATTGATCTGAGGGTTATATTTGACGCAAAATTTACTTTTAATGATCATAAAAATTTTATTATGCAAAATTGTTTTTTTTTTTATAAGTAAGAAACATATATATATGTATATAATTGGCGCTTACACCCTTTTTGGGTGTTTGGCCGAGCTCCTTCTCCTATTTGTGGTGTTCGTCTTGATGTTGTTTCACAAATGGAGGAACCTACAGTTTCAAGCCGACTCCGAACGGCAGATATTTTTATGAGGAGCTTTTTCTTGGCAGAAATACACTCGGAGGTTTGCCATTGCCTGTCGAGGGGCGACCGCTATTAGAAAAAACTTTTTCTAAATTTTGGTGTTTCACCGAGAGCCGAACCTACGTTCTCTCTGTGAATTCCGAATGGTAGTCACGAACATACTGAACCAAATTTGGCTATGAACAACGATTTTCAACACATTCTTATCTCAGAGCCACTTTGCAAGTCCGTTTTGAGTGAAAATATTTCTTTTATAATAAAATGCACTTAAATAAAAAAATTTCACCTGCTCTGATAATCATATCCTACTCTTTGCAGAACTTATTGGAAATATGCTATCACCGGCGCCGCTAATAATACTGAATTCAAAGTATGGGACTGCAGTACTTGGGAATGCCTGCAATCACTCTGCATTACGACAGCAACGGAAGAAAAAAAACCGCTGCGTTTTATTGCTGAAATCGATCGAACATCCTCGTATTTCGTTATATCAAGTCTAGATACACGCACATGTTATATCATGCAAATTGTAAATAACAGCAACAATACATCACTAACGAAAGGTTCTGATAATGAGAGTAACAACAATTTGGCGAATATCAGCATTAGTAGCAATAGTAGTATTGGCAGTTTCAAGTCTCTTTCGAAAAATTCACCTTCGCTCGTATATATAAAAAGCATTTCAGAGTTCCCACTTAGCTCCGGGATTCTATCATTTTCAATTGTCGATGCTGCAGTGCGGCGTTATAAATGTTGCAACGATAATTATCTATGCGATGAGTTTGATGACTATGATGAGGAAACTAATTCCACATACTGCGTAGTGGTGCGAATGTTTATTGTGCAATCGAAGAGTATGCAGGAGTGCCGCATACTATATCAACCATCTGTTACGGAAAATACGGACGTGCGAAGCACATTGTCTGATGAGAGCGGAGAAGTAATTGCTTCTAAAGATTCATCCTTACTAGATAGCGTAGTAAGCTGCATTGGAAGTGGTGGGAGTGATATTATCAAGGGTGGTGTTATTGGAATTGCAAACAGTTTGAACTCGAATAAATTATCACATTCACATATTAAATCGGAAGACGTAAATGAGGAACGCGTAAAACAAGAAAAAAACAGTAAAACCAATTCTTTGGAATCATTACTCGGTATTGCGACGGCCCCATCTGTTAGTGTCGCTAATCAAATGACCGTGCAAACAGCAACCATTTCGTCTTCAGTTGTCACAGTGGCAGCTACGGCATCCGCCATACCAGCAGCGGTGTCCGCTGAACTAAATGATGTTCGATCGCGCACTGCTTCTCCCCAAACAAGCAATAAAAGCTTCACACAAGTAAATCTTATGACGCCGGATGCATTTAGCTCCACATTAAGTGGTAAGATATTTAGTTTTTTATAAAGTTTTGTAATTCTCTTTAATACTACGGGCTGTAAAGTTTAAACAGTTTTAATTTAATTGCAGATAAAAACACGAATGATTGTGTCAGTTCAGAAGTGTTAAACACAATTTTAATGTTAGCCAGTGTAGCGGGACAAACATCGGCACCAAAAACAGAAACTATAAATATTTTGAATTTGGTAAATAATAAAATAATTGAAGATCAAGAACATCAAAAATTGCAATTGAAACAGTCTTTAGACCCGCAGAAGAAATTTATCGGTAATTCGAATTATTTTCTTGAGAACATATGCATGTACACATATTTGAACCCTGGAATTTCCAATTTGGTAGCTATTGAAAATAATATCGGCCGTAATTTGGACAATCTGGCTAGTGGTGGATCAAGCCCCAGTCGGGAAGTACAGGAAATCATGTCACTACAAGAGCATGACAGTGGCGATGATGAGTTACTCGACAAAACTGCTACTAATATCAAAGTGAAGGTGAATAATCCACCAGCAGCCCAAATGGATGAACAAGGTTTAAATTCAATGATACATTTTGTGTTCAAAGTGCTGTAATAACTATTTCTTGTAAGTAGGATTGGATGTGTCTGCTTCCACATGCCATTCAACCAGTAGCATCCCGAATTGGCCAAAAGTCCCGGAGATGCACAAATCTGCTACCAAACATTCAACTGAGCTTCAGAATGCGGCAAATTTAATTTCGCAAGCAGTAAGCGCTTCTTCGGGGAATAATCTCAATAACAGTCATGTTGCTCCAAATCTTATAAGTACTAACAGCAGCAGTAATGGGAATCTTCAAGGTATGGGAGGTGGCAGCAACACGGAATTCTCGGAATTAAATGGGAAAATAAGTCAATTAATTGGTAGGTTTTAATAACTAACTCGTTTTCATGGTCTAAATATCAATTGTTTGCTTAATAGACCTAGTAAAGGCGCAATCAATGCAAATTAACAATCTTCAAGCAGAAGTGGCCAGTATGAAGAAAGCAAATCCAATGGCATCTACAAAGAGTATGTCTGAATTCTCATTTAAATTAGAAATGCAGTTGTCAAAGCTGATGGAACAGTATCTTAAACGTTACGAAAATGAGCACAAGAAGAAATTAGCAGCTTTTATGGCCGGACGGTATTTCGAATCCATTAATTAAAACCCAAACTTTATTCCAATAATATTATTTTGATCAATAGGGATCAGCAAAATAGAGAATTACGGGAAAGTTTAATTCAAATTCTGAATCAATATATTTTAACACATCTTGGGGAAGTCGTATCCAAGGTCATAAATATGGAAATTCAGCGTCAATTAGCACCAATGCTGTCAGCGAAAATTGAACACTTGCAACAACAAATACAATTAGATGTCGCTCAGAAACTAACAGCTTTTGACCTTATGCTTAAGGAAAATATTTCACAAGTTTGCAAGAGCAAGGTATATCACAGTAGAATACTTCGATTTGCAAATACTTTACATCTAAATTTGCTTCTAGAACATAATTGAGACTTTTGGAAAATCCGTTTTGGTTGGGGTTCAAGGTAGTCTGCAGGCAGCATTTATTGAATCGATGTCTAGCACTTTGATACCGGCTTACGAGAAGTCATCACAAAATATGTTTAAACAACTACATGACGCTTTTTCTGTTGGAATCAAAGAATGTATGTAGGATATATTTTAAATATCGTTATTATGATTTTTTAATATGTTAAATGTATTGTTTCATTTGAAACAGTTATGGAACAGTTCGATAATTATCTGCAACATTTGCAACCTATGCAAGACTCCACAGAAGAGGTTCTTAATAAGTTCTCCGGCTTTCGTCAACATTTGGACTCTATACTAATTAAGCATCGGAATTCGGTGACAGAAACAATGCTTGAGACACGTAAAGACGTGAAAAGCCTAGAGATTCTACTTTCGCGACAAATTCAAGAAACTTTTCGCACTGAGGTAACTGATTTGATTCAGTGACAATGTAAGAATATAACATACGTTTATGATCTTTAAAGATGCGAAGATGTTTTGAGAATCAAACTGTTGCGTTACGCTCCCAAACCAACACTCCGGCTCCCATGTTTGACATGAAAGACACTATAAAATTACTACTCCATCAAAACCAAATCAACAAAGCATTTCATCAGGCTTTGTTGGCCAATGATTTAAATTTGGTGGAGTTTACCTTAAAGAATGCCGACCATGCTACGGTCTTCACACCCGATTGCTGCTTGGAGCAGAAAGTGTTATTATCGCTGATTCAACAAATCTCGGCCGATATGAGTAATCACAATGAAGTAAAACAAAAGTAGGTTTAAACTTTTTTGTTACAGATTTAAAAGAAATTATTTGCTATTTTTAAATTATTAAGCTACTTAGCCGATGCTCTACTAGCTATTAACCCGATGGATCCCATTACGCGTGAACATGCACCAAAAGTACTGCAAGAACTATTTCGTAATTGCAAAATGTTTTTGGTAAGCCATTCCAAGAGCCCGCAGTGTAGCAATGTGCGTATGTTAATGAAGGCCGTTCAAGCATATATGGACCAATTTTAATATATGACTGCTGGTTGTTATACTTCAATATTATCGGCCATGTGTGCTCAGCCAACGCTAACAGCTCAAAGACTGGTATTTTCGACACCAGCTGCACCCAGCGCAGCTGTACATAGTATATCCGTTAAATCACGAAAGCGTTAATTTATTGATGAGAAGTCGTAAAAAATATTTAAATCAGCAGGGCAGTAATTGAAATACAATTTCACTGACTCTTCTCATATGAAAGAAAGTAATTAATAAATTTGCAGACCGTCAAGAAAATGAATAAACCGATTAAAAAAAATAAAAAAATATGAAAATTTAAATATCTTTTGTAGAATGATGTATAATATTTTTGTAAATCCGAGAGAATTAAAGTTGTTTTAATTATCAAGTAGTAATTCTATGAGGAAGTATGTATTTTTATGTATATTTTTTAAAACTATAGTATAACAATTAATTATTTTTATTTTGATCCTTGAACTACAAATGAAATAAGTGACCAGAAATGGAGATTAGTAGATGTTTGCATTTACGATTTTTTTGTGAATTCTGTTTCTTTGTAAAAAATATAGTGATAATGATTTGTATGGTACCAAACATATGCTTGCCTAAATATGACCTTCAATAAAACTCATTTCCAATTAATAACATCTATTTTTAAAAGTAATTTGGCAATAGCCTTGACAATCCCTTTATTTCCTACAAGCAAACAGTTTATTGTTAATACAGACTGTGTTATTTTATTAAAAACGTTTAATTCTAAATATTACATTTTAGGTAATAATATACTTATAAAAAAACTGGCGCTTACACTCTTTTTGAGTGTTTGGACGAGCTGCTCCTATTTGCGGCGTGCGTCCTGATGTTGTTCCACAAATAGAGAGACTTACAGTTTTATGCCGATTTCGAACGGCAAATCATTTTTATGAGAAGCTCTTTCATGTCAGAAATACAGTCTGAGGTTTGCCATTCCCTGCCGAGAGGAATAACTATCGGAATAACTCGGATTTAATTACAGTAAAGGACTGCCAACTGGCCAACAATAGTAACTGAAGTCTTTATTGGGATTTTAAACATCCCAAGAAAGGTTTTAACTTTATTAGATAGGTTTTAGTGGGAACAAAAATGGAAAATGTAGTGGTTTAATTATTTATACCGTATGCAAACAATGAGTTTTGTCATTGAATATAAACTCAATTTTTCAATTTCAATAGAAGAAGTAGCACCCTTTATTTATCTTTGACCATTTTTTTGTACTGATTCATATTTATTTACGCCATTTAAAAGGAATTAATAAAAAAAATTCAAATTCTTTGGAAAAACAACAACTAAATCAACGAATACAATTAACACACTATTTCGGCACTGTCAATAAACTGTTTTTACAAATTTTAATACCGGTTTTTTTAATTGAATACATAATATGAATACGTAATTTTTGATTAATAGTAATATTTGGTATGATAACTGTTAGCTTCAACTATAATTTGTAGGCACTTTTTCATGGAATCGACCAATTTGTTTACGTCGATACGTTCAGTATGTGCTGCCATTCCTCCATTATTGCAGTTTTTAATGCTGCTGCATATTATGCTCATTTACTTGAAATGCACCCCCAAACCATAACGGAAATTTTTGCAAATTTAACCGAGGGAAATCTATTTCGATTTCGTAAAGCTGCCAAGGGCTTTCGCCAGCTCTAATTGGTCCATTCTTGTAATATACCATTATCTTTGTTTCGTCGCAAAATATAGTATAACGTCGTCCCAATAATCTTCTGGTTCGGAAATGTGGTTCAAAGCATAAGACAGAATTTTTTCCACATTCTGTGCAGACAGAAATGGTTCCTTGCATGTTGATCTCGATGAATATTTGAAGTGCAGTATGGCTTGACGCACTGCTTGAAGAGAGACAACAATACTACACTATACACTCCTCGTTAAGCTCCTTTGCAAGCGTTCTCAAGGAAATTCTGGGATTTTGATCCAATTTTCGGATCATCAAGCATTCTGCACGTCCAGGAATTTTAGTTTTGGGCCCAACTGCACGCTTTTGGTTTAATCTACCCTCTTTCCGCTCGATTTATAACATTATAAACACAGTATTTAATTTAAAGTCCGAATAAAGCAAACATTTTTGACTGAATAATAAAACGGAAGGATCAAAGTGATCAGTGCAAAGCAGAGATTCTAAAGAAATTGAAAAAGCAAAATGAAGAAACAGTTTACTGATAGTGTCGAAATAGTGTGTTATTTGTTTTTGGTGCTTTAGTTGAAGTTTCCTTTTAAATGATATGAATAAATATGAATCAGTAAAAGAAGAAATCAGAGATACATAAATAAAGGGTGCTATTTTTCGAAAAATTGAATTTATTTTCAATGTCGAAACTCCTTGACATACTGTGAGTACATACTATATTATAGGTTTGTTTTTCTAAAGGTTTTATCTGTGACAATAGCAATACATTTTAAGTGAACTGTTATTAATACAATAGCTTTGACTTCCATATAAATTAAGGCGACTAATGGTGCCGGTTAGCTTTTTTGTGTAACCTGCCAAGCGCACTGTTGACTCAAAGAGACCCAAACCAGGTTTAGTTTGCAGCCGCAATGTAATGTCAATGCCATAATCATTGCTGATATCCCTGACAATCGTGTGATGTGGCGCTGCTATAACTGCTTCCTGTATGGAATTTAAATATAGAACCCGACATTGTGGATACGGCTTCAGTTGTTCATTGATCAATTTGACAACGTATCGTGCCGCTGCTTGAACGCGACCATCATTGGTTGGCATTTCAGAGCGTTGATAGCACGTACACCAGTGCGATGCAATTCCAGCGTTCTCACAAGTCCGCGTTTCTGGAACGGGAAGAAACAGACTTATACCTCGAGGCATTATATCAGAGTCGCGGAGCTCTTTAGCGCGCGACTGTATATTCGAGGGTCGCAAATTCTTTAAATTGAGAACATCCAATATTGTTTCATATACATCGAAGAAAGTTGTTAATCGCTTGGAGTTGATTTCTAAATTGGCAACGGCTTCAGCGTATTTTTGCTTGAACCAGGATGGGTATATGGCAATGAGGAGTGGTTGGCGCTCTTCCATCATGCCTTGGTACGTTCGACGGAATGATCCCCAGCGCAAACCATGGTCACTCATTAGTAGAATGATCGTTTTATTCAAAACTCCAGATGCTTGGAAACGTTCAAATAAATCAACAAAATCATTGTCTAGTAGTTTTGGCATATATATTAAGTCGTGTGTCATGGAAACTAGCCAAAAGAAGGAAAAGAAGTCATCGGTCTGTAGAAATGGCGTTAGTTTATGGATCATCTCGAGGACTAAGTCAACGGTACGTCGCCCTCCCATACATAAATCCACATTTACTGAGTAGTAGTAACCAATATTGTTCTCCATTTCCATAGCAATGGGTCGAATATAATAATCAGTAGGTTGATGATTGAAGATCGAATCGGTACTAAATAGACTGGTTCGGGCCACGTCTTCAAGAAAAGCCGTCATATATCCATCTTCTTTAAATCGTTTCCAAATAAACGGGCAGTCATCAACGTACTGAAATTCCTTTGTACGCATACAAGATAGTTTCAGTTCATCTGCTGCCAAGCCCGTAAGAAGTGGAATCAGATTGGGGTAGGTATTATCACCCACTTTGTTAAATCCCCAGAACTCTACGTAATTAAGGCGTTTTCGAATATAAGTGGTGGTGCGTTTCATGTGCCGCAAGAAATTCAAATGCGATACACTGTCAATACCAAGAATCATAACCGAAAGCCTTTGAGAATGATCATCACGAGCGTCATCTTTTACATTTGATTTATTACTTGATTTGTCTTTGCTTTGTTCGCTTCGAAGCCGTTTATGATTAGCAGTTTTTTTTTACTTTGCCTTTGAGCTATTTTTGATGTTTCTTTTATTTAAAGCAAAGAAATGGTAGTCTTCGTAAAAGTTTTGTTGTTTCGGAGTGTCTGAACAACGAACTCTAATAAACTCAGTTTCGGGGGCCATTTCGATTGATTGATTATAAAGCAATTTGAATGACACTACTCCTTGGAAAGTACTTTTTGATATTGTATGATTGTGTTTGAGTACTGCATAATGACAGTTGATGCTCTTGGTATCGTTTATTCGGTACCGATGCATCACCTCCTCGTCCGTCATGGCCCACCACAAATGAGAGCCGACATCTTTTGTACGTGTAAGGGCTTTGTCACATGTCAAATTTGGGGGTGAACCCATATATTGAAGAATGCGATAGTTGATGACGTCAAAGTAAGGCATATGACAACCCGGCGTATCAACAAAATAAGCCTGTGTTACGTTGTAGTCTGCATCAACTCGAGCCATAAACTCGAAACGATCACGGAACTGGATAATTTTGGAACGAAGATTATAATCAACGAATAGATAAGCAACAAAGCACACACACAATATGATGAATACAATTTTTTTACATTGTCGTTGGCCCTTTGCGGCATTGTGATAGTATCGATAATAATGTTGTAGATCTCGTTTTGTCATGTACTTGGGATCCAATAGATATTTTCGTCTATAAAAAACAAAAGAAAATGAGAAAACATCATTTGGAATATCCAAGAGAAAATGTGAAATATTAACTTTTTTTGTGAAAGTAAGTTGAGGTGTCAAATGAAAGATGTGAGCAGAGTTGGTACTTCATGCTACTCTGAAGAGGGCCCATCTAGAAATTAATAATCAAGAAATTAAGAATTAGCTTTAAGTAGTCCTATACGACCTCGAAGTTAATGTTTACAAGTTAGAAGCCTCCAAATGCAGATTTTTTGCGTTTTTTATGCGGATAACCATGGCAAGAACGTGTGTATGTGTGCATAGCTTCTTGTGTTTGGTTATTGTTGTTGTAACAGCATACATATACGGAATGCTGCTGAAGTGACAGCATATAAATCCAGGTCACTCGGTTACGTAGAACCGACTGTCGTGGAAACGTCTTGTGTTTGGTAATTTCCATTGATTTCACATATTCTTCCTCTTCACAAACGATTAATTCCTCTTCCTTTTGTTTGCTTATTTATGGAGCCTGACGTGGACGCCGAAGTGTTGTTGAAGACTTTTTCAGTAGGTTAATGCAATAATTTTTTTTTTTTTAATTCATTTGTTTGGTTAGTTTTGTTGTTTGGTCAGCAGTAAAGCTAACTTTTAGATGTATAAATATGTATGTTTTTGGTTAGTGCAGGTTATGAAGCTAAAGTCATTTGAAAATTACAAAGCAGCGAAAATTTTGATACCGTGTTTGATGTTAATGTGTGTAAATAATTCAGATTCAACGTTTAGTTAAAAATTTCATCTTTAATTTAGCTTGGTTGGTTGGTTTAAGTGAAATAGTTTAGAATAAAACTATTTACAACAGATTTTCAAAATAGAATTGTGTCTACTCTTGGGGAAATTCGCAACAAAACCCAGGATTAAAATAAAAGAAGTACTCAATTTTTCTGTTTGCAGAAGAAGTGAAGAAAATTACGGAATGGATGAAACTCATTTTCAAATGCGGTTTTTCATTAAAGAAGGATGACCTCCTTAATGCTGTACAGAAGAGATTGCGGAGGAGTGCCACATATTACAACAGAGAGCAATACTCACTTGGAAAGAGAAAGAAGGACGATGTTGTTCAAAGAAAAGAAAAAAAGAACGATTACAAAAAAGGAAAAAAAATTACAAAAACAAAAAAAAATCAATAAAACGAATACACTCGGAAAGGCTAAATGTAACATACTACATGGAAGGATTATGCGACCAAATTGTAATGGAGAGCTTGTCAGTAATAGAAAAGGTACACGTAACATAACACAGCAAAGGATTACGCCCCTGTACCTGTTAAATATTTTTTTATTAAATAATGATTAAGAAATATGTTTATTTTTCCAATTTCCGATTACTTATGTATCCGAGGCTTACAAAAAGTTTAAAAGTAAAAAAGTTTAGGCCACCCGCTGTAATCGATGCCAAAAAAGTTTTAATTTTAACCCGATTTTGCATAAACTGGTTCATAAATACTACTCCAATGCATTGTAAAACTTGAGTCATTAAATACATTTTAATTTTAATTTTAATTTGATTAGGTTATTTCTCGTTAGTTATTAGACATTATTAGACAGAACTTTCATATAAGCTTAGAACGCCAACAATTTGTTTTCTAAAAAACTTTAATTTGTAATATACTCTCCACGACACAAACTCGCCGATATATCTAACGACACCGTCGACAAAAGTCGAAAACCTCCATAAAGTATCAACGTAGTTAGTTATAGTCAGACATATCCCTCACCCCATAATGCAATTTATATTTTTCGTTTGAGCCAGAAGAAATACAAGAAATTTTTAAATTATGAAAATTGCATTTTCCAGTTACATTTGAAATTTATTACTAACTAATAATTAATTCGAACTAATAAACGTTTTCAAGTACTTTTTAATTGCTCAGAATTCGGGTTATTATTAAACTCACCTCTTGTATGAATGGCACTGAAAGGTCTCGCGAAAATCGGAAGATAATTTGTCCGCTTAACGCTTTGAGTTTCGCATTCAACACCACCGTATTTTTTAAATCAATTCCTAGTCCAAGGAATCCAATTTGTCTACCAATTCTTTCTTATTAGAGGAACGTTATATATATAGGGTTATTCAATAGGTGCGCTCCAACTTTTTTCCGATAGGGAGGGCGAACGACGCAATATTTTTTATTTTTCGCTTGTCATTTGTAAACTTCATTAGTATACATTTCATCATGGAACGCTACACACTTGAGCAACGATTGCAAATCGTGCACATTTTTTATGAAAATAATCGTTCTGTTGCTGCTACTTTAAGAGCATTACGGCCATTTTACGGTCCATTTAACAAGCCGTCCCGTTTTGGGGTTATGTGAAGTCATTGGTCTACAGTAACAAGCCGGCGACGATTTGTAAGCTCAGAGCCAATATTGATCGCGAAATTGGTGGAATTTCGGCCGATTTATGCAAAAGAGTGGTCGAAAATTGGGTTCAACGATTGGACTTCGTAAAACGTGCACGCGGTGGTCATGCAAAAGAAATCGAATTTCATACTTAAATGTATATGTTCAAACTCGATAATAAAAAAAAATTAGTTAATAAAGTCAAACCGTTTGTGTTTTATTCAAAAAAGTTCAAAAGTTGAAGCGCTCTTACTGAAAAACCCGTTACATATGTACTATATGTTACACAAAATTAATATTTTTGTTATTCATATCTCGTTTTTGTAAGCCATATGAAGTCATACAGTACCTTATTAACTATAAGGGACATTATTTTCATTACAACTTTTAACTTAGTATCTAGTGGGATAACCCTTCATCTTAATCACCTCTCTGAGCCGATTTGGCACTGGCAACACCAGCTTTTTAATGTAATTGGATCCATTGCGCACCAGTCTTGGTACAATGCTTCTCGCAGGAGGTTTTTATTGCTTATGTGTTGCTTTCCTATTTTTTTTTCAGCATATTCCACACGAGTTCAATCAGATTGATATCCGTGCTCTGAGGTGGCGTCTCCAAAAGGTGTGGAGTGTTGTACGAGAGGTACAGCTTGGTGTTCATTGCTTTGTCTTTAGCGTCGTTGTCTTGCTGAAAATAGAAATCAAAATATCAATATTCACGTATTGGTCCATCACTCCGTCGATAAATTCCAATTTTCCGACTCCTGCTGCAGCCATGCAGCCCCAAACCATAATACCTCCGCCGCCGTGTTTTACGGTTTTTATGGTATTTTTTGGATTTAGGGCTTCTCCTGGTCTCCTCCATACGCGGAGACGCCCGTCTGAGCCAAAAATATTGTACTTCGACTCATCTGAGAAGATGACCTTCTGCCAGAAGTCAATTGGTTATTTGTCCACATACGATTTGGCAAACTCTAAGCGTTTCTTCCTGGGTCATGTTGTCCGAATGGATCAAACGCTCCGGCTTTGAAAGTATTTGATGCGGTACCAGTTGGTGGTAGCAGAGGAAGAGGAAGGCCTCCTCTGCGTTGGAAAGATCAGGTGGAGAAGGACTTGGCTTCACTTGGCGTGTCCAATTGCACGGGAAAGAAATGACTGGCGCACTTTGTTAAACTCGGCCAAAATCGCGTAAACGGTTATCGCGCCAATTAAGAAGAAGAAGAAGCGATTCCTCCTATTAATTAAATTTACGTGCGGCTTCTTGCGAGGAGTGTAGGACCTAAAAATATATGTTTTTATCGCTCCACGGACTGTTTCCGGGTGCACCTCCTTGTGACTTAGCTCTGACGTAATTTGCACTGAGCTACAAAACGGATCCTTGTCCACCATATTCTTTATTGTGCGCCTGTCACGATCGGAAAGTGCAGGTGACCGCCCGGATCTTATATAATTTTTAACGCGCCCTTCGTATTTGAATCGCCCAATGGCATACCGAATAGTGGATTTGCTTCTACCTATAATCTTAGCTATCTCTGCATAAGATTTTTGCTCCTTTGTGTGGAGTGCAGGATCTCTCCACGATCATCGAGTGATAACTCTTTTCGAGGCATTTTGTCCATAAAAATCGAATATTTTGTCCAGCTTAAGCAAAACGCGCCAACTATAATGAATTTACTCATTACTGCACACATTTTTCAAAAATCCCCGTTATTTCTAGGAAGAACGCTGGCGCCAGACAGCGCAAGGACGCAAATATTTGATATGTTTACATTCGTTGCAATAATATAATAAAAGTAATTGTTTTTCTTTTGTGGCTTAGAAGAAAATATATTGTTTTATCAGCCTACATCAAAGTTTTTTAAATTTAACAAAAATTTGGTCAAGTTACAGCGTGATTTTTGCAAATATAACAAGAGTGCAGTGACTTAAGTGGCACACTCTTCATAGTATACGCGTACGAAGTTATAACCTTTAGGAGAATAGAAATGAAGTGTTAAACCGAACCTTCCTATTTGCTTAGAAACCATCTTGACTTTTTATATCTTATCGCGTAAGTTTTATGTTATCGCGTATGAAAATCCATATAGCCGAAATGTATGTTAAAAGCAAAATTCCTGCCAAATATAGCAAATATAATAACGTGACATTTCAAAATTGAAACAAGTTTAATGTTCTTTTTAAAGAAAATCACTTTAATTAATGGGGGATACTTTTGAGCCTTTACGTTCTGAACATAATGATTTGGTAACAATTCGACTGGACTCAGATCTTCACTTTTATTTTGGGTATACGTTCTGGTAAATGGAACTCTCCAAATTCAATGGCGTTTTCCGTTTAGCCAATTGGCTCCAATTTTTGAGATAGCGGTTTTTGAAAATGTGCCTAGGGCCACTGAAAGCTCATTAGAAACAAACTGTACATATTCGTAAATTATATTTTAAAGTGATTCTATCTTGATAATTTTCAGAAATAACTGAGGCTGTATTAAATAACGGACCTGTGCAAAAATTTAGCAAAATAGCTTTAAAATTGAGGAAGTTATATCCAAAAAGTAAGAATGTAACCAAATTTTGTAATAATTTTGTATGTACATAAATAAAAACACTAGATACATATATACTATATAAGCATATGTAAGCACTTATAATAGTGCCTGAGTGATTCAGTTCTGCGGCTTGATCAATCTTTTACATAATCGGCATGTGTTAAAAATATATTATTGAATATTTGAATATTGTTGAAAAATAATAATATGACTTGAGTAGTAATTTAACTAATCGAAAACAATTGGTATGGACAAAGTTTATTGGTATGGCGAAAGTTTACAGGAGGGTTTGGAACATAATTCGACTTCAAATGCGGTGCAAACATAGAAAAGAAGAGACCTATTATCACATCTTTTCAATGTATGTTATTCGTGCTATTAAAGTACCAACTTCATTCATTCATTATGTAGGGTGCTATTTACTACAGCTTTATCACTCTGAGCGTGGATCAGCATAATCAAAAATTAGAAGAGGATAATAAAGAAAAACGAGGAGGGATCGAATTAAATATGATTTAAAGGAGTTATAGGTTTTAAAAATTCGTCGACCTCTTGCTGTTCTGTTTGCAAATATTTTCAATTTAAGTTGTTTAAAATAATATAAACAGTCCATTTACCTCAATCTGCTCTTCTGCAGATACACATACGTACATCACACTATTTGGAAATTCCATCGAGATTGTACCGTTATGGCTTTGAAACGGTGGTTAATATTTTTTGCAAATAAAGGGTTAACTGTTGCCTATTATCTTCGACAATGCATTTTAAAATCAGCTCACAGTGGGTTTCGAACCTGGGTCGTACCAAATGGTAGTCATGCACAAATACGTTCGCATACAGTGGCAGCATAATGTTTTATAAATCGAGGTAAATGATGGCTTGTTTAAATTGAATAATTTTTTCTCTTATTTGAAGTTGAACGGGTAATAGCTTAAGTGCAGCGAGCGGCTAGAAATTCTGAGTATACCAAGAGTGTCGATTGAGCTCAGTGTTATCCTGACAACGCAGAGAAGAAGATAATGAAGACAGTACTACACGAAGCTTATGCCGAGGAAGTGGTAATTCTGAAGAGATCCGAGTGTGTCCGCAAGCCCAGCAGTATTTAAGACTGAATACCATACGTGGACAGTGAAGGATTATCCGGATTCTTTGCCAATAGAAACCAGAAGACCTATTTCGATGCCGACCAAACATCATTTGGTCCTGATATGCGATGTTCTCCAAGCACGACCAATAAATGATGGTAATTGGTTTATTATAAACACGCAAATATATTATATTAAATTGTCCTTTTGGCATCACCCCAAATTTTCAAAACAGACCAAGATTGTGCGTGTCCTTCTGTACATATTACAAGTAAGGAAGAATAGAAAGGAGTTCAAGTACAGCGTGTTCATATACCTTTATACACTAGTCCTACGAATGGCCACGAAAATGACCAATTCGTAACGAAAGAAGCATTGAATAGGGATATATTGAGCGGTCCATAACTTTGTAATTATTTATTTGCTATGAAGCTTTATACGTAAGATAGCTTATTTGCCGGCTTGATTAAACAAATGTATTTAAGTTCTTACGAAACTTAAGTTAAGTTTGCTCCAGTTTATTCTTAAAGGATAGTATTTAGGCCTAAAATAAAAGTGCATCAGATACTGCATTGTGATATTGTGATTGTGATATAATAGTAACGGGTGTTTTTTTAGCTATTATCTTTTTAAACAGTTGGTTTAAATAGCAGATGCACGTTTCGTGTTTTGTTTCACTGTCAAACATCTTCAGTTTGGTCTATAAATTAACCATGAATCGTCTTACAAACGAACAACGCTTGCAAATCATTGAATTTTATTATAAAAATGCATGTTCTGTTAAGAAAGTTTATTGCGCGCTTCTTCCATTTTATGGTCAGTTTAATCGACCCACTGAAGCGGCTATTCGAGCTATTGTGACTAAATTTAGAACCAAATTTACTTTATTGGACATCAAGCCACCAACACGCTTACGTCGAGTGCGAACTGAAGAAAATATCGCAGCTGTATCGGCCAGTGTTAATGAGGACCATCAAATATCGATTCGTCGCCATTCGCAGCAATTGGGCCTCTGTTATTCAACAACGTGGAAAATTTTGCGAAAAGATTTAGGTGTGAAGCCTTTCAAAATACAACTGGTGCAAGAATTGAAGCCGAACGACCTACCGCAACGCAGAATTTTTGGTGAATGGGCTCTTGGAAAGTTGGCCGAAGATCCACTTTTTTGAAGAGTGAAGATCAGCCAGAAGAATTGCAAGAGCTACCAATGTATCCAGAAAAGGTCACAGTTTGGTGCGGTTTATGGGCTGGAGGTATCATAGGACCGTACTTCTTCAAAGATGCTGCGAATCGTAACGTAACTGTGAATGGTGAGCTCTACCGTGAAATGATATCCAACTTTTTTTTGCCCAAAATGCAAGAGCTTGACTTGCATGACATTTGGTTTCAGCAAGGCGGTGCCACATGCCACACAGCACGGTGTAACAATGAACTTGTTGAGAGGCGAGTTCGGTGAACATTTTATTTCACGTTCGGGACCTGTCAATTGGCCACCCAGATCGTGCGATATAACGCCTTTAGATTATTTTTTGTGGGGCTATGTTAAAGCTCATGTCTATTCAGAGAAGCCTGCTTCAATTAACGCATTGGAAGCCAACATTAAAGCATTTATATGTGAGATACCGGCCGAAACATTGGAAAGAGTATGCCAAAATTGGACTAAGCGGATGGACCATTTGAAGCGCAGTCGCGGTCAACATTTGCATGAAATAATCTTCAAACATTAAATCATATGGACTGTACTATCGATTTAAATAAAAATTTCATGCATTTTTCTGAATTTTACGCGTGTTTTTTGAAAAACTTTCCTATAGCTCTTAAAAATCCCCCTTTATATATACGAGTATGTTCGGGGATGTCACAGTCGCATTGCTAAATCCCCTCATAATATTAATAATCTACATATGTATATGGATATGCATTCGGATAATTGGCTTTATATTGCATCCGTTTTATTTAAATACACTTATTTTGAGAGGGACCACACCACTGTACTTGTTCATATGAATGTGCATACTAAATATTTGCGGAAGTTCTTTCGTACTTCAACCAAAATTTTCGGTGCGGTATTGACAAATTCTTGTTTTTACATGCGAATATTGGAGAAAGGGAAACCCGCTTCTGCGTGGGTGGTACCCACATTACCTATATAAGCACTGGTGTATTTATGAATGCTTATGTAACTTTACTGGAATGTCAGAAAATGTTATTTACAAAGCAGACGCCTCTCGGAAGGCATCTCCTGTGTATTTAAAGGCTTACCATAAGAACCATCCGCCGCGCAGGAGCGAATGAAAGAGAGATTCGTCTTAATCCCATATCAAGTATGCATGAGTAATACCATTTTTAGAATGTTTATACATATATAAATATATAATACATATATATGTAAATAAGTTTTAAGTTTGTGAATCAAATATTTTTAAATACTAATGTGTATATATGTAAATACTTGTATAAGTATCTATTAATTGAAACAACTCTTTTTCCAGACGCAAATATTTTTCGCCCACTCTCAGACAGCAAAAAACGAAAATAAAGGAAAATCAGACAAACAATCGCAAAATATCCCTTCAGTGCTTGATGGTGTTAATGCTTACTCATAGCTCACAGCGCCGTATTTACGTTTATCCTTGTCGTGATAGGATGACTGCATTTCAGTTTTTTACGTCAAAATAGAATTTACCGCTAATTTTTAGGTTTCCTTCTTACTAGTAAATATGTCTTTTATTTGCTAACTGTATATTTTACTACTTAGAACTAAGATTCTTTTCATCCTTGCTTTTTAATTGGATGCCCGCTTTGACAGTTCCATTAATATGACACATGCCAACCTCATTTGAGCGCATGAGCAGAAGAAATAACAGGGATGCTGCAAATTGTCTCTAAATTAATATCAGGAGATGCAAGTATGTACTTAATAGCGAGTACAAAGTCATAAATAAACATTTTCGTTAAAAAATAGTTTTGCAGTTCTAGCATTAGTTAGAATCAAGCTCTTGATTGTCATGACGAAAAAAGGCATTCTGAAATAAATGCAAAAGCTTCTAGTATATGATAGAAGAGAACTTTTGAATCATTGTCGTGTAGTAAAAATTCACCTACTTTTGTTTAAATTGATGTTAGACATATAAGATATGATTATTGTTGGATATTATTAATTTTTAGATAATGCTTAATAAGACTAACCACAATGAGCATTATAAAACTTTGCTGAGTTAGATAAGGGGAGGGAGCAGAAAGACTTAGCCCAAATACCATAGTGCTCTGGAGCGCTGGGTATATAAATTTATTAGTGATGGTGCATGGTCCAAAATTTGTTAGCAAGTATTATTATATACAAGCAAGTATACATATATTGTCAAATGAATGTACATGGCTATTTCCAGCAACAAATTGACATGCGTTGCAATTTCTGTTACGTTGCATTTTGTTTTTAGTTTTACGCAATGTATTGATAAATATCTAGTACAGTAGGTTCTGTTTTTATGCGGTAGATACGTTCCGCAAGAAACAGCATAAAAAAAACAGCATAAAAAAAGCTACTAGTTCTATAGTAAAACTATAGATACGTTTCAAAAGTGCTTAAACCGCATAAATCTGAAATAATGTAATAAAATCGCATAAAAAAGGGCACTAGTCCCATATTATAACTATAGATACGTTCCATAGACCGCATGAATATGAAATAATTAAATAAAATCGCTTAAACAAAATATTGTATTTTTGAAAATTATATCTTTATTTAAGAAACGTCAGAATCGAAAAATAAATTTAATTCAGAAATAGAATCAGACAATACCCACATGTTACGCGTTCGTTTAGGATTTGGCGTAAAATCACTTTCGTCACTTGAGGAAATGTACACGTCTGATCTAGATAGTTATGCAGGCGGTTCCATACTTGTAGGGTTAGCATTTCTGATGTAATCTGTGATGAGTTTTTGCTTAGCTGGTTTAGAATCTTGTTTATATGTACAATTCCCGATAGGTCGACATGCATTTTGTAATTTAAAAAAAAAACCGCACTATTTCAAAACCGCATAAAAAAAAGCCGCATAAAAACAGAACCTACTGTATATGTATTAGGGGTTTTCAATTGGCGCGGGTCGATTTTGGCGCCCTGTGGCAGCCATTTTGTTTTGGTGACATCTGTCAAATCTTTTGTTTATTATTCAGTTGTTTATGCCAAATCATCATGGCAAGTTACACGATTGAACAGCACGTTCAAATGATAAAACTTTATTATCAAAATGAGTGTTCATTAACGCAAACGTTGCGCCCATTTTTCGGTAGACGTGGTGGCCCTTCCAATTTCTTATGGCCCATATTGAACCATATGGACCTAGACGACATGTGGTTCCAGCAGGACGGCGCTACGTGCCACACAGCAAACGCCATTTTATTCCATTTCAACATCTACCCGCCCTTATTGAAAAACCCTTTACCATATATATATATAATTGGCGCGTACATACTTTTTGGGTGTTTGGCCGAGCACCTCCTCCTATTTGTGGCGTGCGTCTTGATGTTGTTCCACAAATGGAGGGGACTACAGTTTCAAGCCGATTCCGAACGGCAGATATTTTTATGAGGAGCTTTTTCGGGGCAGAAATACACTCGGAGGCTTGCCATTTTTCTTAATTTTGGTGTTTCGCCGAGATTCGAACTTACATTCTCCTGTGAATTCCGAATGGTAGTCACGCACTAACCCATTCGGCTACGGCGGACGGCATAAATATCTAGTACTGGAAGAATTTCCCGACCAACAAACCTACATATATACCTACACATACATATATGTATGTATATATAATGGTAAAACAAGCCTTTGTTTGCGAGCAAATTTCGAACATTAAAAGTAGTGAAACTTAAATAATCTAATGGGGCCCGTTCTATTTTATTTTGCTTCAGACTGTTTCAGTATAGTTTCAAAAGTTAGAAAAGAATGTTTCATTAATAACTAATGAATATATTATATAACTGTTTTTTTTTATTCGATATACCAGGAAACCTGAGTTTATTTGAATTATAAATACCATTAGTGGGAGGACTGATTTTATTCCCAAAAAAATTGAAATTTGGAATATAATGAATCGTTTTTTTGCGCTTTTGTAATATTAAAATATATTATATATTAATATTATATTTCCACTAGAGATTATCGACTGATTTTGAAAATTGAATTTGGAAAACTCCCACAATTTGTAACAAACACAAATGAAAAAGCGTACATATGTATGTAAGTTTATTCGAACTGCTGGTTTGGAAAATATCTCTGTCTTAAAATACACCCGTTATACAAATAGGCAAAAGTATACACGATTAATACACGGTGAATAAAAGTAATGAGGAAGATGTAATTGAACAATTATACTAACAGTCCGATTGCATTTCCACGGGAAATCAGTAAGTACGAAATTAGTAAGTATTTGCTGGTAATGAATGTAGTGGTGTTCAATTAAATATGCAAGCAGATCGTATTGGATGTTGAGTACATTTCCACAGCTACTCTCGTACACATACCTATGTACAAGTATAAAAATATATGCATGAAGAGTATAGTATATACTTTCCATACATAAGACTTTAAGTTTACATATATTGTATACATACTTATATACTCCACTTATAGTGGCTATACGTGTAGGGATGTTTGTACTTATCAAAAGTGCTACCGCTCGTTAACAAGGCGATATAGCCACATTGCCATTTTCTACGAAACGCTTAAGGCGCTCAGGATATGTTGTAAACTGGTTGTTGTAGCGTTGTTAAAACCATGTTCTTATAATCCTGCTGGAACCAAACGTCCACACATGCATGTAAGTATATACTACTTGTTCGTAAATGCGTACCAGTATTAATTATAACAACCACAGAAACATTTGGACGACGCAAATGATGAATTGCAAGCAAAAAATATTGGGAAGGCGAATGATTTTGAAAAGCATTTCTCTGTATGCTGTGGCAATGAATTAAGTATTCGCCATTGAAAAAACATGGTTTAATAACCAAGTGGAAAACATAAGAAAGTAGAAACATAAGTAGAAAAAAATGGAACAAAAAGAATTTACACATATGTATGTATCAATCTATAATAAAATGGAGTGATTATAAAAAGGCACGATGAAAGTGGCAGCAAAGTCAGTGCAAGCAAATATTACCATCGAAACAGACGGGAGTCTAAAATTTTCGAACTCAATCATTTTCAAAATCAGAGGAATATTTGTTATTTTCTGTTTCGTATTCGAAGATGGATGCCATGGATCACAGTGACTGATATTAAGTACGTTGAGACTTTGTAACAAATAAAGTTTGAGAGTTGTCCTGGTACTCTCATTTTAATCGCTTAAGAGTCATATGAACTAAACTGTAAAAGTAAAAAAGGCTATTCTGGTAAACGTTTTGAGTCAAAATGCAGAAAGCAGTCAAAGAATATTGGTTCGTACGTAAAAATCCAAATCACCAACAACAGAAAATTAAGCCCTTTTCAAATCCTTGCAAACGTTATCACGTCGATACCTATCTCACTATACCCATACAACAACAGCAACGGGCTGTACTTTTAATTGCACTCATATTGTTGCAACATGTTGACTTGTACATGAGTCATCACATACCAGCAAATAAGCGAACATCTCAGAATAATGATAGCAGTCGTGATGACGCGCACTACCTACGAAATCGAGCACATGCAAATGGCGACAGCATTGGTTATACCACCGCCGAGAGCGATATTGCAGAAAATATTAACCATAGAGACACACGAAGTAGTGAAGTTGGAATGAAAAAACGTCGTATTGAGAGTGGACAGCCTGAGGAGATTTTTAGTTTTGACGATCGCATCGAAGCCAATTATGATGAGTATCCGGTGAGTTAATATAACATTTAAAGTTAATATAACATTCATTTAAATCTGCAACGAAAACGCCTATACGTGTAAGAAACCTGAAAGATGGTGACGACATTAATCACCTTTATATTGTAATATTTTCTATGATATAATATGATATGGAACTCTCTAATTTTTCTACTGAGATGCTCCCCATTTTGTATAGGGAGCATTCTGTACTATATGAAGATCACACAGGAAGTTAGTAGAAAAGAGTGCATGCTCACAGCTTTATTTTAAACTCTGGATTCTACGAGTATCACGAAAAGGGGAAGCAATCCTTCAACTTTCGATGAATTCATAGGTACAAGAGATGAATCCGCAGAATCATTTGTGGTCGTCATCGACTGCTTAAGAAAAAATATAAATCTAAGTTTATGAGTATATGAAATGCAGATTGATGCGATATATTGTATCAATTGGAAAAATGTGCGGAAAGAAATGCGATTAAAAACGACGATTCGTGTATGTTCTTAAACGTGAGCAAAAACAAACAAAAAAAAGCAACAAAGGCAAAATGTGAGTGCGCGTGATTTGTGAAATTGCCATCGTAAGTGTGCGTGGACGTATGTGAAAGCCACACCCGTGCCCACCATTAGCATCAAATAATCGATACCGGCCTCCGTAGCGGAAGAGTTTGGTGCGACTACCATTCGATGGAGTTCGAGTTCCATATATCAAATAAAAGCAAGAGGGGTAAATTAAGATATATTATTATGAGGATTATCACTTAAATTAAGAGATAGGCAAATGGAAATATGTATTTATGGTTGAAAATATCTTTCTGCTTTTTTAAAATTTTGACTCTTGAAACTCAATACACTTCTGCATGCTTTTGAATAAATCTTCGAAGGAACCGAACTGAATTTTTTTGGGCGATTGTCAAATTATGCGGTATCTAATTATTGGTGGTCGCCATAGCCGAATGGGTTGGTGCATGACTACCATTCGGGAGTGCGTATGTTTCAATTTCCGTGCATTAGGACCCTCCATTTGTGGAAAAACATCAAAACGCACACCACAAATAGAGGAAGAGCTAAGCCAAGCCCGCCAAAGCATGTACGCGCCATGCACGTATACTTGTGCTTTTGGGGTTTTTTATCAGGATGAATTAAAAATTATCAGTTTTTAAATATTGGTTCGGAAATAGTATAAACAGAAATTCGCACGTTTATTTCTTTCTGTATGTTAAAGACACAAATATTTACCATATGTTCACAATTAATTCCATTCAAAGATAAATGATTCGAGCACCTGTACACAATATAAAACTTGGGCGATGAATGTCTCAGGCCCCATAGGGGGGTCACCTAAACTGTTTAACAAGTTCGTTCCCTTAACACAACAGTATCCCAGTACACGGCGACTCTATTCACTACCTGTAGTTTGACCTACAACAGAACTGGGGATTTTTGCATTCACACTAAAATAGTACAATAAAGTCGTTGTATTATATATGTCAACAAAATATATATTTTTTCTAAATCTGTCGAAATATCATAAACACAAAATGCATCTTTTCATATTTCTGTACAATACGGAGCTGGGCTTAAGACTATTTGTACTACATATACTCAATGGATGAATTCACACGCAGCTAAGATTGTATTTATTCATTCAGTTTAAAATTGCCTCATATTTCAGTATAGAAAAAATTGAGATGCGAATGATGATTTCAAACTTTTACAGCTCTTGCTGATATATATGTACATATATGTATATATCTAATTATACTATAAAGGTGAATGTCTGTACGTTGTCCGCGCATCACTACGAAACGACAACACCAAATGACGTAAACATTTGTATACATTCATATTTTCACCCAATGAAGGTTATAGGCATGTTTTTATGATGGAACTCCCTTCCCACAGCCCCCAGGCCGCGCCACCACTCTCATTCGTCACTAATAATCGAATATTTGCTTAAATTTAATCCAAAAACTCTTAGTTTTTCCTATTTCCCACTATTTATAGCACACTCTAGACTTCATAATCCGCATAAGCTGTTCAACTATGACCCAAATGCAAAGTTCAAAAACGGTTTGAGATAGAAAATTAATAAAAACAATTTTGCTTGATATTTTTGTGATTGGTTGTTTTGATTTTATTCAACGAGGCATAGCAACGGATGCCGGGTATTGCAATATTATGGTTATTAATAAAAAAAAGATTTTCTATGAAATTATTGTTAGTAATTCTTTTATATACATATCCTAAATCCCTCAAAACTACTCCTACGCGAGCGGGGCCGCGGTTTAAAGCTAGTATATAGATAATTGGCGCGTACACCCCTTTTTTGGGTGTTTGGCCGAGCTCCTCCTCCTATTTATGGATACAGTTTCAAGCCGACTTCGAAAGGCAGATATTTTTTATGATTAGCTTTTTCATGGCAGAAATACACTCGGAGGTTTGCCATTGCCTGCCGAGGGGGGACCGCTATTAGAAAAAACTTTTCCTGCGTTTTGGTCTTTCACCGAGATTCGAACCAACGCCCTCTATCTGAAATCCGAATCGTAGTCATGCAGCAACCCATTCGGCTACGGCGACCTCCTGATGTTTTAAAAGCTATCAAACCTATTTACGATGATCTCAGTATTTTTTTATTTACTTCAAGATGTGCAGGTGGATTCAATCAATATAATAATGAAAGATTTAATGAACTAGTATGGAAAATATGCTCAAAAACGGTACAAACTGCTGCATAGATAGCTACTTGTATATTCAATGAAGGTATAAATTCATTGTTGGTTACATTGAATGCACTGGTACTTAATTGTGGGCCTAATTCTCATCGGAATGCTGAAAAAATGAATGCTGCACGTATGAAAGTGGCAGATAAGCGTGCTAACGATAACACTCGAGATGGTAGAATGCTACGCAGGCAACAGTAAATCGATATTTTGAAAGCTGCTATGACGGTTGAAGAACTATTATGTGGCCTAGAATTTTTTTTTCAAAATTTAAATTTCTTTTAAACAATTAATTGTCGTTTTTTACTCGAAAATCTGAAAAATATTTCCTGATACCACCATATTGTCAATTTTGTAAAAAAAGCTTCGATCAGGCACAAGATTATCTATTAATAAAACTAATTTATCTTATCCGATTGATTTTAGATGAGTCTCCAAGGACTTATGATGATCACCGCAAGGGACTTCTGGAGAAACGGGCTCCACACAAACAGCGATAACTTTTTGAATTATTAATATTTTTCTTGAAATTTTGCTAAAGTCAAGTTGAAAAATGCTATGTTTTTATTTTTGTAAAATTATTGAAAATCATTAGTTTTTGGGCCCCTGATTAAAAAATTATAATGCATTAATAAAAATAGTTTAAAAAACGATAAATTAAGTAACAAAAAATAAAAATTCATATTTAATTCTACTAGTGAAGAAGAACATTGAAATCACCTGTGAATGACTAAATATCACCCATGAATTCACACCTGATCGGTATTGTTAAAAACCATGCCTGAGTCAGGCGCGGGGAAAGTACTGCTACTGAACAAGGAACCAATGATTTCATCTCTGGTTCTCTGAATGTAAAAATATTTTCGTAAAACATACAAGAATATTATTTTTTGTCTTATAACTTAATTTAAGTAAATTTAATATGAATACGGAGAAAATTGAAATCCTTTTTGGTGAAATTTTTATAGATTTAGATTTCAAAAATATGTGTCGTAATTTATAATAATAATTATTATTATAATCTAGTCATCAACTGCACATCTGCAAAGATGCAAATGATATTTATCATTCTGAACTATTTACTGATTCGAGTATCTTTTCTAGATGGTGGTACCAAAACGAGCTGCTCTTTTGCTTGACCGACTTATGGTTGCGCTTCATCACGCACTTGAGCAGGAGCGTAGCAAAATAAGCGATTTCTATGCAGAACGCAATGATAAATACGTCAATTCGAAGGAGGGGAATGCTCCTAGTAGCGATGATGAGACCGAGCAAGTGAGTGCAAATCATATGTATAGTGACGACGATCCCTCGGTTATGATGGACTACGATTTCAAAGATTTGAACTCGATAAATCGCGCCACTGGCGAAACTGTAAGTTGGATAATTAAAGCATAATTGCATTGTGATTTGGGCATGTGTGTGAGAAATTTTCAGTTAATGGCAAAGAGCTTTCAGAGAAGAGGAGGCATGAGTTCGGAGTTAGGCAGCGGCCTGGGTAATGCCGAAGGTGTAGCAATGCTGACGGCAGCGGCAAGGACAGATGCGAATGCCGGTGGGTTAGGCGGCGGTGTTGGGCGCAGTGGAATTGGCAATGGTGGACGTATGTACTGGCGTTGCTACTTCAATGCAGTAAGCTGCTTCTAGAACTAAAAATACTTAATATATCAGAAATCATGAATGTTATAGGAGTTGTACATATATATAATACAAACATACATTTATATGAATTTTAAAACAATTTTTCGTAATGTACATATGTATTTTATTAAAAAGCGAACAAATACTCTACAAAACTACTTTTGTGAGAATATCCTATTCACACTTATGTATGCGGGTCGGCCCCATGCAATTGCGTTTGTAAAAGAAAATGCGGAAAATTCGCTAAATATTTCCATAAATCACATTAACCCGCTGAAAGCAACATATGCACGTATATCTACTTTTTATGTAAATGTGCATTGTTGTATCTCCTATTTCCATTCATATTAAAATAAATTTATTTATAAAAAATATATTGTGATTGGATCCTCATTTGATTAATTTATTGCCCCTTTTGTTGGTTTTATCTACATACGCAATATTATCATACGTATATGGCGGCAAGCGTGGGCACGGCATGTGCTTTAATTTGAGTTAATAAGAATAAGTTGCTTCATTCATATCAGTGAATAAAGGTTTCACATACGAAGTTCGTTTATTTTCACACAAAAAAAAAACATATTTTGATCGATTTTAAAGATATGAAAAACTGAAACCAAAGTTTTAGGCGCCCAATAGTAAAACAATGCAGGGCAACAAAATTTATTCTTTTCACCCTTGAAAACGGTTGTTTGGGGGGTTTTACCTCCATTTTTCTCAAAATTCTGACAGGCTAGAAACTTCAACTGATACTCAAGTTACAGTTTGAATCTTACACCACGATAGTCCCATATCCAAGTTCCAAAAGAACAAAAAACAAAAAAAAAAAAAAACAATTTGGAGTAAAATGTTGAACGCCTTATTGTAATTGGGAGTGGATATTTTCAGATTGATCGAAGTCTGACAGCAGCAATGATGAGAGTTTCCATGAACTGCAGCGGCAAACAATGCATATAAACCATATAATTAAGTTTTTAAATGACTTTTTAATTTGTATGCATATAAATCTTTAGAGTCTGCATTCACCTAACTTTAAAGCGGAAAAGGTTTTTCATTATTTAAATGATTAACGTAATGAAAATAGTTTGTAGATGTATTGATTATTTATTTATTGAACATATTACATTATTTTAGAACGCTTGAATGCGTATGTTTTACATTTTTTGTGCAACCTTCAACATAACGTAAGCAAAAGTAAAAAATTATGGGACGAATTGCCCAAACAGCCACGCTATATTCCCATAATAGTACAAAACACATTTTTACATGGTAGGGAAACTGAGATGAAGAGGAACTTTCTCTGCTATCACCAGATGGTACCGCATCGAATACTTTCATAGCGGGAGCGTTTGTATCCCTTCGGACAACATGGCCCAGCCAACGAAGCGGCTGGATCTTTATTTGCTTCACTATGTCTTTGCCGTCGTAAAGCTCAAACAGCTCATTGTTTCATCTTGCCAACGTGGAAAAGTTCAAAAATCTTTCGCAGAATTTTTCTCTCAAACACTCCAAGGGACGCCTCATTGGATGCTGTAATCGTTCAAGCTTCTGCGTCACACGGTAGTAGGGGCATGCCGAGAGCCTTATAAAGTGTTAGTTTTGTTCGTCGAGAGAGGAATTTATTACTTAATTGCCAATCCAAAGTAGCATTTGTTGGCAAGAGAGATTCTCCGTTGCATTTCAAGGCTGACATTATTATGGGTGTTAATATTGCAGCAGAGTTGCCTTTGAGATTCTCACCGAAGAAGTGGAAGCAACTAGAAACAACGATTATAAAAAATTTAGATTTATGTATTCGAAGAAATGTAATAGGGTTAACACTTAGTGCCCTCAGACCCATGTATCTCGGGAATCAGACATGAATCCTATAAGAACTTTCTAAAATTGGATTATGAAGTAGCCTTCCTATACTCGAGCGTTGGTCTGTCGGGCCCACAAAACGGTTAATGGTAGTAATTTGTTGTAAGGTATCAAGTTTGGCGTGAGCGCTGGTGCCGAGTGAGCGTGTGCTAATTTATTTCTATTACTAAGTGTTACTATTAGGTAAGTAACTAGTCTTCAAACTTAAAGTATTACTCAATTGAATATATTTCTTTATTTCATAATACATATAATATATCACAATAATTAAACCGCAATTTAATTAATTTCAACTGGTTTTCTTACCACATTGGATGAAGAAAAAAAAATGAGAATATGAAGAATCCTATTAAAATTACGACGATAGCAAGAACCAAGTATGATAGATTAAAAGGTTTAACCATCCGAAGCATATTCGTAAAGTAACTTCGGCTGCCACGTTAGTTATATCAGTTTTGTCGTAAATAAACCGCTGTGACATCTATTGTTGCATCAGCAAGTCAGCTGATGCCTTCCAAATCGCTGAGAGCCAGTTAACGGTTTGATGTTGGTCACTTCTGATATCTCTCCACAATGGGTAGGGACAGTGAGGTGGAGGACACTCTCCAAGTGCAAGAGGAATATACAGCCGTTGAGCAAGTCTACTTACTAGTGAGTACAAACTATTATGTTGGTAAAGATAAAGTGACTAAATGGTACAAATATGTTTAATCGGTTTTTGTTAGAATACTGTCGCAAATATTTTTAAGCAAGAAATCTAAAAGATCCACGAGAGATTTGTAAATTTTTTTTCTGATACAGTAACCAAACTGATTAGGAAATATACTAAACAATACATTGAGCGGCTTGTGTATGCTTAGAATACTGAGCTAGAGATTGTTAGATGTATGTATGTAAACTTGATAAATTCGAACTATTGCATACAATAAAATGACATTTTAATAGCTGTCTTTTTAAGGTTAGTACCTGAAAAAGAGGTGAATGCAATACAACTAGGTCATCTCTACATATGTGTTAGGCCCGGAACTTTTCAGCCCATGTGTTATAGTGTCATGCATACATATGCAGTAGTTAATACTGAAGGTATACTTCTGCTCAAATATGAACGAGACTGTATCAATAAAACGGTCCGCGGATGACATATGGCAAAAATAAATTTTTTGTTTTTTGGTAGGACTGTTATAAGCTTACATGGCAAATTTCAGCGTGATATGTCACATAGTTTGTTTTCTGTGCTACTGTAAACAAGTCAAGCTCGAGTGTGTTCTTCGAATTCTCTTTTATGACTTCAATCGTCTCAAAATGTTTTCCACGGAGCGGCAACTTGAGCTTGGGAAACAGGAAAAAGTCACATGGAGCTATATCAGGCGAATACGGTGCTTGCGGAACGATATTAACATTATTTTTGTTCAAATAATCGCGAACAAGACGTGATGTGTGAGCTGGTGCATTATCGTGATGCAAGAACCATGACTTGTCCCACAATTCCTTCCTTTTAAGACGAATGTTCTCGCGCAAACGCTTTAAAACGTCTAAATAATATTCAGCGTTAACCGATTTTGCGATTTGTGCGATTTTCAAGCACAATTTCCTTTACTTTTCCGATGTTTTCGTCGTTTACTGATGTTTCTGGACGACGTTCATGAGGCAAGTTTTCAACCGATGTACGGCCTTCTTTGAACGATTTGTACCACTGGAAACACGTACACGCGATAGAGCAGAGTCCCCATAGGTTGTCTGCAACATTTTTAAGGCGTCTGAAGCCGAAATTTTGTTGGAATAACAAAATTTCAAACAAATTCTTTGTTCAACTTGAATTTCCATCGTTAAACTCGAAGAACACACTCGAGCTTAACTTGTTTACAGTAACACAGAAAACATACTATGTGACATATCACGCTGAAATTTGCCATGTAAGCTTATAACAGTCCTACCAAAAAACAAAAAATTTATTTTTGTCATATGTCATCCGCGGACCGTTTTATTGATAACGTCTCGTTCATATTTGAGCAGAAGGTACTTGCTGAGGTAGCGTATTTTGTTGTTCCAATAGAAGAAGGCGTCTCAATTTTAACGAGAATTATGAAAAATTTAGAAAAAATGTGTGTTATATTATATATTATAAGAATAATATAAATAAGATAAAATATATTATAAGAATAATAGGGTATCTTCATCTTTGCTTTGAATCGCTTTATCCTAGATACTTCAAATGTCTAGAAAAAGAGTAACGCAAAAATTATTTTTCACACCTGGTTTTGATCCAATAGTTTACAATATTTATCTGAGCCTATGCGTTAAAATAAAGCGATTACGTCCATTTTTCGAATGTTCACTTATAATATTATTATAAACGTATGGACACAAATTCGCAGTCATATGTATGTATTTTTATGATGCATTTATGATATTGTTTTATGTTTATGTTTTATCTTAATTTAGGTATATCCAAAATTGACCACTTCTGATTTTTCCAAAAAATATATGGATTTGTACCAATGTGCGCGTCCTTGATTTGCTAAAAAAGAATTCGACTATAATTAATGAAAAATACATAAGTTTAACCTATATATTCATTTCTTTGACGAATACAACGATACAAATATAACAATGAAATCAAGAGATCAAATTATATGTTTTAGGATTTGAAAAATTATAATTGAAATGCGGAAACTTTTAGCTTTGCAATTTTTTATTATGATTTTAATAGTCGCATTTTCGTTGGATTCCATTAAAAGGTAACATATTCAAGTTAAACGTACTTAAGATTAAAAAAAAATGCGTGTAGCGTAGTACACATAACAGAAGTGAAACTTTCAAGGCAAACAAAGAAAGAGGGAGAGACCCGAAAGAGAATGAGAGAGAAAAAGGATATATATCTAAATAAGTTCACAACAATTGCAGAGAATACAAATAGACAAAATTTACAAAAAAGGTGAAGGGTCGACCGGTGTAGGTAAACGCCGGATACAAACCGTGGCAACAACGCGCACTACTCCGAGCGTTTATCACGCGCACAAACGCAGCGATTCCATTACCGCAGCAACGGCACAAATTATCCCAAGGCAATATCAATAAATCCGACGCCGGAATGGATAGCACTTTATAGTACGCACAAGCACTAGCCAGGAAAAGGAAATAAGCGCCCAAAAGTAGGCACCAAAAAAAAACCCCAAAAAATTGGGACCAAAAAACGTTCCAAACAGTAGGCATCAAGGAAATATAAGGCCAAAAAGTAGGCACCAAAATATATTTCCTAGAAGTTTGCACCAACAAGCAAGCGCCAAAAAGTAGGCAGTGTTATTTCTCACTAGAAATTAGCAATCACAAGGAAAAACTCAGGAAAAATAGCCTAAAGTGTATCTAGATATATAATATATATATAAGGTATAGCTCTCTCTCCCCTTTCCTCTACGTTATATCTTTTTTCTCTCTCTCGGAACAAAAATGTCTAAAACATTGCATGGCGTTGAAATTTTACTCTCCATTCTCGCTCGTCCATCGACGCCAAAGAAATTTCACTTCAAAAATCCTTATAGGAATGTAAGATTTGTTTCTTTTCAGCTTTGTTGCAGATTGCCGCCAATTACGTTATTTTATTTGTAGTATAGCGACTGCTCTTGGTGCATAATTTTAATGAAAATTTACTGTAAAATTACCACCCCGTATTTGAAACTACGAAAATATGTTTCTTTAAAATTCATTATGGCAGCAATTTCTGAAGGCGTATAATTATAGGAAAAACTCACTATACCACTATTGCCTACCCCATTGTAGAATTGAGGTTTGAGAGATTTTAGGATGCCGACAATATAAACATCACACTGAAAACACCACCTCAATACTTCACCTATTTCTGCTTGATTGGCGCGATAACCGCTTTCGCGATTTTGGCCGAGTTTAAAAAAGCGCCAGTTGTTTCTTTCTCGAGCTAACCGGCGCCAATTGGACACACCAAGTGAAGCCAAGTCCTTCTCCACCTGATATTTCCAACGCAGAGGAGGCCTTACTCTTCCCCAGCTACCACCAGCTGGTACCGCATCGAATACTTTCAGGGCCGGAGCGTTTGTATCCATTCGGATGACATGACCCAGCCAACGTAGTCGCTGGATCTTTATTCGCTGCACTATGTCTATGTCGTCGTAAAGCGCATACAGCTCATCGTTCCATCGCCTGCGATATTCACCGTTGCCAACGTGCAAAGGTCCAAAAATCTTACGCAGAATCTTTCTTTCAAACACTCCAAGCGTCGCTTTGGGGGGTTTAAGTGGCGGGTGCCAAACGCAGCGCACAACTAGCTATACTGGAATGTTTCGCATTCTCACTTTAGCTCACTCCCGAACGGGTGTTCGGAAGCTACAGAGAGGATACTTGGGCTAATCCCGGGAGTTGTGAGCTGCTTGAACCATATGCAGAAGAATCGTCCTGGCCACTCCCAAGTGAATGGCGATCATTAATTTTCCCCACTTGCGTGGACTTCTACATATGGAACCATCCCCCTATTTACCTGCTATAAATTTAACTATTTTCTTATTTTTGAATACATAAAATTTATTACATAATATTGTTTTGAATACACTTAAAAAAATCAATAAATAAAATAAGATAAAATAAAACAAACAAAAAAAAAAAATAAAAATGTGGCACCGTGTGTTGGTATTCAGGCACGCATATATGTAACGGAGATAAAAACAAAATAGGTCCTTTTTTTTGTTTTTGCACTGAGATGGTTGCTGGGTTTGTTTCAAATACCTGAATTTTGATGTACCTCAACAGAAAAGGTCCTTAGGCCGGCATATGACACTGAAACTTCATATCAGTTTGTTAAGGAAGTAATCACTCAGTATCGCCATGGTGTGCGGCGCGGCGCATTTTTAATGAAACCATGTGTGTGTACTGAGCAAATGATACTCTCTCATTATTGGCAGAAAATATTGTAATCATTCAGCATGCGCCGAAAAGAGACACCGTTCACAGAAACTACTTGCCCTCGACGAATCTCACAAAAATATTCACGACGATTTTTCAATTACTTCACTGCTTGACAATACACTTCAAACCGTCCCTTTGGCTATGACGTGTTGTTGGCTTCATCACTCCAAAAGATAATGTTTACCGTCCGAAATTGCTACAACGTTAGATTTAAGCGCTTCCACGATTTGAATTTTGAAGGACTGTATTCTAAGACTATTCCTGTTCTCGATGTCCGGCTGGGCCCCGGTCATGGGCTGTTTGCCACCTGCAAATCTCGGCCTTGAAATACACTTCGATTGTGAACGCATGTTGCTCAAACGTCCACTGCGCCATCGTAACGAAAAAATAGGAGGACATGGAGTAACACATAATACGAGTACAATACTATTTTGGACGCAACGGACCCATGGTGACAGGATGCAAGGATAATGAATACAAGGTTCAAGCTTCATGAATAAACAAACAAAAGGAAGGGGTATTATTTGTTTGTGAAGAGGAAAAGTAGGCGAAAGCAATAGAAACTAGCAAACACAAGAAATTATACACACACACATATTCTTGCCACAGCGTCATTCGCATAAAAACGTAAAAACTCTGCATTTGGGGGCTTAATATGTATTTATGCTTTATGCAATGTAAAACACAGCACTTCGTTTTCATTAGTTTGTTTAGTTTAAATGCCACAAAGCACAATATTACCAAGTTATTCACTGAATTTTCTCACACCTGCAAGTTCTCTTCCTTTTGTTCGTCTGTTTTGCATTGGAAAGGAGCCTGACATCAGAGTTATAAAAATCACGAAAAATAGAGTTACTGTTTTGGGAAAACGCCACTTCATTTAATTCGTCTTGATATGCATGTGTGCCAAAATAATCTTGACATACAAGAAACCATCACATTCCTACAAGAAATCAAAAATACAATGGCCCTTATTATGAGCAACATTCGATCTTCGACTGTAGTCGAAAGTGCTGATCGAACGAATTTTCATTTGGTATTATGGTGCTCATTCGTTGAAGAATAGGACTATTGTGAATTTCGATCGCTGGACGCGTTTACAATAGATAATTTTTCTCAGCTGATACAGCAAATCAAAATAAAAGAAAAACCGATTGTGTTGAAATTCTTTGCTAACAACATTTTTAAAAGTTAAAAAAAGTATTTTTTGTGAAAATGAGTACAACGGAGTTGTGGTTCGACGATTCATCGGACGATGAAAGATTAGTGAACTAGCTAGAAGTAGAAAACAGTTGAGGGGCGCATCCAACTCCCTAGAAATGGCTTCCACTGAGTAAGTTTAGAATTTTTAAAATGTGTTGACGTACTTAATATTACAGAAATTTCCTTACAAATTTTTATAGAACTTTAGATTATCTAAAGAGGCGTTTATGAACCTACTGTCCAGTAAAGAAAACCAGTTGCAGCAGTGCACCCGAGCCAAATCCATTCCAAATATGTTACAGCTAGCCACAGTTCTGCGATTTTGTGCTCAGGGATCGTACCAATTGAGTATTGGTAATGAAGGTATGCTAGGACTTGCTCAACCCACTGTGTACGATGTGCTGAAGATATTGAAGTGGAGTTAAATAACGGAGAAGTAGAAAACATAAGAAATGAAATTTTGAGAATATTATAGAAAAATCTAAAAAGTATTAAATAGAAACCTTTACGCCATATTTTCTGTTTTATTTTTGTTATAAATTTTCTTTATTCAATTATTCGTCATTCGAAAAAAATATGTATTTCAGTTCCTCTACGTATTTCAGCCCATACCTACCAAGGGAAAATAAAAATGTATTTCTATAAACATCACAAAAAAAAACATTATTAAGCTTAATCCATTTTGTTGCCGTTCTCACTGGTGCTCCCAAGCAATTCAGCTCCGTTGTAAATTCCTCCCATTTTTTTGCTGCTAGAACTTTGGTGCAAATCCCTTTTCCGAATTGTGGATTCGCCTTTCTAATTATTGTTTGGTACTCACGGCTTTCGACCTGCATAAAATTAACAAAATTAGTATATATTTATTATTTGGTTACTATAAAACCATAAATAACCGCAAACAACTTACACTTTAACAAGTTTTCCCACAATACGCTACACGATCGAAAGCAAAATTGCATTCGACTCTAAATTCGGTAAACAACGAAAATTTCGATAGGGTTGCACCGCTCATAATACCAAATTGACATTCGATTTTCGATCTTCGACAACCAACGAATATCAAAGATCGAATGTAACTCATAATAGGGGCCAATGAATGAACTTCTTCCTAACAAATACCGTTAATGCCACAAGAATATATGCATGTATTTATGTACACATACTTAGCGTCCTAACATACATGTGCACATACTTACAAAATATATGTATTCATAAATAAAATTATATGATAAATAAATCGCAAATTAAAAGAATTTAATTCACACCTTCAACCAGCTCAATATTATATATTGTAAGTTTTACAAAATGGGTGGCTTGTAAAGTATTTGCGACAGAGACCACTTTAACTTAAACACCCATTTGCTATTTCATGTAAAAGTGTTATGAAAAGCGCATTGGCCACACACACACAGAAATCAAAGTCGTTTATACCTTAGGACATAGCGTTTGAAATTATTAAAATGTCGTACAGTTTTCAACTTTTAACATCTTGATGCTCAACAAAATGATCAATAAAACTTTTTAATGTATTCCTAAATAGATGTCCTCTGTAATAGATGCATTTTCAGTCTATTGCCTTGCCATAACCGTTAGCCTTCACTGATAATAACATTCACATATCGGGTGTTAATGTGGAAAGAAATTACCCTGTCTAAGCTCATATACAGACAAGTATATACATCTGTACATACATATTTATGTAGGTTGAATACGCGGATATTAGCGGTCGATACTGTGCAAAAGGGCCATTCAATTAAATTTGCAAATAACAAAAATTTACGTGACAACGCTACTATTATACTGTGGTGTAATGTTAAGATGATGATAAATATACTGTGCAGCTGCACTTCTAAGGTCAAGAATTATGATACGGCAGCAGATAAATAGTAAGTAGATAGTGGAAAAGTATCAGCATTAACAGAAGAAGTACGAACCCAAAATAAGTTCCTCTAATAAGCTTATTTTACGGGCCGTGGCTCCAGATAGTGAGAGCAACATATATACCATACTTGCATTGCAGAGGTGTTGAGTAATGCAATACTTTTTGACTACTATTTTCATTTGAATGGGGGCCAAATGACTGCATAATTTTTTGCTAGCCATGACTTACACGAAAAAAAGTTAGTCTTAGTCAGAACGCCGCTTTAGTGCTACTTGGGGAGTGCCAGAGTGGTACTTCAACCATTTCACCTTTCATTTTGTTAGTCATGACTGGTAGTCAACAATTTTTTACTAGTCTAGTGCAATCACAAAATGATTGCAATTAGCAGTATTTGAAGCGGCTAGCTGTCTAAACCTGGCACTTGTTATATAATAAATAGCTCACCCTTTTGCAAGTTACTATACTCGTACATATTTACACGTTTTTGATAAGTGTTTAGCTAAGGCCCGATTCAGATTGGAAAATGCATTAACTCAACATATCACATATTTAACAAATGTTTACTCGAAAAGATTCATATGTATTTTAGATAGTTCCTGAATTAGTTGCCAAAAAGCAGTTAGTCGCTCCTAATTGGGCGAAATTTCAGCCGACTTAAAGCCATTTTTTCGTTTCTTAAAACGAGGTTGAGTCGATGCATCTTTGAAGAACATGTATGATGTTGCATTATCTATATATATATATATGTATATCTATATTAAGGTGGCTGTTATTCATGTGGAAAAAATAAAACACCTTTATTTTTGCGGGACACCCTCTAGAAAAGTAAGGTTACCTAAAAAACTGCAAATTATGAAATCTTAAGCCAATCGGAAAAAATTTAGAGGTTCCGACATGAGCCTAAAGTTGAAAAATAAAGAAAAATGGCTATTTTTTTAAATTAATCTCAAGTTAAGTAAAATAAAAATAGTTTATGTATGTTTACTATTCGAAATATTGCAGTTTTAGAATTACAATGTTGTGTTCTTAAAACTATGTTACTTCCTAAGAAATAATGATTTTACACTAGGGTAAGGCTTTCTCAAGTGGGCATCAAAATTACCAAAGTGAATATTTTGCGATGAAATTCAGCCAGGACTGAGTTCTATCATCCAGAAGCACACTCAGAAAATTTTGTTGTAAAATTCTAAATAGTTTTTTTTTATTAACTATCGAAGTTTTTTGCAGCGCTTGAATAATTATCACATTTCTCGTAAAGTAAGTATCCGATTACAACGATTTTTCAACTGCAGACTGATAAAGGATGATATTTTCCAAAAACGTTATTTTTGTTCCGAAACTTGATGTTTTGTTTTTGTAAATAATTTTTTTTAATAAACAATTAAAAATTTAACTAATTTCTGCGCCTCTGGGATGAAATTTTTTTAAGGATATTAACGTAATAAACATCTGTGCATTTATGTATGAAAAAAAATGCGTGCAATTCGAAAAGGATTAATTATAATTAATTTTTTTGTGCCAGAATGCGCGCTTCGACTTACGCGGACGCGCACGAACACACAAACGGCGACTCGCGGGCGGCTTGCGAAAAACCGTTTTAGACACGTCTCAACGCGATATGCTTCCGTAAGATCAGTTTTGCCGACATTGTCATTAGTTGTGTCTAGTCTTCTTCCGACTGCTGTAGTGATGTGTTTCGGTGATAATAAAAACTGTGATATGATGTAAATCGCGTACGTTAATGTGTACAAAACTAAGTATAGACTAATATAATGCCACATGCAAATCGTTGTTGTAACCCTTTCGGAAAACAAAACCATAGTCGTGTTTACACAAATCTAGTCCGAATAAGTGACCAAAATGTGAAATTTAGCGAAATAGCTGGACAATTTGTGTGCCGTTCTTGCAGGACGTCTTTATACCAAGGAAAAGTTCACGTCTCCCCTATTGTATGTTCCACATACTTGTTAAAATACCGTATTAAGTGTACTTATAATTATAAATGCATCATTTACTAACTTTCAAAAATGATCCTCCGAATCCCGTTGAAAATTTCCCTAACGAAATTATTACTACTGAAGGTAATGAACAAGAAGATCCTAATTTCACTTGTGCGGCTGTTGATAACGAAATAAAAATTGATAATATCAATAATTTACTAGAAAAATTTGGCGCGAGCCCGGTAAAAATTCGCCGAGTCTCTTGTCCAACAAACAAAGAAAAAGTAAAATTAGCTGCGAGCGTTGATGAGTTGAAAAAAGGGACTGACTGTAGTGCGCGTCTTTCTAGAAATTCTGAAATCGGAGGATTTGACAAAAACCTTGAAGAATTGCTGGTATTGCTTAATAGTAAAAACAATCGTACAGATAAAATACGTGTGCTCACTTTCATCCCAGACTCATGGACGATTAAACAAATTCGTGAATATTTTCATGTGTCTCACAATGTGGACACAAAAAGTGAAAAGATATAGAAAGTTATACAGATATCGCTTATTCATTTGTTATTTCGAGAAAAAATGAAAATCATTCACGCTTTTTACACTTTTCATGTAGTTTATTTTTACATAATGGAAGCGCGCATTCTGGCACAAAAAAATTAATTATAATTAATCCTTTTCGAATTGCACGCATTTTTTTCATACATAAATGCACAGATGTTTATTACGTTAATATCCTTAAAAAATTTTTATCCCAGAGGCGCAGAAATTAGTTAAATTTTTAATTGTTTATTAAACAAAATTATTTACAAAAACAAAACATCAAGTTTCGGGACAAAAATAACGTTTTTGGAAAATATCATCCTTTATCAGTCTGCAGTTGAAAAATCGTTGTAATCGGATACTTACTTTACGAGAAATGTGATAATTATTCAAGCGCTGCAAAAAACTTCGATAGTTAATAAAAAAAAAACTATTTAGAATTTTACAACAAAATTTTCTGAGTGTGCTTCTGGATGATAGAACTCAGTCCTGGCTGAATTTCATCGCAAAATATTCACTTTGGTAATTTTGATGCCCACTTGAGAAAGCCTTACCCACTAATCTAAATATTAAAAAAAGTAAACAAATATTATGTCTCAATAACAAATTTTTTGTTGGTTTTTTCACATTTAATATTAACGACTCCCGTTTACGCACTTAAATCGTATTTGAATTGCTGATTAAGGATTTTTTTTGAATGTAGTGGAAATTTCGAAGTATAATCCTTCACGCCTTGCAGTAAGTTTTGTAGATCTTCTTCGTAAGTTTTTTATTGTACGTTTGAACATGTTTAACACCACGCTCAGCAGTGTCGTTAACAACTTTAATTTTGCTAACAGTTTCCAATTCTTTTTAGAAATTCTTGTGCAGGACCCAAAAATCAGAATAATTTTTTAAATCTCTTTGGAAATATCGAAACGTTCAAAAAAACTCCATGTATGTGGCGTTATAAAATCTGATAATTGTTTTTCACAAATGTCCGAACATTTTGAAATTAACAGTTTCAGTTACGTATACGTTGGGTATAACGTCTATTGGCGTAACTGAAACTGTTAATTTCAAAATGTCATAACTTTTTTTTAAAAAATCGTACAATAATTTAAAAAAATGGGTTTTAAAGCTAAAGAGTTGTACTATGCAACCTTTTCGTCGAAAATCGAAAAAAAAATTTCTATCCCAAAAAAAATTATCAAAAATGGCTAAAATGGCCATTTTTTGACCTTTTAGGCTTCATTTACCAAAAATCCTGACGTGATGGAGCATTTTGAAGGTCAGATTCGTTTTCAGCGCATAAAAAACTACAAGAAACAAGTACAGCCATTCTAGAGACTCACCCTCGCAGGACTGTGTTATTATTAATTTGATTTACTTGAAGAATTTAAAATAAAACCAAGTGTATCATCATTATCCTTACCGAATTTATAACACTGTGCGACAGTGAAATTATACTTTTATGGATACCTAGTTCAACTTGTAGGTATAGTAAAACTAAGAAAAATGGTATAGGAGAAATTTCCAATACACCCCCAAAATCTCGTTTTATGGCCATAAAACCGTTTTTCAGTAGGTTGATGTGAAGAATAACTCCTAACTTCGCCAATTTCCATCCGATTTCGAATTTGTTTTTTTAGTTCGAAAGAACAAAAACAAACCTTTTTGACAGTGTGTTGACATTTTTTCTGAAATGACAACTGACGAGACTGTAGGCGGAAGTATTTGGATTTTTTTTTTATTTTTTCTCTATTTTTTCAACTTTGACAAAATTTTTAGGTTATTATCCGATATTGAGGATTTTTTTTAGTACCCTACTGTTATGGTTGGTTGGTTGGTTGGTTAGAGTGGTGATTCAGCCAGAATCCAACTAGCGCTTCCGCACCATTTTGTTGCCACATCCTCGTTACCAAATTGTTTAACAGTTATTTGCAGCAGGACTATATCCAGTCTGTGCGGTTTAGGAACCTTATTAGGTTGTTGACGTCTAAGCCAGACAGTTGCTCGAGACTCTCGAACAGCGGTTTGCCCAGGGTTAACATTCTGTCCCTCCATAGGGCAGGGCATTCACAGAGGAAATGGAAGATTGTTTCTTTTTTCTCCGGTTGTTTACAACTGTGACAGTATGTGTTGTGAGGGATGCCCATTTTGGCGGCTTGTTCTCCGATAGACCAGAAGCCAGTTATGACTGCCGTAAGTCTACAGGTGTCCCGTCGTTTCATGTTTATTAATGTCGACGATTGCTTGAGGTTGTAGGTTGGCCATAACGTTCTGCTGATTTTGCATTTCGTCTGGTCTCTCCATCTACAATCTGCAATTCGAAGGTATTTTAGGGAAATTGCGTTCTTGACCGCACCTAGTGGAGTGAATACTGGTACTGCAAGAGCGCTATTCATGGCAGATCCCCCTCTTGCCAGTTCATCAGCTTTTTCGTTGCCTTCTATGTTCCGGTGTCCCGGCACCCAAATTAAGGTTACTCTATGGTTTTCACTCAAGTTGGTGAGGCTATTCCTACTTTGCTCCACCACTTTAGAGGTTGTTATAGTCGCGTCCAGCGCCTGGATTGCGGCTTGGCTATCCGAAAGAATAGCGATATTGCCCTTAAAAGAGAAATCTGCGATTAGTAACCTACAGGCTTCCCCAATTGCTAGTACTTCCGCTTGGAAGACGCTGCTGGTATTAGGGAGACGCACAGATTTTTCAATTCCAAGTCTATGAGAATATATACCAGCTCCAACACCACAATCCATTTTACTGCCATCTGTATAGACTGTGGTATTGAAGTTGTTTAGAGAGAATCCCTTATTCCATTCTTTTTTAGATGGAAAGAGTGTGGCAAAATTCCTATTGAACGTTACCATCGGGACGATGTAGTCAGTCCTCACCGAGGTTAACTGAGTTTGTCGCGATAATAGACTAGCGTGACCATAAGTTTTTCCTTTCCAGCGACCCGCCTCATTTAACCTAAATGCACTCATGGTTGCCGTCTTCTTTATATGTAGGTCTATTGGAATAACGTGTGTCAGTGCATTGAGAGCCTCTCTAGGACATGATCTGATTGCACCGACCGTTATTGCACAGGCTGATCTTTGTATTCTGCCGAGTAGTTTGGTATTGTACTCTCTCCCTAGAGCTTTCCACCAAACTACCGAACCATACGATAAAATGGGTCGTATAACCGCCTTATACAGCCATAATGTATGCTTAGGTTGAAGACCCCATCTTCTTCCAAGCATACGCTTACAGGCATATAAAGCAATTTCTGCTTTCCTTACCCGTTCTTCGACGTTTAACTTCCAGCTAAGTTTGGAGTCCAAAATTACCCCTAAGTACTTTGCGCTGGTTGATAAAGACAGAGTTTGTCCGTTGATATCCCTACTGTTATAGTAAATTTAATTTTGCGTCAAATGAGCTATATTTAACTGTAATTGAATTAAAATTAATAGAGTTGTGTGAGTTTTAAGATTTTATGTTTTTTTTTACTAATTTGGTATACAGGCATAACTTACTCTAAATGGGAATAAGGACGTGTTTTGATGCGTTATTATAGATACGTAATATTTATACAACAATATACACTGTACTGCATACAACAGAACTGGTTAGAACTTACGAAAATATCTGACATATTATAGAACATTTTTTTTTCAATAGACATATGAAAAAGCTCCCAAGTGTACCAAAGTTCACACTGTACATTGATTAACAAAATAAGTTTGTTATTATAATTTAACCTTATTAAAACGTCAAAGTTTTGTTGTTTGTTTCATTGAAATTCAATAGATATAAATCAAAACGTTGCCAGAAAAGTCGAATTTCTCAATATTCTCCGATGATATGGCATCATCAGCCTTATCATAAACCAGATGATTGTTATTTTTGTAAAACGGACGTAAACGGTCATCATTATAAAACTCGAAAACACATAAAGTATGCTGATGTTGCAACTGTTAAGAACCCCGTAGTCTTGGACGATATGATTGACTTAACTGCAGGTCATGAACTGAAGGAAGTTCAACTCATTGCTGATGATGATCAAACTGATAACAATAAACCTGATGATGAAGAGTACTTTCCGTCTGGTTCTAAGCCTTCAGAACGACACATTGTATCAAATTCAGATTTTCAGGATCTTTCTCGTGATTTACTTCTATCGGGAAGACAGTCTGAAACGCTCGCTTCTCGATTTAAACAATGGAATTTAGTTGATGACGACTTCAGATGAATGATGATGATCGAATTTCTTACAGAGAAGTATTCAAAACTGATGAAGGGAATGACAAATGTACCGTACCATACTAAACTCCAAAGGGCCGTTTCCAATGCATTTTTAAGTTTGGAACCAGTTCCGTTGTGTACTGCACCGTACCGCACCGTACAGTGCTGCACTGCACAATACTCCAATAAATATTATGTGTTTATAATGACACTTGTTATCATTTTCATGCTTCGAAACGCATACCAAATCTCGTAATAAAACAAAAGAAAAAATCTTAAAACCCACACAACTCTATTAATTTTAATTCAATTACAGTCAAATATAGCTCATTTGACGTAAAATTAAATTTACTATAATATAACAATAGTGTACTAAAAAAAATCCTCAATATCAAAAAATTATGTGAAAGTTGAAAAAATAGAGAAAAAATAAAAAAATTCCAAATACTTCCGTCTACAGTCTCGTCAGTTGTCATTTCAGAAAAAATGTCAACACACTGTCAAAAAGGCTTGTTTTTGTTCTTTCGAACTAAAAAAACAAATTCGAAATCGGATGGAAATTGGCGAAGTTAGGAGTGATTCTTCACATCAATCTACTGAAAAACGGTTTTATGGCCATAAAACGAGATTTTGGGGGTGTATTGGAAATTTCTCTTATACCATTGTGTTTAGTTTTTCTATAGCCACAAGTTGTGCTAGGTCTCCATAAAAGTATATTTACACAGTGTAATTAGTGACTAGTTGTTAATAATACCTGTTGTTTTAATGTTTTTATTATTAATTTATTATTATATATGAAGGAAAAAATGTATGGTAATATTTACCACATACCTTATAAGATATGTTGTGTACTAATACAGTGAAATTCCTTATAACCGGACACTCACCGTCGCAGCGTTTTTGTCCGGCTATGGGAGATGTCCGCTTATAAGATGATGTCCGCTTATAAAATATATACCACACATATAAATTGTATTGTACATAGTTTATTTAAGAAATTTTTGGAAGTAAAGAATATTTGCATACTTTAGTATTACATATAAATACATATATGTATGTACATATATCGATTAAGTACATTGTACAAGTCTTTACATTTCAATACTAGTTTGATTGAAAAAAATCGGTAATGCTTGATTGCTTAAACATTGATTGCTTTAATTTAAAATGTTCATTTTCAAAGTGACTCTCGATATTTTGAATGTGCTGAAAAGCTACATAGTAATTTTTTGCAAATTGTTTCAAGCCCGCAACAAGTTTTAAAGCCTCCTCATATGATGTTATAGGCTCACTTATTTCTTCTGAAAATTCATCTTCTGAATCACTTATGTCCGTAGTATCATCTTGTTGGTCAAATTGAATTTCTATATTGTTGTCCTCAGTGAAAACATTTTGATCCATTTGGAGAAAACCTTCCAAATCATTTGCCAAGTCTAGTCCTTCCTGAAGCCTAGTATAGATTGCCAGTGGAATATCATCTTCAGAATCAAAATCTGGAAGATCCTCATAAGTTTCCAAAAATCCTGCTTAACGGAAGCAATTTCGGACGGTTGTGGCTTCCACTTTAGCCCAAGATGCTTGGATGAAATACACAGCTTTTAGTACATTAATCGATTTTGAAAGCTCTGAGGCTGAACTTTTATTGTCAATTTTAGATAGTAGATTTTAAAACTAAGCTTCTATACAAAGTTTTAAAATTTTGGATTATACCTTGATCAAGGGGTTGGCTAGACTTCCAATCCACAGGCAGTTTTGCGATTGGAACATGTTTAAAAGATCGAGGACGGGCTGCTTTACCTATTAGCACAGAACAAAATTGTGAGTATTTCCTTTGATAGTGTACCGCCCACGCATTTTTCGGATTTAAGAGCGAGGGTTTTGTCAGGTAAGGCACGAAAAAAAAGCCCACTTTCGTCTGCGTTGTAAATGTCTTGAGGCTTGTAACAGGTCAACAGAGATGGCAGTTTTGTCCTAAACTGTTCGACACCATCCTGGTTTACATCTGCAGCTTTACCAGATATGCATTTGAAAGCAACATTATTCCTTATTCGCCATTTGTTTAACCATCCATCTGAAGCATTAAAATTAGGTACACCCAGTTTTCCTGCAATTTCCATTGCCTTTGCTTCCAAAATGGGACCAGAAATCGGAATGTTTTCACTTCTAGCCTTAGCGAACCAATTAAAACACATCTTGCCTATTTCAGAGCTGCTTTCTTTAAGAAAGCTTCGCTTTTGATTAACATTAACTCCAGACTCCCATTTAGAACGAATTTTTTCTTTATTTTTATTGATTTCAGCAGCTTGTGTTTTGCCAATATTGAACCTTTCAAAGCAAAAGAAACGTGTACCTACCATTAAATTTTTGGGCTCACTATACTTTACCTTTTTGCAATTCCACGTACTGATAATTTATCTTTTTCGAAAACATTAAAAATTCCCTTTTTCCTTTAATAGAAAGTACCTTCTTTTTCGGCGCCATATTATTACGAACTTTGAACGCAACCATTCGCATGCAACTGACTTAACAAACTGAATGGAAAACTACTCTTAATTTAAAACACAGGGCTTGAATGTGTGCATACATGTTAAAATCACCTATTTCATTTTTATTATTATTAGAAGGCCATTACGCACTGCGACCAGAGCTGATCTATTGTGAAAGGCCTATTTTGTAACCCTAGAGTTTTAGGCTTTTTAGAAATTTTAGCACAGTTTTGGGTTTGTTGTTCCAAAGATTGCATGGAGATACTACGATACCACCAAGGTGGTGAAGTCTTTGTCTGCCCAACGCAGGACACTCACAAAGCACATGTTCTGAGCTTTCTATGTCCATTTCGCAAAAGCGGCAAACATTGGTCTCGGATAGACCAATATTGTTTAGATGGTACCTCAGGCTGCAGTGACCTGTAAGGTATCCAGTTAAAAGACGCAGATCTACTCTGTTTAGTGAGAGAAGTTTGTCAGATATTCCTTTGTTGGGACTTAGGAATAGTTTGGCTTGACGCTGACCGGCACAGTTTAGCCAGTGTGCGGCAAGTTTTCTTTCCTCCCATTTCCTAAGGAATTCATTAATGTAGCCTTTTGTCAGTCCACAGAAAGGCTCAGGACCAGTAAGTTGCATATTTGCTCCTTGTTTTGCAAGGTCGTCAGCCATTTCATTTCCCTCATGTCCTTCATGTCCCGGAATCCAACATAGTGTTACTGTGTTGAGGTTTCCTAACGTGTTTAAGAGGTTTAGGCAATCGTTTACCAATTTGGAGGTGATGGTTGTATATAGAAGGGCTTTTAAAGCCGCTTGGCTATCCGAAAGTATGTAGATGTGAGTACCTCTCATTTTCCTTCTAAGGCATTCTCTCACACATATTTCAATGGCATGTATTTCTGCCTGGAATATTGTTGGGAAGGATCCTATCGGAATCGATTTTTTGAATTTGGGCCCATTGATTCCTGCCCCTGTTCTACCATTTTCCAATTTGGACCCATCAGTAAACCATAGCTGGGAGCCAGGTTTGAAGGTGATAGAGTTAGTTCTCCAGTCTGTTCGTTCATTGATTATAACTTGGAAGTTCCTGAAGAGTATTGGTTTGGGTGATAGTATATCATCCCTATGAAGAATGGGACTATGTAGGAAGTCTTCTAAGATCTTTAAATGTCCTTTCATATCCCCACTTTTGAGTTCAGATATACCTTTTAGTCTTAAGGCACTCGATCGAGCTTCCCTTTCAATTAGAATTGGAAGCGGTGGTATGTTCAGGAGCACACCCAATGCATCCGTGGGGCACGTTTTCATAGCCCCTGTAATCCCAACACATACCAGGCGATGCAGTTTGCTTAATTCGTTTGCCGCCTTTCTTTGCTTGACCTTGGGCCACCATGCTAAGGATGCATAAGTGACTATGGGTTTTACAACTGTGGTGAATGTCCAGAAGGTCATTCTTGGGCTAAGTCCCCATGTCTTACCAAAAAGCCTTGTACAGGCAAAGAATGCCCTTGTGGCTTTTGAAGTAACTCTCTCAATATGGGAGTTCCACGTAAGCGTTTTGTCAAGACTAACGCCAAGATAGTTCGCTTCTGTCGAGAGTTCAAGTGTTGTTCTATTAAGGATCGGACATTTGAGATTTATGTTCCTTCTCCTAGTAAACGGTACAAGTGTTGTTTTGGATGGGTTGATGGAGAGCCCTTTTTCCGTGCACCATTTGTTTATTATTGTAAGGGCTTGCTGCATGCGATCCGAAATGGTTTCCTCATGCCACCCTAATACGTAAACTACTAGGTCATCAGCGTAACCCTGAGTGTGAAATCCTAGGTTATTCAGTTTGTGGAGAAGTTCATCTATAACTAAAGTCCACAGAAGAGGGGAGAGTACGCCACCTTGGGGGCAACCTCTTGTTGCTTTGATAGATTTGATTGTTCCTCCTAGTTCGGTGCTGATCGTCCTAGATTTCAGCATGAATATTATCCATCTAGTGATGGGTTCAGGTACCTCCTTTAGATATAGGGCATTGTAGATTGCCTCATAGGAGGTGTTATCAAAAGCTCCTGATATGTCAATAAATGCACATAGAGCTATCTGTTTGGACTCAATAGCCTTTTCAATAACTGTTACCAGGCTGTGTATTGCAGTCTCAGTGGATTTTCCCTGTTGATAGACAAATTGAAGTCGATGCAGTGGGAATTTAGCTAGATTGTATTCCCTAATATACTGATCAACTATCTTTTCCATTGTTTTAAGGAAAAATGAGCTGAGACTAATTGGTCTGTATGATTTAGGCAATTGTTCGGGTTTTTTCCCTACCTTTGGAATAAATACAACCTTAACCTCAGCCCATTTTGTAGGCAAATGTCCTAGCAGTAAGCTTGCTTTGTATAGTCTGGTCAAATTAGGGATAATATGGTGTGCACCCTGCTGTAAAAGACAGGGGAATATCCCATCAGGACCAGGAGATTTGTATGGGCTGAATGTTGATATCGCCCATTGTACCCGCTTTTCATGGAATAGCTTGTTTGCTAGTTTTAAGCTCTCAGCACCCGCAGATGTAGTAGTTTCCGCCGGTACAGAGATCTCGTCTAGCACAAGTGACCCAGGGAAGTGAGTGTCCAGCAGAAGTTGACTGGTTTCCTCTGGATTCCTTGTGTAGCTTCCGTCTGGCTTTTTCAGGGTACTAATGCCGTTTGAGTGATCTTTTAGTAGGGCTTTTTGGATACGAATAGCATCCGGAAGACTACAGATCTTTTCACAGTGATTCCTCCAAGTAGCCCTTTTAGATTTCCTCAATTCTTTGTTGTAGTTGGTTAGGGCTGTTGAGTAGGAGGACCAGTCCCCCATTGCTTTAGCTCTATTCCATAGGGTTCTTGTTTCTTTACGCAGGTTGGAAAGTGTACTATTCCACCAAGGAACATTTCTTTGTGGCTTTTTCACTTTTACTGGGCAACTTTCGTGAAACGCAGATATTACGTTTGAATGTAGTTCGTTCGATTCGAACTCAAGCTCAGATATAAGCTGAATGTGACGCTTAGAGCAGTTAACACTTTGTTCTAAATAGAAGTGAAAGTAGTCCCAGTTAGTTTTTCTGGGGTTTCTGTAAATTGTCATTTGTGGTTTGGTTGCACCTATATCGAATCTAATATGTCTGTGATCCGACATAGATGTTTCCTCTGATACATGCCAATTTGAGACTTCGGACAAAACATTATGGCTAGAGAGAGTGATGTCAAGGACTTCACCTCTGATTGCATTAATGAATGTAGGTTCGTTGCCTCGGTTTAGGATAGATATATTATACCTAAGTAGAAATTCAATAAGGTACTCACCTCTTGGATTGATATCTGTGCTTCCCCACGCTGTGTGGTGCGCATTTGCGTCACAGCAGAGGATCCACCGGAGACGTTTTTGCTGACAATATTCCACCAGGGCTATAACCTCCCTTGTTGGAGCAGTGACCTCATGGAAGGTAGGCGGAGGCAAGTACTACCTCATGCTCACCTTTGCTCGTTGGCACTTTTACCCAAATCGCCACCAGGTCTTCTGTAATGAACTGTGATATTGGGATAAAGGTTAGTTGATTATTTATTAACAACGCCGCTCTGGGTCGGTCTTTGTTGGCAGCATATATCAACTTACCGTTTGCGCTCTGGAGTCCCTGAATGACTCCTTTACGTACCCATGGTTCTTGAATGAAAGCTACATCCAAGAGTTCTTGGTTAAATCTCCTCGTAAGCACGTCCGAGGCTGCTTTTGCGTGACGGAGATTTATTTGAAGGCATCCGAGTTGCCTTCTGGTGTTGTAGGGTTTACGCTTAGGCCAGGTCATCTAGCGATCCTTCGTTTGGCAATGGCTGCCTTTTTTTTGCCTCGGTTGCTTTTCAGCAGGACTGCTTCCTCGGCGGACATCTGATCCCCCCTTCGATCCTTTTTGTGGCTGTGGGCTTTTTTGTCAGCCTGCAACGGGGGTCGCATGCGGATACCCTCGGCCACGTTATGGCGCCATGTGCCGGATGTTGTTGGCTTTTCTGGCTCGTGTCTGGAGCAGCTGGCCTTATCGTCCTGGGCTATTGAAGCCGTTGGAGTCAAAGTTCCCGCTTCCTCAGAGCTTTGTTTCGCCGAGGGGTCAGGGTCCTGTTCGGTAACCTTAGGCGGATCAATCGGGCCTCTAGATTTTGGCCGAAGTTGGGTTTTACCGAACCCGTAGTTCAACCAGTTGTTGGAAGTCTTTATGACTTCTGCGGAGATTGGGTCAATAGAAATGGTAATTTCTACCACCGTACCCTTGCGCACTCTGTTGAGCACCCGCCAGTCATTGGTGTTGAGGCCCTCGTTTTGGCCGTCAAGGAGGCTAATGATATCCTCAGTTGAGGTGCTGTCCAATTCTGGAAAGTGACCAACGAAGATTTGTGGGCGCGGTATGTCCGCCTCCTGCACAATCTTCAGCTGTGCATCTTTCCACGGCTTCAGCTTAGGAACTACTTCCTTTAGCCAAATAGCCGTGTCATCGCAGCCGCATGATATAACTACATATATATCCTGGGCGAAAGGTGCAGCTATTAAATTTGGGCTTTGCAGCGCGAGTCTGCTTTTTCCTTATCGCCTCCAGGATAGCATGTTGTATGGCCGTTAGTCTTTCCGTCGACCATATTGTAGTGGGATAGTCGGGAGGAGTTATTCCCAACTTCGTGCTACACGCCGCGTCTTTGTAAGACATTTTTGTTGAGTCTACCTTGACTTCTGGATTAGTCACTGCTGCCTTTGGTCCTTCCGTTTCGGTAGTCTCTCCTGCCTTTTTTCCAACGCTGGAGCTCCCTTGTAAATTGGCACGTTTAGGGGAGCTTTGCTTTGGCGTGGTGCTGCTGGAGCGTTGTCGCTTCAGATCAGCTGGTTTTTGAGCCAACTCTCTTGCCTCGTCAATGCTGTGACCTTTTTTCAGGAAGTACTTTAGGCGCTTTCTGGCGGCACCGCAAAGCCGCACCTTGTCTTCGTCCTTTCTTCCTGAGTCACGAGTGGGAGAAGATAATAGTTTCTCCTCTTCCTCTGGTGATATGATAGAAGTTTTGCCATCTGGCCCCAGGGCTATGTCGTCAACTTCCATATCGGTGCTTTCGCTGACAGTTGGAGGGCATTGTTTGCCCTTAGCTGCCTGCGATGTTGTTGGTAATTCGGCACTGTTTGCCGAAAGGTCGTTATCGACCTGGTTTATATTAGGCACTTCTGCCTTTTTTAATAAGTTGTTTAACTCTGCCATGTGGTCCCACGAGTGAAGGGGAAGGGAAGGTCGAGCCACGACAGTGCCCCGGTGTCGCGGTAAGGCTAATTACAACCAGAGGGCGCCCGATATCTGGAGGTCACCGTTATAAGACACACTTACGTAGTGCCATTCATCCTATAGGCACGGTTCGAATTACACCTAGGATTACGGGTTTTTTCGAGTTATGCCTCTCTAGATCCGCCATTTTTGGTTAAAAGCAGGGGCACCTCGTGCAGGAGTGGCATTCTGCCACAATGGTCGGTCTTTAGGCTACTGGCACAACTGCCATACGCCTCTGTGTGCATTCCCCCAAGAAGCAACGTACACTTCACCCCCTATTCATTTTCATTTTTATAATGAACAAGAAAGCTTGCTTGTGATATTTTTGAATTTTGTCCGTTTATGAGAAATTTTTTTATGAAAATGGTTTGAAATACTTTGTCCGCGTCCGGTTATTAGAGTGTCCGTTTATTAGGATGATATTTGTATGAAAAAATTAATGAAAAACCTGTGTGCCCAAAATTTGTCCGGTTATTGGAGCTGTCCGGTTATAAGGACTGTCCGTAATGGGGAATTTCACTGTATATGTATATAAACATGCATACATACATATACTTTGGTGCAATTTTCATAGACTAATATATGTACATATGTACGCGCCAATACATATAAACATGCATATATAAAATTTCGCGCAATTTGCAAACAAAAAGAACAAATCTATATGTAAAGATGCATACAAGAGATATGGACATATCAAATGCACGAAAATATTCTCTACGCAAGCAAATGTAAGGTAATGTACATTGCTTGAACTGCAAGCGCGAACGCGGAACGAACGACAAAGAGCACAATCGGCCCCCGCGTTCGGCAACGTTCGACATCTGGCGCTCTCCTACTTGAGTGAGCATACATAAATATGTATGTATATGCTCATGTGTATATATAGTCACATATTTGTATTTGCATATGCCTTCTTCCCAAGAATGATAGAAAGAAGATTGCGCCCATCAGAGCGTACGTGACGTCACGTTTGCTGAGTTGTGCAGTATTGCCAACCATTTGCTCTTCGCAATAAATTTAGTGCTTTTTTATACCCAAAATGCAAAAATTTTTAGTTTCGTGTTTGTTTCTTTTTTTAATTTAAAGCTACGGAAACTTTAAGTTAAAAAACAAACTATATTATTAAACAAAAAAGAAAGTGTGTGGTAGTTCACGGAACCCGCACGATTGAAGTGAAACTTCTTTTATCAACAAATCAATAATTTAACTATTATTTCAATATAATGCATGCAGAAGTCATGGAAAGCATGGAATGGAATTTTATTAAACAGAATTATTTATTTATTTTAATATAAAAAGAAATGAATTTATTGTACTCAATTACATTTGGTTCTCGGCATTGTCATTATCATTATTGGATTCGTTTTCCAAAAATGAAACAAGGGCTTTATGGTAACTGAAATACGTAAAAAATAATCTACATTCTAATCTATCAAGGTATCGATGAAATACTGCATCAATGGTAGTTCCGCATCTTGTTGTTGGTACTACAAATTATCACTTATCGTACAACCGGAGGATTCACTGTCACGGTGTTCAACAGTAGCTCTTAATTTTTTACGCTCCAAATACTCACGTTGCCTTTCAGCACCTGTTTTCGGTTTCCGTTTTTGTTGATTTGATGCCATATTTAACAGAAATCAATCAACAAAACAAAATATGTTTGTAAGATTTGCTCAAAACTACACACACACTCTATGACGCGTCTCGCGTTACTAATATAATATTGTGTTTGGGATAACTGTCAACTGTTTCCACCGAAATGCGTTCGCAAAGTGTATGGTCTTTGGTATGGTAAACAGATTTATGATACATTATTTTGCGGCGACAGCACAGCGCGATAGCCCAGCGGCTAGCAATGTGGGCTTCCGATCCGAAATCCTTGGTTCGAATCACAAGAAATTTTTTTTTTTTTTTTTTTTTATACATTTATTTCATTTTGTTTTATGATATGTTTATGAGCAGATTTTTTTCATGGCAGAAATACACTCGGAGGTTTGCCATTGCCTGCCGAGGGGCGACCGCTATTAGAAAAATGTTTTCATTAATTTTGCTTTCACCGAGATTCGAACCAACGACCTCTCTGTGAATTCCGAATGGTGATCACGCACCAACCCACTCGGCTACGGCGGCCGTCAATCAAATGTCATATTTACAAATTACATTCGATAAGAATGCAATAATAAACGACCGCATTACATTCACGACGACACGCCACGCCAGTCTTTTAACAGATGGCGCTGGCATAGCGTGAGTTTTACGTAGTTTAGCGTAGTTTTACTCCTCACAGCGTTTCATCCACGCCACGCTTTTAACAGATGGCGCTGGCGTAGCGTCACATGTAGATGAAACGCTATGGTTTTACTCCTCACAGCGTTTCATCCTTCGAGACAAAAGAAGTTTCACTTCAAAAAAAGGTTAAAAAAGGTCACTCTGAGAAGATTTTAATGCTTTTTTACTCTTATAAAATTTCATAATTTGAAAGTGCAAATTTAATTTTTGGCTCCATTTAAGGTTATGCAACTCTTCTTAAGATTGAAAACCTTTTTACACATTTTAAAAAGCCTTTGAATTTATTGAATGCGAATTAAAACCATAGAGGTGTAATCGTTTCTTCCGGCCATCAATCCTTAGTGAGACATAGGACATTAAGAGTTATATTCATTGTAAAAATAAACAAGAAAATACCAGAAAATACTAAAGAAACCATACTGACATTTTTACAAAAAGAGTACCTTATCTAGTTACATAACTTCAAATATAGCAAAAAAGTCGTTCCCTTAACAAAAGAGTCTCGCTTAACAAAAAAACCTCATAAATTAAATTGTACATAAGCATAACACATTTATTTAAAAAAACGCACATTTTAAAGACAATTTGTTACGCATACAAAGTTCTTTAAGTGATTCAATAAAAATTTGTTGGGTTATTTTCTTTGAATAGGCATTTTAGTGCGTTTTTATATCCAAAGCTAGGCAACACTGCAGTAGCGACAGAGAGATTTGACTGCCAAAAGCAGAAGAACACCAACAACACCTGCAATCGCGGGCAATGCCACCAGATGTTAAAAAAAAGTAAAGCTAAATAAAACTGAGTGAATTATTTAAACAATTATTAAAAAATGTATATTTTACAAAATTATAAACATGACATTTTAATTAGAACAGCTAGAAAAATGTCATGAAGAAAGAACTAAAACTCCGAGACTAAATAACAAAAAAAAAAAGCTAAAACAAGTTACGAAAATGGTAATCTGGCCATACTGGAGCTAAAATCACGTAACTAGTTGTCAAATTCGCTGAGCGCAAAGTAACGGGACCACGATAGGCGCCATCTCATTATTCTTTCCATCATGCCTTCTTCCTGTGTGCATGGTAATGAACCATTTCTCTGTTGAGAATAGGACGATGAGGGGAAAAGTAAGAAATATGAAAGGGAGTGTTTCGAGTGTAATGCTTCTTGAAAAAGTCAAATCGATGATGGTGCCGCTTCGTGTTGTTGACTTATTAACGTCTGATGCACAATCGAAATTGAACATATCTTTCATGAATTTGATAAATGTTTCGTAATTTTTCACGTTTGTGTAAATGTAACTTGACCTATTCCATTGCGATTCCATTTACCTCCTTCTCTGTATCCATGCAAAATATCTGTCAAACAAATGAAATTAAAATTTTGTTTTGAAAATTGCAACCATTACAAAACGGCCGGAAATGTGGGCAAATAATTCTTGGGTTTAGCATGATGATAACGGGCCATCGCACCGAGCCCATATTGTGCTGGATTATTTCACCAAACACCAAATAAATACCATCGTGGAAGCACCGATTCACCTGATATGGCCCCGTGCGACTTCTTTTTGTTTCCCAAGTTACCACTTCGTGGAAGGAGATTTCAGTCGATAGAGGAGATCAAAGAGAATGCGACGAAGGAGCTGAAGGCCATCCCTTCGTCGGCCTACCAGGAGTGCATGGAGGACTGGGTTAAACGTTGGCACATGTGTGTTCCTTCAGACGGGTCATATTTTGAAGATAAAATAAATTTGCCTTAAATTTAACTCTGTTTTGTTTTATTTGATACGATACTCTGAATATTTAGGAGAATAAAGCTTATAATCCAAACCTGAGAGTTCAAAGACTGTAGGAAGTACATACATACGCGTATATGAATAGTTTTCAGTAATATGCGAACATTATTAAAAAGTTGTTTCATGGCTAATAATAATATCAGACTGACGTATGCATCATCCAATTTTCGATGGGCGATGTAATGTAATCCCATAAATGGATCTAAAATAGTGCCCCCGATCGGTAGTTCGTTTTTATGAGAACCTTTTTCAGGTAACACACTAGTTTAACATACAACTTTTATGTCGGGGATGTTTTGATTTAAGAGTACCAACCCACCATGTTTGTAAGAATACCTTGGAGACTGCTCCTGCTTTAGAAGCGCCGAACGCCTGCGGCAATTAGCTGTTTAGCGTCTTCTATTTCTGAAAATAAATAGCTATCGTGAATTTTTATAATGAAACTTAAAAAAATAACTGGCACTGGAACTTTTAATTTATTGAAAAATGTGTGTGTCAATGAATTTTTAACGGATATATGTATGTACATCTTTTACGTGCATGGTTTTATGTACATGGTTTTATGTACATGGTTTACGAGGACTCGAGCTTTCATGACAAAAGCGGAAGGCAATGAGCTCCGGGGGAAATGAGTAGAACTAACGTCAGAAATGTCCACTGAAGGCTTCCTATGTACCCCTTCTATAAGCATTAAAAAATTAGAAAAATAAATTGAGTATAAGTGAGAGTATTTTAGCAAATAATTGCTTCAAAAATCAACCCATAAAATAGTAGGAATGTAATATAAATAACTTCAGAATAATAATTAATGAATGACTAATTATTCTGAACGGTGGTGTTTAATTTAAATTTAATTTGATTATATAAAATGGCATACCATATCGTGTTCAATAACATATTAAAAGTTTTGGTTGATACTATAAAGAAGAAGAGTAATATTAAAGAAATTTGGATCAAAAGGTAATACTCGTATTAAGTGTCTCAATAGTCTTTGGAGATGCTTCGCCGCCTTAGAGTATTTCTAAATTATTTCCAGTTCCAAATATCTGCAAACTTACGAGTAATCAGCAAATAACCAAATTACTTCCAAATTTGTAGGAGTTTTTATTTAAGAAAATGGATTTTAAAATAGATGTAATGCAGGTTGCAGGAACTACAAATGAACACAATGTTTCAGGTAGACTCTTCCTAAATCTAGAACCAACAACTGAAATAACTGACGTCAGTGTCGACCTGATAAATCAATTATAAATTCGGTGGCAACATATTAGGAGTGTTCTCTATGCCTTGAAAAACCATTTCAAGGTGCACGGATCGCATGATTGCGATGTTTTCCAATACGTGCAATCACACAACAACAAAACATATCCAAGAAAGTATTTGCAGTACCTACACATATGTAATTTTCCTTGCACTGAAGTGTAGGAAGGCAAGTGCCAGTCTGTGACAGCTGTTTATTTGTTTTAAGGTTGCTACAACTCTGCAACACATACAGTGGCTTTCGTACTCCTGCATCTGCTGTTCGGAGTCGGCTTAAAACTATATATATCCCTTCATGTGTAGAAAAACACGCCACAAATAGGCGTATACGTATTACGTATATTTACATTACGTATATTACATATATATATATATATATATATTATATAGTATAGTATATTATATGTATATTATATAGTATATATTACATATATTCACTAAATTCTTAATTAGAATCCCTTTAGGAAACAGATTGAAATCGCACGGGGTACTGAGAAATTTGATATCGAGGTATGGCGTTAGTTTGTTATCTCATAAATAAATGTTAATAAAGTTGTTAATAAAAGAAGTGTTATACATGTAAGTAAATTAATAAATATATTAAGCGTAAGAAGTAATATAATATAAATTTCGTAAGCCTTAGCAAGCATTAACACTTCTTTTATTAACAACTTTATTAACACGTACGAGTATTTATGAGATAAAAAACTAACGCCATACCTGGATATCAAATTTCTCAGTACGCCGTGCGATTTCAATCTGTTTCCTAAAAGGAATCTAATTAAGAATTAGGATTTGAGTTTTTTGATCCTGTTCTGCTGGCAGAAGAATATTTCCAGAACTGTTACAAACCATGAAAGAAACGCATGCAGCATTTTAGCGAAAGAGGAAGGGTGCATCAGGTCAGTCCATAAGTTCGTGCGTATTTTACCCATAATTTCACTTTCGTACGATTTTTGCATACAAAAAATTATTCGCGGAATATAACGGAACTATTTATATTTTCTTTGATAGATTGTGCATTTAACAAGTGATTTTAATCGCGGATAGAAGCACGTGTTGTTAAAAAATAAAATGGAATCTTCGAACGCGTATAAGAGGCATATTTTGTATTTTATTTATAAAAGTGGTAAAAATGCAAAAACTGCTGCTGCAGAAATAAACACTGTTCACGGAGAGGATACCGTGAGTGTAAGGACTGCGCAAAAGTGGTTTTCAAAATTCCGAAGTGGTAACTGCGACGTGGAGGATGCCCCGCGCGCTGGTCGTCCTGAAGTCTTTAACTCCGACGCCTTGCTCAAACTCGTGGAAGATGAACCAAATTTGATAGTCGATATGGTAGCTCAGAGGTTAAATTCATCGGATGGAACAGTTCACAGGCACCTGGTTCAGTTGAGAAAGGTTTCAAAGCTGGGAAAATGTGTTCCGCATAGACTTTCCGTCGCAAACTTTCAGCAGAGAGTGAATGTGTGTTCTCATCTGCTGTAACGGCTTGAAAATGAAAGCTTTTGGAACTGTATCGTTAGTGGTGATGAAAACTGGGTCCTTTACAGTAATCCGGTTCGCAAGCGCCAATGGTTAGATAAAGATGAAACACCAGAACCGACCCCTAGAGATGGCCTTCGCCCCAAGAAGATTCTCCTATCTATTTGGTGGGATATGGCCGGTATTGTTTATTGTGAACTTCTGGAACCAAACCAGACGTTAACTGCTGATTATTATTCGCATCAGCTATCAAACCTGAATGAGGCACTTAGCAAAAATTGACCATCTCTAGTGAATAGACGCAAAGTTTTGTTTCATCACAACAACGTAAGACCTCATACCGCAAGGCAAACATTAGGCAAGCTGAACGAGCTCGGATGGGAGCTAATGCCGCATCCACCATACTCTCCGCATCATACCTATTGCACCTTGTGATTATCACATTTTCCGTTGAACTACTCCTCACAAGAAGCTATAAAAAGGGATATCGAAGCGTATTTGGGCTCCAAGGACAAACAATTTTTTGATCAGGGAATTTAAAATTTGCTTAAACGTTGGGAAGACATTGTAAATAATGAAGGAACATATATTATTGATTAATAAATACTTTAAACATCTTTTTTATTAATTTTAAAACCACCTTTAAAAAACGCACGCATTTATGGACTGGCCTGATATATTGAAGGTAGAAATAATTAAATAATTTTGCAGAGCCATTCACAGCTCGTATGTACAAAGCTTTTTTATAAAATGAAATCATGTGTTTTGTTTTTGAGCTAGAACTATTGCTTCGTAAATACGTGTTATTGCTTTGCTAAATTGCAAATGAAATTAAATTTATGTACATATAGTGAGCATTAGATTTTGCGTAAAACTTCTGCTAATTTCTGAACTATTATAAAGCTTTTATCGTCCTTATGTGTAATTATAAAAATACCTGCATGATATTATTAAGGGGAAAAATGGGCTTGGGAAATAACGGCTGCTTGGCTTATATTCAATGTGAAACACAAGAGAAAAAAAGGATTAAAAACTAAACAGTTAGAATTATATTCCACTTTCGGAAATGTCATTGATTTTATCAATTGCATGAGGGCATAACGGTAGTATATATCGCTCGTTTGCTACAAAAGTGTCATAATTACATTCACTTTCATCTTTAATTATTTTCTACACACGTTTGTAAACGAAAACTGTTATCATTCACCGGAAGTGTTATACACGCAAAAGGTACGTAGATAGTCGCGACTAATGATGAAAAAACCCTAAACTAAAGCAACATGTTTCCAACAAAAGTTATTCCAATTTATTTATTCCTTCGTTACTCCATGTGATGAACGAGGATGCATGCCCCTAGCCCCGACAGTTTTTACAACCCTCCTTAACATACCTAGACATGCATACATCAATACAAACAAACGAGTAGGAACGAAAATAACACACCGAGTTTGAGACAACGATACATCAATTGCCTGCATCGTTCCTGGCTGTTGCTTCTGTATTAAATGTTGCTGTTGCCTCTTTGGCTGCGACGAATCCATTGCCAACGCTATGTCATCGTTGTGATAATGACGCGAATGTTGCGGGTGGGAAAGTAAGCCACTCGACTTTTGGCTCTGTTTTGTATAAAAGGCTAAGCAACGTGGTTTCTGCATCAGATTGTCGGCATAAGTAACAGTGTGAACAACAGCAATTGTAGCAATTCTTGGTATAACTCTCGTGTTTTTCACTTACCTTCCCAAGTATAATAGCAAGTGTGTGATTCTGTACAGAGGCCTATCCTGACGTGTTAAGTGATAATTGGCGCCAAATTAAAATTAAAATAAAGATCTACAAAATAAGAAAATTTTAACGGTAAGTTTAGTAGAGTCGTTTTTACAGTTTTGTTTAATTAATCAAATGAAACACGTATCTACAAATATGTATAAAAAAAGGAGTTTTTAGAGTGCAAACACCAAAAAACATATGTTTGATTATTGTATTCTTTTTATCGGCAAATATTCTCTTTGACAAATACAAGATTTTTAGAAATCAGAATAAAAACTAAATTTTTAGGTAATCAAACTATGTAGAGATGAAAACTCAAATATTCGTCGTCAGACTTTCAGCTCACGTCCAGTTGAATGCTGCCGGTTCCGAAATATATAACTGACCAATGATTAAGGTCATGATACTGACCAATGATTAAGGTACTGATTTAATTTGGTTTCTTAAAAAATTACATTTCGATAATATATGTATATTGAGTCCTTCAGCGCTAAACTTCCATATTATAATGCACGGAAGACTACTGACATATATGCACATATTTATGTATAGCTAATATGTATGTACATAAAAAAGGAATACTTCCTTGCCCAAAGTTATAATATCTAATGAATTGTCGCTACATACGTGCGGTGCAGCATGTGTAATCATAAGCACGGTCTCAACTTACAATTAAAGGTTAAAAAACCATGCAAACTTTTTTTGATTATCTATTGACTAATTTGTAGCAATCAAGAACTTTTCGTTTCTTTCGTAAGTTTGTTAGCGTTGATTGAGTCATTTATCCTCAATTAAGCTTGTAAATACAATCTTTTAGAAGGAAGGGATGCTATTAAGTAATTGGGTCTGAGGGAGGGCTAAGTGGAGGCAATTGTGATTGCCTCGAATTTTCGTAGTGATTGATATATCGGACCAACGTCTAACGTTTTAATAACTTAGTATTTGTATTTATAGAACTATGGGGAAAGCAATCTAAAAACTCAAATTGAGTCACTTATTTTCCTCCTATATGTGTGCAGTGTTATTAAGTTCAATATCTTAAAACCAATTTAAGTATGATGCGATTTTGTTTGTTAAATCACCTGCGTACATCAATCAGTTGGTTGTCTATTGCCATTTACCACATATAAGTGCTTCATTGCCACAAGTGAGCTCTCTTAACACCGCATGAACATGAATGGAATCTTAGGCAATAAAATTTAATCAGTTAGTGGCCATAAAATCGTTGAGTTCTAATTCAGCGAAATAGCAAAAAATATGCATTTGCATATGTGCAAATATGTTTGTATGTTAATGGTTGAAAAATTGGGTGCTAAAATGGTGAACCGTTTCCTACATATGTTCAAGTACATACATATGTTTATACCAAGTAGCGAATTTTGGCTTTAGCGCTAAAGGTGTGTACATAGCATGTACATTCAATAAATTCCGTTAACCCTTTTACAAACGAAAATAAAAAATGTTCACAACAAAACTAATATGAGCAGTAATGGTATACTAGTCCCGCTGTGAGACAACCTCAACTACTATTCTAACGACAAAAAGTGTGTACTCTTAAGTACATCAAATAAAATCCTCATAATCAGGACATTTTTATTGCTCTGATAAATAACGTTTGCAAGTTAATTAGAAATTTGATATCGGAAAATGTGTCTGCTCTGTATGTATGGAATTTATATCCGTCGATTACATACCTACGTAGTGTGGAGAGGCATTGAAGCAACAGCAAATTAAGCTCCGCATTGCTATGGCTAAATTTAAAATACAGCTTTTGCTTGTACATATGTACTTATATGTTCATGTTTAAACCCATGTCGCCGGAAGAAATCCACTATGTTGGTACTTGATTCAGTGCCAGGTTGTTCTCATGATATGCTTTAAGACACATTCGCAGAGATTATTTTGAACAAGAGGTGCGATTGAGCAGGGTTTTACAGAGGTTTGCAAGTTTAATTTCCTTTCAACAATTTTTTTTCTATTTCAAGGAAGTTAGTGGTTACAAATTTTTGCTTTCTTCGCAAAACCTTTTAACTTACTTGTAAAAATGCCTCCGCAATTACACATTGTTGTACATATGCAAATTACACTGTAATGATGGTAATGAAATCCGATCCGCTTGCTGTGCCGAAAAAGAAAAACATCTAAAACGGCATTGCAAAGGTTGTCGTAGGTGACAACAACAACATTTCCATAAAGACCAGGACAATATTTATATTTAGGTTGATTTAAGTAACCAAATTCGTTTAGTGTTTATTAAATATAAGCAATAAATCATGCCGTCAACTTCTTATCTATCTTTCATTACTTTACTGAACTTATATACAAGTATGTATGTAAGTATGTATATGCATTGAACGCTGAAATTAAAATATAATGACATAAATTTATAATTTTTTCTCTCCAAATAAATTTTTCCCCACCATTATCCTTTTTGCTCAAAAAAAATTGTTCTGATAAAATATATATGTATATTCTGATATATATATGTGTGTGTATTTATAAAACACTGAAAATGCCTTTATCCATGACTTTATCTGATATGATACAATGTTTATCAAGTTTTAAAATTTCATTAGTAGAATTTTTCAGCTTTTATTAAATCTTAGTGGGAGTTTTATGGTTCAAGTTTTCTGTTCTTAAATTTAACTTCACTAACATCCGCACTTGGAAAACATTCTGATGGCAATAAAAAAATTTGTTTTCAGCTAAATGCTGCGTTAGAAAATGTGCAGTGTTGGGGTTAAAGTTTTTTAGACTTATTCACGGTGTTGTAGAAACAATACAGTTGAAAAGAAAGTGATGTTTTCGAGGATGGTTTTTTTCATCAACCACAAATAAATTCATAATTTTTGCAAAGAATAAAGGAAGGAACGCAAGCGGGATGGATTTTGAAAAATACATTGTTTCTGAAGTATGTATTATCAAATATAAGCGGTGGGGATTCAATTATCAATTTTCGGCTTTTCGGAAATTCATATTTAATCAATTGAGAAGCTTATTAAAGAAATCTATATAAGCGAGAATTGGGGAACGGTTGATGCTGGATTTTGCTTATTATAATTTTGTCCACACAACGATTGTATATCATATAATAACATAAAATAATGAAGGTAGATATGAACATAGACACGTTCAGAATAGTGGGAGGCGTCGATTTAGAAATGTCTGCCTGTCCGTCCGTATGCCCATGTGCACTTGTATTATATGTATTTCAATGAAACTTATTTTTAATGACATTTTGTCCAAAGCAATTTAGTATTGAAAATGGGCAAAGTCGGTATATAACTACGCTCATCTCCTTTCTAACGGTAATTTTTCAAAAAAGGAAAAAATCTGATATCTCTAATATAATATAAGTAAATTAAATTGTTCATATTTGGTACAACTGATGAACCCAAAAACAGGGTGAATGACGAAACAAACATTTTGGAGAATGGGCGGTGCCAGAGTAATTTTTTGGTAAATTTAATAAAACTGACCCAAATTTAGTTCATACCCTCCTTTACATATTGGGACTAAATTTCTGTCGTCTGCCTGTCTCAATTTAAATTTTACTAAAATGTGCACGGACATAGAATGAATTCAGAAATTCCTTACATGTTCCAAAGAAAATTTGATAAGGTACATTCGGATATAGGCAGGCACGCTGCTGTCACTGTTGTAATTTCTAGATTTAAGAAAATTTCGTTGGGTTGGCATTCAGCATTAAAATCGATAAATACCATAAACACTTTACGCGTAAATAATGGCGAGAATCATTGTTATTGGAACGTGATTGGCTTAGGGAAAGTTTAAGTACTTCCAATTAGTCTTGGTATCGTCATATCTTTTTGAAGTTGTATCATTAGTTGAGTTACTGGTCACTGGGTACCATTGGCAGCCTAACCAATTTACAAAATGTCTCACTGGAGCGACTAGTTACCTTCTTCAAAAGATCTAAGTAGTTTAAGCAACTTAGTTAGGGGATGGAAATCAAATGCTGACATCACAGTGGACCTTAGGGCCACCCGAGTGTCTTGCCTTAGACAAGCAACCTGGACAACCTAACCTGTCATTAGTGGGCGATTTTTTCTTGATTAGTATATTTTATACGATCTTCTTTACGTGTGTATCGCCACCCATCGTCTTATAAAAATAACCTTTTTCCTCACAATTTTTCGAACTAAATTGTGAGGCTTGAAGAGCAGGTAGACTGGCATGCCGGGAGAAATTTTTTTTATTAAAAAAACCCCGTATGGTATATTGACGAGCTCTAAAAGGTGAGGAAAGTAACATTTGAGGGGAATAAGTTACGGCTTTTAAGCAAATTTAATTAGCCTAATCTAAAGAAGTTTCTTCCCATCAGCTTTATTTTCCTTCTTGACTTTCGTTTATTGATTTTGGATATATAAGTACACGAATTTCCTAGTTCAGGAAATAGCATCAACGAGAGTGAATATCATTTTTTTAATAAGACGCACTGTCATTACCCCTTGGACTTGCAATGGACAGCGGGTAAGGGGTTGATAGATACCCGATGTAAATATTAGAATGCATGAAATTGCATAGAATTGCGGCGGGGGCGGATTTCTTGTCGTCGGTTATTTTTACGACGAGAAAATAATTAGACTCATATTTTATAACACAGACCCCTCGGCAGGCAATGGCAAACCTCCGAGTGTATTTCTGCCATGAAAAAGCTCCTCATAATAATATCTGCCGTTCGGAGTCGGCTTGAAACTGTAGGTCCCTCCATTTGTGGAACAACATCAAGACGCACACCACAAATAGGAGGAGGAGCTCGGTCAAACACCTAACAGAAGTGTACGCGCCAATTATTTATTTTTTTATTTAACACAGAGCTTTAACAAGTTACTTTACAAATATAGCAACGAAAAAAATTCACCACAAAATTAATTTTATTGTAACCATAAAATGTCAGCTGAAAACCGTTCCTGTGTTTTCCGTCCCCCGCAATTATGTTTAACCGACAGAATTTTCCGAGGGAGATGGTAATTGGATTGGAGGTTTTAATTGGCATTTAGTATCATACTCAAAATGAAAATAAAGACCTAGCTACTTCTATGAGTGTTATTTCACTTAACCTATTTTCCTTTGCTGATACATTTCTTTATAGTTTTTGGAAATGCAATCATTTAAAAATGTTTAATTTAAAACTGGCGACTTTGTGATGCCACTTAAATTATTAAAACTTTTATTTCTTTCGTCTGTGATATAATTTTAGTATGGAGAGTAGGTTTCAATGTATAATATAACATAGTACTGCGTACTTTAAGCAATACTTCTTAAAAAGCAAAAGTTATAAAGAATGGGAAAACTTAGTTCTAGAAATATGTAGGTATGGCGAGGAATATTGTTATTCTTCTCGAATAAATAGTGGTATAACCACCTAAGCAATTAGGGCAGAGTTTCTGTTTCTCGTGCTAGATAACATGGGTGAGAAATATCAATGAAGCCATGTCGTTGTCCTTTTGGCCTTTTCAAAATACAAAATATCATACTTCCTTCCCCTCTGCTATCATCAGCAGGTAACGCATGGAATACCTTTAGGGCTGTAGACAAAACAGTGTATAACAAAAAAAGTAGTCATTGAAATCGTTTATTCTGGCTTTTAATGTAAGGCTAAGTGAGTTTAAGTTCAAGCGAGGCATATCGGCTAGAAAGCAGAAAGTCGCTTATATGAAACTACTGAAAAAATTTCTAATAATGATTGTATTTTCAAAAAAAAATTGTTTTCAAAAATGTCCTCAAATTGTAGGCCCTTCGATTTGTTAGAATAACTTTAGATATGTACTTATTTCTTCCGGTCTGTTGTAATGAATTATTTCGCCGTTGGATACGTGTGGATATGTGTTAATATTTTTTATGACACAGCTCTTTTAAACTACTTTTTGTGTACACCCATGTGTACATACGTGCATGTGCACTCATGTTTATTAACACGTACATACGTACATATGTGGCATGTATGTGCATAGCACATTTTCGCTGCTGCCAACAGGGAATAAGCTGCACTCATACGCATCACCTGCCTTTACCAATTCGAAATTATGGAAGGAAGAAATGCTTTGCCGTGGACCAGTCATGGCGTGTAAAGCACTTATTCGCAGTAATTGACTTTATAGAGGGATTTAAATGTTTACAGCACTAACCACAGCAATAATTCTCGTTTAGAAATTTGTTCTTTGTGTTATATAAAATATTAAACTATTTTTAACGGGCGTTATAGAAATTTTCTCATTTTTATACTTTGAAGACAGTACAAACAAAAATGTTGTGTGCAATTTAAAAATAAGTAACATAGTTAATGCTTATAATTACTTAAATTTTTACGCTACTATAATATTCATACTTGTGTGCTTCTCAATATTTTGTCACGTGGAATTTATTTTTCTATTGTTAAAGCATTGAAGCAACGGTGCTTTAAACCATTGTTGGTGGTAAATACGAAACGGAAACCATGTCGAAGCATTGCAATTAAACTTTTTATCCTTTTCATAACTCTGATTCTGTATTCGATTGGCATTTGTACTGCTTTTGCCGGTGTGGCACGATTTGCGGAAATGCATCTCAGTAGCAGCAGTGCAGAGTATACGGAAAAAATTCTACCTTTCAGAACAATCAGAGGCAACACAATCTTGTGGGTGAGCTAGCGGAGGTCGCTGCGATTTTCTTGTAAGAAATTGATAGTCATGTCACCGATTTAATCATATTGCTTGGACTGCAGTAAGAATTATTAAGTTTGCGATTAGCGCTGTTGAGTCATTGTTGTTATTACAAGAATTAAAAATTAAATTTTATACATATGTATATTATTTATGTTTATAAAAATGTCAAGTTAAAGCGCATATCGTTGGTTAAATATAAAAAAGCACTAACTCATATTTTTACCAAATCGACTTTTTAACGGATTTCGATATATTACTTTTAAATATATGTACCTCTATTAAAAAATATTACATTATTATTGAAACTATTGGTAATATAAGCGTTGAACAACTAAAGTTGAGCATTATTACTTATCTCTGTTTTGATAAAATTTGTCGTTAGGTTTTTCCTTCTTTTGTAAACTAACAAAAATGTTAGTTAGCGACTTTCCATATTGAGGATATGTAGATATCTGTACATCTGTATATTTTTGTTATTTTATCCGAATGATCGTGATTCATTCTACGTCATTGGTATATATGAGTCTAAGCTTTGTCCAGTTAATAATTAAATACGAAAGTCTAAGACTTTGATTGGCGTCATCTCAAATTCCATAGTTAACATACTCGAGGATTGGTTTGAATAATGTGCTTAAGAGGCTTTTAGTATCGATCGTCAAATTCGTCAAATCGGTTGACCATCGTTTTATAAACGCCATTAAATTTAAGTATAAAAGAGTGCAAGTGTGAAGTGGATAAAAAATTTCGTTGATATTTGATGTTTTTTATTTTTGCTGGTGGCTAAAATGTTTAAAAGGTTGTTGAAAATTGGGATTTTATATACAATAAATCGTGTATAAAGTTTTAAATTTGGATTAATGTGGTCTTTGTTATATAATGAACTATATTTTTTTAGAAAACCAAAACTTGTCAATATGTGGTGCTTTTATAATGTAGCAATGGAGCACAAATGTTCTTTAAAATGCCTCAACATTCCTCTTCGCCCTGATCTCTTTTCCTTTATGTTGTTTTATAGAACCGTTAGTGCACTAGAGCGGTCAGATGTTAATTATTTTAATGCAATTATTGCAAAGTTGTCCTAAAATTTATAAATTAACTACTCGCAGATAAATTTTTGATTTTAAATTTTGAATTTAATTTTGAATAAAAATACTTTCAATGGAAAAACGTATAGAATTGACCACAGTCAATTTCTCAATTTCATGCATAAATGCATTTACTAACAAACTTTTGAATGGTAACAGTTAAAGCAAATACAACTAATTAACAGCATTAGTAAATCAAATTCTTAACACTGAATCATGCGGTTTGATAGTGAACTGGTAATTAGTATTCTTTAATATTCTTAGATTCGTATTTGCGGTCAAATTCAATGCAATCAACGGAAATTGTCTTCGACAGAGGATGTAATTACCTATGTAGACATTACGCACATTACTTATTCCATTCCAACATACACATACATATGCTCATGTGGAATAATGTTTGACTGTGTGCATAATTTTTACTCTGACTAGTTGTGATGCTCATAATGCATACCCTTTGAATACATAAATATAGCTGCCTTTGAAGTAAAAACTGATCCTATACCGCAGGGGCATACGATTATGTAAATAATATACAAGTAGGTATACATACTTTATTTGCACTAAGTGAGATGTAGGTATATATTATATTTGCTACATGAATATTTATGACTAATACATTTTTTAATGCAATATTATGCGAATAATATTTGCAAATTGTATAAAGGAATTAGTCTACTGGGATTTGGCCTACTGAGATATATGCGTTTATGGTATACTGAACAAAAGAATTATATTGATAAATATAATAGGAAACTTGCAATAGTGGCTTACATTTGAGCATTGGGCACAACAGTAGGTACTTATGTTTTTAACGAGATATTCCCACAGTTGTAAATATAATGGTTAAGTTTTATTTGGTGAACCTGATTTAGAGTTTTAACGATTTTATCTTGAAATAAAATTTAAGCAATGGACTTACCTAAATATCAAAATCAAAACTCAAGATTCATGCTTCCTGTACTTAAATGAATCGTAGTGATTTTGTTCCTAATTTTGTATCACGAATATCCGACTATAATGCTTGAAATTAATTTTGATATAGACATGGCATCACATTGGCCGGGTTTCTTGTCATCTGTCTCAGTCGTTGAGTATCTTCAATAACTCTTTATTGAATGTGATTTAGAAAAATTATTGAAGAAACTACATGTTTCTTAAAGGATGTAATTGCTTATCTAGAGGCAGTTTGGTGAGGAAAACTGTTGCATCCTGTAATTTCCAAAGCTGCGAATTGTGTTGATTTGTCCAATCAATATAAAGGCTCGATGAGAAATGTATGGATTATAAAGTTTTATTTTCTCAAGAAATATGTTATCGCAATAATACGAAAATAAAGGTTTTCCACAACTATTATGATAAACTAAAATCAGCTGGACAACGTTCGTCCTCATTTTGTGTGGGAGTAGAAAATATCATACATATAGGTATATGCCTATAGGCCAGAGTGCAACAGTTTGTGCAAATGCACGCAACTCTATGATTATGCTGAGAAAAACATAATATTTTATAGCCCTGGCGCAGAGCAGAGTAATATATATGCGTTTCGCCCTAACTGCGAGTAATCTGGAAGATATTTGTTTTAATAAGAGTAAAAACATATACATAAATGACTGATAAAAGAGTATGGGATAACGCCTATAAATTCTGTATTCACCCGTCTTCCTCCCTAAGAACGTTTTACAAAATGTTATTAATAAAAACAGTTTGACTTAACGTATTGGTTTCTGTGTAGCATAGATTTGATTTATAAAATCACTTTTTTGTAGCATGCCTTTGACGTAGAAGTATTTTGATTATGATCACAGGATTTTTTACTAATTGTTTGGTATGTTATATTAATAAAAGTTGAATTATTATTTCTCAGTAGCAATCCGGTACATACATCTATAAAAATGATGAAATCTATGACTATATTCGTGTTTTGCGCCCTGCTGATGATAATGGATATTGTCACGATCGAGTCCCGTCCACAAAATGTGCTCGAGAATAATCAGGTAAATAAATACTTATGTGTGGCTGAGTATGTGTATGTATATGAGCCTGTAGGTAAAAACTTTTAGTAGAGTAAGCTAAATGATAGTTTCAGAAGATTCAATTTGATTAGCATACCCGTAACATACATACACGAACATATATACAAAATCTTGAACTCATTGAATATTTTTGAAAATATTGTGTGATATATGTATGTATGTTTATAATTAAAGAAACACGCTTAAAACCTTGAAAAGTTGCTTTTCATGAAAATAATTATATAATAAACCTAACGACTGCCCTTCGTCCGCCCAACCGGCAACGAATCGAATCGAATAGTTAAGAGAGGTGAGCTAACCAATCTTGTAATTTCACGGACTTACTCTTTATATTTTCTATATATCGATATACATTTTTGAGGAAATTTTCGGTCACGAATGTATGTTGCATTTAACCCAAATCCAAACATTCGCCCAGATATACATGTACATATATCGATGTTTTAGCAAAACATATAAATTATTCTGCATAATGAACAGGTTAACCAGATACATACATTCACATATCATTCACCGTTAAACTTTGCACATTTAATAGAAATGAGTTAAACAATAATATAGAGGGAAATAGAATTGAAGGGGTCGGCAGAACCGGTTTCAGTTGTCCCCTTCTCAGACATCGGTGTCCCCTTGACCGTTGTTAAAGGGAAACTACACAATTGCTTTCTAAAAAAAGCGCAAGACAGATGGAGGTGTGTCTCATCGTGTGCTATTTCGATAAACACGATGGCCTCAATACGATATAAACAGAACGCTTTCCAAACTCATTGCGGTGTTCACTGCTCACTGGGTGATCGGTACTCATGCGGAGAAGCTTGGAATTCCGTACAACCCCTATTGCAGAAGCTGTGGGGATCCTGCAGAGAAAGAGACTGTTGAACACTTGCAAATGTCCGGCTCTGGCGACTAGGCGCTTGAGATTCCTTAGCGTGCCCTTTAGGGAGGTCTTGAAGAAATTCCCTAGCTTAGATCCCTTTTCTCTCCTCCACTACATCGACAGCACTGGATGGCTGTAGACGGTTTTCTTTTCCCTAAATTTTTTTTTCGCAGTGATCAACATTATGGTATCAAAACGGCGCGTAAGTGCTACTTGTAGTGTACCTGGGGTACTCTTGCCATCTAACCTACCGAGTTCAACGGAGGGAAATAAATCGCTCAGTTTGAGAACTAAATCTTTAGTTATATATTTTTTCGCTAACAATATTCTCTTTTGTATTAATTTGCTCTGAAGTTAATACCAGATAAATGAAGCCGTAGAAAACCTACTTCCAAAGCATAACGGAAATGGCAGTTTGGCCAATATCATGGTAAATATATTAAATGTAGAGCCACTTTCGCACGAAAAACAGTCACCTTATCTAAAAACTCGTTCGGTTTTAAATAGCCCGAAAAGGTTCTTCCCGATTTGGAGTGGGGTGAAGGTTACACTCAGCGCATTTTATATAGCCTTCTATGATTAGCGAGGATCGCAAAATTGGACGGATTTGTGGATGACGACCGAACGATGATGGGTCGTTGTGTGTTAATCGCTTGATGCTGTTGATGAAATTCGTCAGGTGGCTGCCATCAAGGCCTATTATATCAGAAATGAAAGTCAAGATGCCTGAATCTTAGCCCAACGAAAACAAAACAGCAAAGGAGAAGGTAATGAGATGATTGCACCTTATTATCCATGCAGCTGAGGCACCTCTTCAAATTTCTAAAGCTGAGGCTTTATCTTAGAATTTCTCTCAATCCACCCGTTGCAGAAGGATTTCCCGACCTTACAGACGCCTGCTCACCCTTCCAGGAGCAGACCACATTTGCGTTGATATAGAACTTGGTTTTTATTCTAGTAGATCAACAACACCTGTTTACCCGGAAACTGCTGATTTAGTATACTACAATTGAGTTCACTACAGATTTGATTACTTCTGGAATGATCCACACTACTGAAAATTAATTTATTTTTTAAAAGAGATAAAGCACATTATGAAGGCCAGAAACTTTAAACTTATAACCCAATTTCAATTATAGAATCTGGAGAATTTGGAGCAGGATGTCGATGAAGTACGTAATAGTTACTATGAGCTGCCAGCGCCCGGATCCTATTCTGGCGTCCCACTCGATCGCCTGCAAATGTTGATTGCACAATATAGACCAACGTGAGTTAATACTTTTACAACTTTTAAAACATATTTGTAACGGATTTTGGTTGCTGTGTTCATAGATCGTACATTCGTACTCCCGGGTGGAGCAGCAGCATGAACGAACTCTTCCGCATGCCTGAGTCAAAACGTCAAGTTAGATATAGACAGTGCTATTTTAACCCTATTTCGTGCTTCAAGAAGTAAATGTTTTGAAAAAATCTAAGCTAAAAATATCGCATAAAAGACGAAATTTGTAAATATGCTATTTATTAACAAAAATGTCTAAAACATTGTTCCATAGCTATTTAATTCATTAGTGGAGATCACATAAAGACAACATTTCAAACAGAAAACTACATTTACTCCCTTTAACTATGTATGGATATGTGTCAAAACTAGCAAAAGTGTGGATTTTGTTATAGTAACTAACTACATAATTTTATTTTTAAATGAATGTTATCAAAAACTATTGAATCGAAAATATGTAAGTGTTATTAAATGTATGTATATCACAAACTCGTTGTTTTGCCATATCGCATCCCAAAGCATGACTTTAAAAACACACAAAAAAAAAATAATAATAGCGTTCAAAATGCCTATAATATTGATTTAAGTCCCTTTGTTTACATACTCTGATTTTATATACGGCGGAATGCATCTCATGTGGTAAATATATAAGTACATATATTTGTATGTATTTAAATGTCAAATTTCATTAAAGAGTGTTTTAATTGAATAATTTGTACGATTGCATTATTTAGCAGCCGAAACAAATCAAAGGACAAACTCTCGTAAAAATTTGAAAATCTGAGCAAAAGGGTTTGAAGCTTCTTAAAATTATGCACCGCATATGCGAGGTAGGACATTTGTGTATGTATAGTAATAATCATTGTTAATAAAATAAAAAATGGAGTGTAAATTAAAACGAAATCTTATTATTTGTGAAGGATTACGCAGGAGACAAAAATTGTTTCCTAAGTCACAAACAAGTTTTTTTCTACAATATCTGCACTTACATATATACTATATACTATTTTTCCAAATTTTAGAAATGCAGTTTCTATGGCAAACCTATGACTGCTCTTCTTTCATTCTACACGACCAATGTTAAAAACGCACAAAGGAAGTAAGTTTCATTTAAAATGCTTTATGAATAACTTACGACGTGTAACTAATACAAGAATAGAAAAATTATGTCGTACATATGTAACTAAGTTGAATTCCTAAAGGCATACGCACTGATGAAGTTAGGGACACTAAAGCTGAGTATGGGAGTAACATCGACCTCATAAATATTAAATATACAACAAACGAATAAAGATCGGTGCGACATGTGTAGCAACAAGTTCATACAAGTGCAGCAAATCAATGAACATAGCAAACTTACAAGCCTGGCTCGCATACATTCACTGTATTCACTCTTTAGTTTGAAGCTAGAAGCATAGTGAGACATGAAGAGAATATAGCTATGTATGTACATGCATACCTATGTATGCATATGTGTGTAGTAACGAGCATTTCGGAAGGAGTATTGCTAACAGGTACCAACGATTGGCTGGGGAAGAAAGGTAATTTTTAAAATACAACAAGAAGCAATGTAGTGCAAATTCCAAAGAGTACACGAGTACATATACACCTGATAATTTATAATGAATGCGGTGATGTTCGAAACAACTACTGCAACTTCAACAGGAAAGAACTAGTACTAAATAAATAAAATAAAATCGGAGTCATTTACTACCTACCTGTTCGAAAGCTACCTACATAAATGTATTAGCAAAGATCGCTCAGTTGAAAGTTCCAGGATTTCTATAGTTCCACTTTGTGAGGTATAGAGGTATAGTTCTACTTTTAATGCATGTATATTAAACTGCACATATGTATGTACATATACATTAAGGTGGTGCTATTTTCTTTTAGTTGCAATGAAAATCATATTGAATACTTTGTTTAAATATTTATCTACACTAATGCAAAAAAATCGTTTTGAGATGACCTATGTGCATATTTAAAATTCTGGAGAAAACATTTTTATGGGGGAACAATTAGATCGATCAAAGAGTGCTTGACTTGTGTATTGATATATTAGGTGTTTATCTTGAAATAAGAGTGTTGCCACCAATCTCAATCAAACGCAACGAGTATTAAATACAATAATTTTCACTTAACACTTATCCAGGCTTTGAGTATCGGCAGTGGTGCTTGGCATATGAGTGAAGCATCAAATGCCTACATGACTTGCTACACTCACCTTTTATTAACCAGTATACTGTCTCAATAGGCTAAGACGCAATAAAAAAACACAGTAATCATAAGACACACAGACAAATATATGTAGATGGGTGAGCGCACGCGCAGCATTTGGGTATAACAACGATACATGGTCAGAACCAGGTATAACCATTCGGAAAATTTAATTTACAAGGTGTACTAAAACGCGTTCGAATTGCGGGCAACTACTCTTCCTTGCCGCTGAAACTGGCGAGAACTGGCATATCGTTGCAATCGTAAGAGTTCTAATACATTCATGTAGTCTTTATATCCAGCTTCACTTCATAATGTGATTGTTCAGAAACAAGTTCAAAGCATCCGGAAGATTTTAATTTTGAGTGTTGTAACCACTTCTGCTCTACCAGCTTCTGTTGCAACTCTCTTTCAATTTGTTTTGTTTTTTTTGCTAAGAATTCTTCATCGAATTCCTTGTGTGGTGATGTGGCATTCTTGCGCAGCCACTACCTGATTGCCGCTGCTACTGACATTTGAAATTGTAACAGCACTGCATGTACTGTCGAGTTTGTGGCCATCGGTCAGTGTCTCGACCGCTGAACTGCTGTAGCTAAGCTCGCCGCCTTGGCCAACCAACCAATAAACAATCAACTCGGTTATCATGCATCGTATTGTTGTTGGCAGTGATTCCTTAAGCAACTCGATAGCCTAAATGTACTTGTTTTTAGTGTTTTAAGCAGTGTCAGTGGAGGCACAAGTCAGCTTCATTGTTGTTTCAGAAGTCAAGAGTTTATTTTTGCCCTTTCGCATTGCCACTGCAAGCCCGGCCAGTGCACTGTGTGCTCAGTTGAACTTGTAGTCAGGGGCAACAGTGGAGCCAAAAAGCTTTTTGTATTGAAAATACGGCACAGCTATGAGAACTGTCTTAAAATTTTTATACTAGATATTTGTAAATACACGGATACATACTTGAATATATGTATGTACGTATATATCTTAATACACTACGTAGGGGAATTATTTATCATCTTTACTAATAGATTATGTTGCAGTTCTTGGCAATCATTGTAAAAATTAATAAGTTCCTAGCCTAAGAATAATGATTCGTGTTTTGTATATCTCATCTTTTTGATTGAGAATTAATTCAATTCGTACCACGGTGCCTCTTCTGGCCACAACGTTGGCTCTGCTGGCACCTGTGAGCAACTTCTTTTTTGCCAGCTGTAATTTCAACTTCTCTTGAAGTCATTCTGCAGCGCGAGTGCAACAAAATAAAAATAAAGTGCAAACAAAAAGATAAAAGGTGGTAGAACTGCAACAGAAATCGTCCACTAAAAGGCCAACATAGGCCAAATGAAACGATCTCGATGGTCAAAGTACTGGCGCTGTTCTTGTGACTGCTGCTACCGCCAACGGCTTCTGCAGTTGCTTTTTTGCCTTAACGATCCTATTGACGAGCAGCAACAGGCAGCCAGCCACTAGCCATTGACCAACAACCAGCTACATTTTTAAACCAATGTTTCAGCTTGCCAATTTAGCGACGAGGCTGAGTTCAGCGCAACAATTCAAAAGAGCAACGCGACGGCTCGCCTTGCCAGCCACCTTTCCATAATGAAAAATAATGATTTTAGATTTGCAATAGTCGTTGCTTCAGTTGCATCTAAAAAAATAAGAGAAACATAGCATGGATGCGTTGAACCAAAGGTGAGCGCGTTGAGCGCTGCGCATGCGCATGCGCCCTTCGATTGAATACTCTAACGATTCAAACACATATATTTTACATGAATATGTATATCCATGTACATCGCACGAATCCACTTGCAACATATGCATGTATGTAGAGATGTATATATGCACACACATAAGAAGATAGAAGAATAGCTTTAAATATGGATCACAAAAAAATGTGCTTGTTTACTTTAAACGGATGGAAATCGAGCTCATAATAAATGAAAATCAACAGCTAATCAGAGGTAGTGAGCCAAATGCTATCATATTTTGAAACCGATTTAGATTTACTTGTCATTATTTTTAGTTTTCGCGAAATTTTCGGCAAATCTTCTATTAATTTAAAACCATACTAAAATACCTAAAACTCAACAGGAACAACAAGTACCAAAACTATACAATACATATAATCCATAATATGCGAGAATACATTATTCATACATAGGTACGCATATCAATAAGGATTCTTTCCAGATATATAAGTACTTATATGCTCCTCACATGTTGAAATAAATGATTTTGTGAGGCAACGACATGTTGGTAATAAAATATATCAGCTGCTTCAAGGATTGCACATAATTTGAATGTACTCTGCTACTATTGTCAAATTTTTTAAATACTGATGCTTATCGTTAACCAGTCGTTAGCAAATCCTTTATTGATCAGATTTTGTGTATGTCAAATCCTGGAAAATATTCCAGAAACACATACCGACTATTGATTTTATTAACCTTGAAACTACTTTTGATATCAGCAAAAAAGCTGCCTATAGGCTTCCATTAGGCCATGTCGTAGGTGTAGACGATGATTTGCGCCTAAGCTTCTTGGCTTCGGACTAAATTGATCAACATTCATGAATACTTGATGAGAAGAAAAAGATAGGAGCATTTCTAATGAACTTCGAAAAAATATTATTATACATATATTCGAAATTGAAGCTTTAGCAGAATCTATTTGGAGGCCAGATCTGGGCAAAAACCACAACCATACCAGGGATGCATAGATTAGGGTCCACTGTGTTACACCATCTCACGCGACAAAAATATAAGCTACGTTTGTCTTGCGAGTAAAATTTGAAGCCAATTCTCCTTTTCTCTTTGTTTTGGTGCGCTTGTATCTACTTATATCATTGTTTGTCAGGCAAAAACCACAACTATCCCAGAGATGCATAGATTAGGGCCCACTGTGTTACATCTCACGCGACACAAATATAACTGGTGTGGAATAAAGCAAAACTGCTTTCAGGCTAAAGCACTTGTTGCGTCACTGCCCAATATTTTGCAGATCGCGATTAAGCTAAGTTTGTCTTGCGAGTAAAATTTGAAGCCAACGCTCATTTTCTCTTCATTTTGGTGCGCTTGTATCTACTTGTATCATTGTTTGTCAGCCAGGTTAATCTCATCTAACCTACATAAGTGTGCACCATGAAAACACCATCCGTTACATTTTCGTCGAAGGTAAATTAGCAAGTACGGTAGAACTCCACTTTTTTTAGAGAGACGAAACGCCATTTACACGAGCAGGTATCACGAATGATGAATTGGTCTTAAATGTAATGACAGTATCAGGGGCATTGCGAAATGATTTGCAGCACAAGAAAAAATCTACTAATCTGATAATGTTCTACTAAATTAAAAAAAATCATATTTTCTCAGATGGAATTAATCTTGGGAAAATAATTTGTAATAAGAAGTTCCAGAAAAGGCCAAAAACAGTTTCCGAAGCCGCTGAACTATGCAAAAAAGATACCCTACCAAATACATATATACCCGATTATATAATTTATTAACTATTCTAACACATCTTCCCATGGTGGAAGGAGTTTTGGAAAAAATTGTTGAAAATAAGCCATGATTTGGAATCAAATTATAGTTTTTAGAACGTTTATATCAACTCACTTTCTTGTTTGTTCGATATTAGGTAGGTAGGTGAAATGGTTGAAGTGCCAGTCTGGCATTCCTCAAAAAGCACTTAAGCGCCGTTTTGATACCATTATGAGACTTCTAACAGGCAGATATCTAAAGCCAGCCAGAACTGTTGAGCTATAATGGAGAAGATTGATGGGGTTTATGTTGGCGCACTACCCCAGGCTGTCGAAGAAAGGAGCACCCAGTGACCTTAATCGTCTAGCTGCCAAACCCGGACATTTACAAAGAAAGTGCTCAACAATCTCCTTCTCTTAAAGGTCCCACAGCTTCTGCAATGTGGGTTAAATGGTAACGCTAGCTTTTCCGCGTGTGTGCCGATCGTCCAGTGACCGGTAAACACAACAACGAGTTTGGAAATTGAATGGCGTGGAGTCCCCGGGCCTTTCTGAGTCCTTCGAATATTGTACTGGGGCCATCGTGTTTTCGAAATAGCGCATGAAGAAATGGAGCTCATTCTTTTCTGCGCTTTCCTGGGAAATAATTTGTGTAGTTCCCCTTTAACAACTGTCAGGGGGATGCCTATGACCGGGTAGGAGGTCTCTGAGGCCAATTCAGTCCCCTTCCTGGCAAGCTCATCAGCAATTTAATTTCCCTTTATGCTCCTATGTCCTAAAACACATATCAGAGAAATGTTACCTGCATACCCAAGAGATTTGATCTCCTCCTTACAGGAGTTTACTAATTTCGTTCTGCACCATGGCGACGTCAGAACCTTGATCGCAGCTTGACTATCGGAGAAAATGTTAATATCTCCCTCGGTCCCGCGTTCCCTAAGCAGTTTGAATGCCTGCAGTATCTCAAAGACTTCTGCTTGAAAAACCTTTGCAGTATTCGGCAGTTTGAAGGAGATAGATAAATGTTTGTTCGATATTTCAATAGGAATTTTGTAGTCGATTTTTAAGCAACTTACCCATAGTAATTACTTACAACTTTGAATATAGCTCCAATCCATGGTTCAATTGAAATGATCTGATTTATTTACAATTCCATTAGATTTCATTGATAATAACTCTAAGTATACAACAATTTGGGCCGCCGTAGCTGAATGGGTTGGTGCGTGATTACCATTCGGAATTCACAGAGAGAACGTGGGTTCGAATCTCGGTGAAACACCAAAATTAAGAAAAACATTTTTCTAATAGCGGTCGCCCCTCGGCAGGCAATGGCAAACCTCCGAGTGTATTTCTGCCATGAAAAAGATCCTAATAAAAATATGTAGGTCCCTCCATTTGTGGAACAACATCAAGACGCACACCACAAATAGGAGGAGGAGCTCGACCAAACACCCAAAAAGGGTGTAGCGCCAATTATATATATACAACAATTTGAGATCGAAATAGCGATTCATATCAATTCAAGTTTATTACATGCGCTCTGCGTTAATCATTTTAAATCTCATAGATTGATTGACTACATATATTGTTTTTCTTTTTTGTTGTATAATACATTTTTTTAGTTCCTGTTATTTCTTGTTATGTGCTTGAAAATGAATGTCTATTTTTAAGTTTTCTCACAATTTATACATATACATATTTACTCATTTTATGTTTATCAGGGGATTTTATCCAAACTCAAAAATATTAAGATGGATTTACATTGCGATAATGATAACTTAATATGATATATAAATAATGCCGAGAAATTTCATATGCACGTGAAAATATAGGGGTGCTGTAATAATGCTGCATACTCAGCTCTTTATTTTCTCATCAACTTAATTTTTTAAAGGTGAAAACGTTAACAGAGGTATCCATTGCGTATACTTTATTTCATAAAAGGAAAGTTTGACTATTTTTTACGTTTTTATAATAGCTAGTAGAACGAAGTTGAGGTATGCATTTCTGCATATATATATATATATATATATCTTTAACATATACATTTTTTTGTTGCTCTATATTTGTCCCAGTGAAAAGTAAGCACATTTTTTTCTTTAATTACTGGATATATTCTCTCTCGCTTGATATTCACATTTATATCAGAGAGTGAGTATAATTATGTGAAACCATTTTTTGAAAGTTTAGTTATTTAAAACTTTAAAGTCCTTTAAAATTATAGTCATTAATATTCTTACAGATTTGCCCAATGTTGCCTTTGTAAGTGGTTTCCAGAGTAGTTTGCGGTCTAGTATTTGATATTCAGTGTTTCTTCTGTTAACTCAAATCGATTTTCGATCATAATGTTTATATTTTCATGTAAATTATACTGTGGTAGTTTTCAACCCATTTTAGTAGGACAATTTGATGGTTGTATTAAAAAATAATTTAGTCCTATTGTTCAGGGTGTGCCCAAACTTAGTCCTGCATTTCCTCCATTCGTGGAGGTTAGATCAAGCATTTGAACTAGCTTGTCAACAACCGTCTCGAGTTATGCTAACGGTAATAGTTTGCATTTCTTACCTCCTTTTGATTAGCGTCCTATATATTCATGAGCTGATCACGAGTTTCCTGCTATATGTGCAAGAATGCAGTGGATAATGTTCAGTGTTTTCTAGGAACGATGTTGGGGGATTGGCCGGAAGGATTTTGAATGGAGTGGGTCTTTCTTTCCGACCTTCAATTTAACCGAAACCTTAAGTATTTAACCGAAAGCATTGATTCTGGCTTCATCTAGCCATCTTCAAAAGAAGTCCAAAGATAATGGCTATATCTTTTGTAACCTATTCGGGAAGATGTCGTCAATTCCCGGCTTTTCCTTGGTATTTCCTGCCTACTTTAAATGCTAGTTGCTTCTACTAATTACCCTAACATTTTCAATCCTTTCTGTCTCTCGCAATGGGGTAGATCCCGGGAACTGGGTGTGCAGAAGTAGTTTGACCTTCTCCTCCTCACTCTCACAAAAGCCCCCATCACTCTTTTTCAGATTATATTATATTGGCTTCAGCCAATACCTTATAAAATCTTGACACCAGTCCGCGTAAAGGGCTGACCGTTTATAAATGAAATACTTCTGAAAAAAGTTCAGAAATAGCTCAAAACCTGCTGTATTTATTTTAATGAAATTCTCTAAGTTTAATCCATAGACATTTAATTTTGACAGTTGGTACAGGTATTGGTTAAATGTGTAACAACCACTAAGAGTGGTAGACTGTACTTTGAAGAATATTTTCGCCAATAAAGAGATTTTAGATAACATATTTACTTGTATACTTTGACATGCTTTTCGGCAAACACTATTTATTGTACCTATTACAAAAGGTCAAGACAAAGACAAAAATAGCTATAGTTTTTTCTTCTACTTTTAATGACTCCATTCCCATTACTTGAATGTGATGGAATATCAGATCTCAATCTGTTGATGTACAATTTTTTTTTTAAATTCATAAATGGGAAGACGATTCCCTAACACATTAGGTTCAACAAAATAAGATTTAAGCCTAATAAGTTTTATTTTATATTTTATTCTTAGAAATATTATATTACACGGGTACATCGCTTTTGAAATGTTGTGCAGTGTAAATGAGCAATATAGGAGAGCGAAAACTTACAAAACCTTCAACCAAATGACTTGCAGATAAGTTCTGACGCTTCTCAGTTCGACTCTCTTAAGTTAGTTGTTCATTAAAGAGAATGAAGAGTACTTAAAGAGAAATTTCGTTACTGCTCCAACAGTGATAGAGCGCCAAACGATTTGAGCAATATTGTGTTCATTGATATCGACAACAACAGCAAAAACACCTTAAGAAAGGGGGAAGGGTCGGCGATCATTTTGACAATGAGGAGCACGGGAAATTCTCCCGCCTGTTTTTGACAATCAGTTGTTTTTGCAACGCTTTCGTGTGTTGATCGCTGTCTAACTGGAGTGCGCGAAGAGACAAAGCAATCGAACAAATAGTAGAGCGAACAGTGACATATATGTATATACATATACACATATGTAGATTCTGAAAAGTACTATGTATAATAAATCGTGGGGGCAGAATATGTCAATTCTTGTCAATCAATAACTTAAACTGACCAAAGTTATGTAGAGTGGGGCTGGGTTAAATTTCGTCGGTTTTCAGAATTGGAAGTGTTCAATAAAAACGGTTGAAATCCCAATCAAATGTGCGGCAAAGAAAGCTTTGGGTACAGAATATACAAATACAAAGTTAAACAACTTCAAGTAAATAAATGAATAGATTATTAAATGAAATAGACTCCCTCTTATGAGTGTTAAGTGATGAGCGTAGTGAACTTTTGATAAGTTTCAACTTGGAAGTTAAAAGAAAGAATCATAAGCCAAATGAAATAAAGAAAAAACACATATGAGGCATTCATTAGTGCAGACTTTAGGAAGACAAGTGCAGCATGTCTTAAAAGATGTGTGCCAATTTGTTTGATCAATAACCTCTCTAAGGGGAAGTAAGTATACAAATTAATATACATACGTACATTGGTATGCATAAGTATGTGTGCATTTAGATATGCAATTGAAACGATTGAAAAAAATTAAATGGGGATTGCAAAATCACAATATCGTAATCTGATAAGGTAGATAACATAATTTTGAGGCGTCATCGTTTGTGTGACAATTGTTCGCTCTCAGAGTACGCAGAGCAATAATATCAAATAATATTTTAATCACTGGTTGCAGTTACACATGTGCAACCTCAGCATGTATATATACATACAAGTATACTCGATAGGTATGCAGCAAAACCCAATAGGAACTGTACTCTAGAAGTACTCGAGCGAAGCTCAACAGGGAGGAGAGTGGTGTGGTAAAGATGGAAGTGGATTAAACCGGAAACACTGCAACCTGCTGACGCCAAATTCCACTGCTGTAGAGGTGGCGACAATGATAATTTCAATCGTGCGATAATCATATGTAGCACAATAAAAATTTTTGAATATAATTCTTAAAATCTGTATGGCTCTCTTCGACTTAACATTACACTTTTGATCTTGTGCTTGCTTCTGACGGATCTTCTACAACGAACAACTTTACAAATATATAGTACATATGTATATGTAGTGCGAACATGTAGGGATTGTATTCATTTAGGTGCATAAATAAATAATGCATTTGTGTATAAAGTTTATATATTTAACAAAGCAACCCACAAAAGGGGGAAGAGGGCATTGGAAATGAATAAGTGAACTACTTGGCAGGGGTGGGTCATGCATAGAAACAAAATGCAGACGTTTGTATGTGTATTGCAACATTAACAAAGCCGCATGTTTTGTTAATTCCATTCTATAAGTTGCTTCTATGCTAAATTCTATGCTACCTCTTTCGGAAGATAATGCAATTTTCTATTCAAGTTTAAATGAATTTAGAATTTCGTTAGGTAGTTAAACATGAGAGATGTGATAGAACATGTTCCTCGTGCTTCTATGCTCAAAAATGGCGAAGGCGTGGTAACTACTTTTAAAATTTAATAAAATAATCTAAAATGAAAGCGGGTATTCTCCTAGATTGTAATTTGACATTTGCGTTAGGGTTTAATTTTTTTAATTTTGTCGAAAGCACCCCGTTTGGAGATGAAAGTGGTCTACTCCTCGTATATTTAAAAGGTTGAATTTAAAAGTTTAAGAGCTTTTTTGTACTGATTAGGGCATGTATATATCGGGTGTTTTTTTAGGAGCATAATAATTGTTGGAATGAATTTTGTTTTATTATAATCTGGTAGATAATATCATGGCACGTAGCCGACATGTGACCGCCGCGGCTACGAGTTACATGGTCCATTCGCTCAGTCCAATTGTTGACTAAATCTGACCGTAAGCCTCATGAATATTTTATTTTTTTTGCTTGAATATTGCAATAAATCGATTGATGAGCGCATATGCAACGGCAAGTTGCGCGGTCTGGTTAGAATTGAATGGTGTCGATGTTTAGCTAACTAATTTTTGGATGGCGTTCGCTTTTCACCGCTACGGCAGCTCCTTCCTCATTTTGGAAGAAATAAGGACCGATGATGACGGTACACTATGAACTTCGCGAACAGATTTTTTACTTTCAAAGTAAATTTCCACAATTTGGAAACGTTGTTCTGGCGTTGAACGATTCATGATGGCTTGTCAAACCTTACTGAACAGATATGACAACATGGTTTCCCATTCTCAGCTGTGAAAGCATAGTTATCGATAGTTCGCATGTAGCTAAAAAACACCTGATATATAAGTAGCTGGAAGTACGGTTAGCTCTTTGGAACTGTCTACAACGATCTGGGAAACTGTATAGAGTAATTTCATCTCAAGAGGGAGCACACATTGGTATTTTATTTAATATTATCAATTTTAGTTTATTGTAAGTTGTTTTAAAGTTCTTTTTTTATTTTTCCACTATGCAGTTATTGTCATATAAAGAGGTTAATCTTAAAAATCTCTTCTTAATGGTCTTCCTAAGCCTTTATAAAATGTTGGCAGATACCTCCATATAAAGATTTTGGGATCGGATTTGAGGATAAACCCCGCGATGGAAAATCTGTGAATAGAATTTATACAGGCATGTTCTGAAAATCGCGCGATTTCAATTCGGATCCGAAATGGCAATTCGTACGATTTTGTTTTGGGTGTTCTGTAATTCGTCCGATTTCATTTAAATTCGAATTTAAGTTCGAAACAGCTGATTTCTCTTTGGCAATTAAACAAACCAAATGACAAAAGAATTCGTTGGCAAAAAATACGAAATAATTTCAAAATAAATGGATTTAATTAAAAAATTATCATGTTTTTTATGGCAGCTTATGTGTTAAACGAACAGGAGCAAGATTACCAAAGTAGAATAGATAGGCGGCGTTTAAGAGACCATTCGAATCCTCTCAGTGCACCGGATTCTACGTAAGATTAGAAATGGTTATACTTTGTGGCATTCATTAAGTTTTTCTACTTTAGATTTGTTTCCAACTATCGCCTAAACAAGTACGCTTTTTTAGAAGTGCTGAATGAAGTAAAATCTTTCGTCAAGGAAACGTCCATACCTATTTTATTAAAGCTGGCAGCAAGTCTTAGGTTTTTCGCAGAAGGTTCCTATCAACGTTCCGTCGGAAAGGATACAGATATTGCTATGGGTAGAAGCACAGTCTCAAAAATATTATCCGAAATGATCAATGCTTTGGAAAATGTTCTGTATCCTAAGTGGATTAAGCTGAAAATGTCTGAAGAGGATTCTAGAAAATCAAAACTTCATTTTGTAGAAAAATTCGGTATTCCAGGAGTAATAGGGTGTATTGATGGAACACATGTGGCTCTGATTAAAGCTTTTGAGAACGAGCATCTATTTTTTAACCGAAAAGGATTTTTTAGCATAAACGCAATGATTGTAAGAATGAATTTAAATTGTGTTTCTAAAATTTAAAATTTACTGCCTTTATTTTACAGATTTGTGATTTTGATATGATAATAAGAGCAGTAGATGCAACTCGGCCTGGTGCAAGCCATGACGCTTTCGTATTTAGTATGAGCAATGCAAAACACTATTACCTATCGCAGTATGAAGCTGGTGACCGAGGGTCTTGGCTACTGGGAGATTCTGGTTTTGGTATAGAGCCACTTCTACTGACTCCATATAGAAACCCAGGCCCAAGATCGGCAGAACACAGATTTAACCAGCAGCATGCAAAAGCACGTAACATCGTTGAGCGTGTTATAGGAGTATTAAAAAGTCGGTTTCGTTGTTTGAAAACTACCCTGCCATATACGCCGCAAATGGTAGTGAAGATAATAAATGTTTGTTGCGCACTACATAACAAATGTAGGAGTAATCAAATAGATGACATTGAAACAGAAACCGTATTAGAAAACAATCCAATTGATGAGGAAATTGCTGAAAATGAGGAAAACAGTAGTTTATATAGTGTTGGCAGAAATATAAGAGACTCTATTGCTAGAAATTTAATATTATGAAACATAAAATTTATTCATATTAAAAGTAAATATATACATAACAGTTCAATAAGATTCTTTTATATTTATTTTTTAGTCTCTATCTCAAGCATTTTAGTTTTAATATTAACTGTTTCCTGTTGCAACTGCTCCATTTTGAGGTAATGTCTTTGCTTTTGCTCTATACTTTGAGTCTTCAAGCGATTTTGCTCTGCCAGCAATTCATTTTGTTTCTCAACAGCACGACGAAGTCGTCGAATCTCTTCCCTTTCATCTTCCTGCGATTTTGCAATCTTGTGTTGGTTTTCGCAAATGTTATCTAAAGTGGTGGATATTTTCTCCATACAACTAGATTGCGTTGCCATACACGACTGAAGGCTGTCCTGCGTTGACACTCGTGGCCTTTTTGCAGCTCTCGGGGTAGCCACCGCTTCCCTACTTGTTTGGGGACGTTCTTCCTCAGATTCGATAGCGCTATTATTTTCTTCTGTCCCAAAGCTTCTAGAATGGCTTATGCCCTCAACGGCTGCAAAAATTCCACAAGTTCTTGCAACACATTCTTCGTTGCTCGTCAGTACATGCTTATTAAAGGGTCCACCTCCTGTTGCCCTCGATTCTAGATTGTTATGGGCAACCTTTTTCCGAATGCACCCCTTCCAGTCAGACCATATCTTGAAAAAAGACAACTCAAAAATATTTATTTTAATATTTTACTAAATACTTACTTTTTTCCATCCATTAACATCTTTTTGGGGCGGCCCTTCTGCATTTAGCAGCGTCGTTAGCTCTTTCCACTTTTCCTCAACAGCAACTCTGTCGCCCTTCGAAAATTTCTTCGCCAAATCTGGATGAGATTCCATAAACTCGACTAAAATTAGCTCTTGCTTGGAGTTCTTGTGTTTTCCCCTAAAAGTTTTTGAATAAGTTTTAAATATTTTAAATAAACACTTTTATTTACATAAATATATGCAGTTATTTTGAGTAAATACTCACATTTTGATAAATTTATTTCAACAAACAGTTTTAAGAATGTCACAAACCGCTAACGTTTAAGTTGCCGAAAATAAAACTGGAAAATTTTAACGATTTCGATTTCCAGAACAGGATGAAAAAACAATTTGCTGATGTTCGAAAAAAAACGAAAACGGAACGATTTACAGAACATGTCAAACGATTTGAAAACGGAAAATGCGAAAATATTGCCCGAAAACGATTTGCAGAACATGCCTGATAATACTCGATTTTTAGTATCGTAGATATTCGCTGTGTTTTTTATGCTCATATGTATCTGTACCTAAATCGCAATCAAAATCAGTGATAGGTGTCTTTAACCCAACCCGATTTAAAGATTGTATGGAATTAAATTAAAAAACACAGCTTTTATTAATTTAATATTATAGGCAAATAGATGTATTGTAATACCATGAGATAAGCTTAGAGCGCACATTTTAGTAAAATTTAGTATAATAATTTTTATAATTTGGACTGGCGTTAATATTTCGAATTAATTTAGTTTTAACGTTAAAGCTAAAAAGGGTGTCGTTCTTATCCATATCCTCTGTTTTAGAAAATAGTCGTTATGTATGAGGTAGGAGTGATTATTTATCGATTTCGCCCATTCTCATTACTAAACTACTTTGGATAGGTGTAATTTGCGTACCAAATTTCATTGAAAGTTATTTATTTTTGCTCGAGCTTGTTACGCACATAAACGAACGGATGGATGGACGAACGGAGGGTATTGATTAAATCGATTCCTCTCATCATTCTGACAATTTTGGTATATATACGTATGTCCACGATATACAGAATGCAGAGGTGTCAACTTCAGACCATTAACTGGCTCTCAGCGATTTTGAAGAAATTAGCTCAATTGCTGGCGCAACCATGATTACGACAGCGGTTTGTTTACGAAAAAACTAAGATAGTGTTGGCGATATTTAAAAAATCATTGTACATTTACTAGTGTTACTTCGTTGCCGTCAGGACAACGACTGATTGGATGAATGCATGATTACATGTGAAATTAGCGGCAACGAAGTAATTTGGATGTAAACCAAGGCGAATTTATTACAGGTGACAGCAAACACATATAAGTAAAACCCTACATGTATTTGTTGTTGCGTTTGGTGCAAGCATCATGTCAAAATCAGCAAGCAAATGTACACATACGAATGTAAACATACCAATACATACAAACAAAGCATATCATTTTGATGTAAGCCATACCTACGGCGAAAAATTCAGCTGGGTGAATGCTGTCACCTTATTAAATCCACCTTGATGTAGACTGCGTTGATTTTTTTCGCTTACCACCAACATAGTCTCAGTTGTTTCGTAAACAAACCGCTGTCGTTACCCTGCTTATGTAAGCTTACCAGCTGATTCTTTCAAATTCCCTGAGAACCGGTTAACGGTCTGATATTGGCCCCCTGAAATGTTTACCATGTGGAGTGTATATCTATATCTATCTTGATACCTTAAGCTGTTACATGCAACCTTGTGAACAAAACCATAATACCTTTGTGTAGAAGTGCACTGAGGTATTAAAATCAACTCAAGTATTTCAAAATGGGCTTACAAATCTTCCACAACGTAAGTTATAGTTAAGTTTAGTAAGTTTTGCAAAACTATTAAATCAATAACCGACTTAAAATAGCATCAGCCGAAGCAGCAGCAGTTGCTCGTAAAAAGTTTTATTTGCTGGGCTTCTGCTTCTCGGACTCTTGTTTGTTTTTCTTTCCGCATTTCTGTTTTAATATACGGTTATCGAATATTTGCATTTGCAATTCACCAGAGTTACGACTTCTGCAATAATAACAATAACAACAGTAAAAACAACTAAACAATCGAATGCAAAAAATAGTTAAAGTCATTACTTGGCTGACGAATTTTCAAAAATTTTGCACGGTGAGAAAATGGTCAAAATAATGGCACCCATATCCGGTGGCAAAGTATCGCCAGCACTTCGACACCAAATGTCTACCGCTTGACAACGTCAGCCTTCTTTTAACAATGACAATTACGGCTGTAATACATACAGCTTTGTTATATACATTTCGTGTTTAGCACGTTAAAGCTGGTGTTTTGTGTTCTATGCCGATGGACGTGCTGTCAAAATCTAAAAAGTTGCGTCAAATTTAGTGCCAATATGAATTATTTCCATTATTTATATGTCTATACATTTTGTCTATGTGGCCTATATGTGTGTGTCTATACTATACATGTATAAGTATATATATATATATATATTACATACACCCGTACACCTTTTTTGGTGTTTGGCCGAGCTCCTCCTCCTATTTGTGGCGTGAATCTTGATGTGGTTCCACAAATGGAGGGACCTATAGTTTCAAGCCGACTTCGAACGACAGATATTTTTATGAGGATCTTTTTCATGGCAGAAATACACTCGGAGGTTTGCATTGCTTGCTGATTGCGACCGCTATAAGAAAAATGTTTTTCTTAATTTTGGATTTTCACGAAATTCCAACCGACGTTCTCTCTGTGAATTCCGAATGTTGGTCACGCACCAACCCATTCGGCTACGGCGGCCGACATGTACATATAAGTATAAGCATTCGGTTAATAGTAGCTCCTTGGTGTGAAAACGATGACGATAATAATAATAAGAGTAATAATAAAAGTATTGAGTGGGAAACTGTCGTTGGGTATATTCAAAGTGTATGTCGTTGCAAAAGAGAACACAGCTGTTTTCCGATACCAACTTGTTAAAGAAAGCAGTTCTGAGGTCCTTCCTAATTCTGAAAGAATAATTGGTACTGCATTCTAAACAACTGTCCTAGTTTTGCGGCATAAAGGCAACTACTTTTCGTACTGCCGAATGCGGCTTTAAAATCCAATAAAATGGTATGTGTCGATTCTCCTTTGATGGGTATTTTCCAAAACTTGGCGTATTGTGAATATCTGGTCGATTGTGGATTTTGCACATTTTAATTGCTGGCACTCCGTCGTTTCTTAACCGATACCATGCATGTATTTCTATCAACCACGACGGCATTGAACTACTATGTACTCAAGGGGACTTAAGTTAAAGATGTGAATTTTACGGTGACCAGGTAGGAAATCTTTAAAATATTTTGTTCCAGGGACGACAGCAGTAAGGCAGAATATTTTCTTCTTCAACTGCTCGCAAAATGGGCACTAAAGCCGAAATGCCTCTTTCATGTTTTAAATGCTGGAGGATGGAACTCGATAATTACCCCAGCACGAGAAAAGCCCTGAAACGGAAAAGACGACGGAGCTATTGCAATAGAATACTATGCGATGCCGGCACTGCTGAGGCGTACAATTATGTAAGAATAGAATTCAAGCTAGCTAGTTAAGTATTTTTTGACGTGATAACGTCTTATAATTCGATTTAGCCGGCTGCACGCACGAAAAAATATGTCGTTATCTTGCTCAATCGTCGTTACCTTGCTTGAACTGCAAGCGAAAGTGCGGAACGAACGACAAAGAGCACAATCGGCCCCCGCGTTCGGCAACGTTCGACATCTCGCTCTCTCCTACTTGAGTGAGCATATATATGTATGTATATGCGCATATGTATATAAATTCACATATTTGTATTTGCATATGCCTTCTTCCTGTGTGCATGGTAATGAACCATTTCTCTGTTGAGAATAGGACGATGATAGGAAAAGTAGGAAACGAAAGGGAGTGTTTCGAGTGTAAAGTGTCTTGAAAAAGCAAATCGATGATGTTGCCTGTTAGTGTTGTTGACTTATTAACGTCTGAAGCACAATCGAAATTGAACATATCTTTTATGAATTTGATAAATGTTTCGTCATTTTTCACGTTTGTGTAAATGTAACTTGACCTATTCCATTGCGATCCCATTTATCCCACTGATACGTTCCTGAGCCATATGTGCGTCAGGAGGTATATGAAACTTCTAAAGCAAATGATTCGACTGGATGTAACGGAACTGTACAGTTTCTGCACTGGACGTGCTGGTACGATAATAAAGTAAAGAAAAACGCCGGGACATACGAAAAAATATTTTTATTTTACGCAGAAATCACAAATTATTGTTATTATCGACACTCCCAGGCTTATCCAAATCAGCAATCTCGGGGTCACGCCCTATGTAAATATCAGAATTCCAGACAAAACCCTCTTCTGTGCACAGTTTATAGATTTTCAAGCCGTATTTATGAACTTTTTATGGGCTGTATTGACGGAAAGATATCCTGCCTCCAAACGGCATCATCGACTCGTCATTGACGATGCATTCACCAGGTGTTAGTAAGCTCTTCCAGTTATTGATAACAAGGTCCAAAAGTGGTTTTATTTTGTATAGACGTTCGTTTTGATCCCTCGGAGCTTCATTATCAACAAAGTGCCAGCAACGTAATATTGACGAGAACCGATTATATGACATGTTTACGTTGTGAAATATTGGACTTGTCGGTCAATTTTGCATTTTTGTATTGGGACAGGGAACGTGTTAATTGGCTTTTGCTAATATGTAACGGCCGCTCCTCCATGTAGGAAAAAGGAAACTGACCTGCACTGTGATGCAAGTTCAATAGGATTTGGTGTCGTGTTGTTACAGCAACAGTACAATAATAATTTTCACCCCATTTCATACTTCTCCAAAACTGTATCCAGTGCCGAATCCAAATATCATAGCATCGAACTTGAAACACTAGCAATAACTTAAGCTTAAAGAAGATTCGAATGAAGTCGGACGGCAAAGACTGCTATATTTGCCTAGCGAAATGGAATATAATATTATTAGATTGATGCATGAAAACATAGGATACCAATATGTTGAAATGACCGCCAGTTAGCATTGGTTTCGAAAAATGGTATTGAAAAAGGAAAAGTTCATGTACGCTACACCTCCGCATGCCAGAGATAGAAATTTCATTGTGACCCCAAAAACATCATTTCCCTTTGACACCTTTTCTATTGACCACTTTTGTCCACTCGCGTCCCTTCATTCAAGGTGTAAACATATTCTTCCTGTGATCGATTCATTCACCCTAGAAAAATATTTTAATTATTATAGCCGACCGAGACGAATTACAAACGATGATGAACTTGTTTTATTGTACATCTATGGAATTTAGTCATTTCGCGTGAATAGGGTCCTTAAGACGATTTTAGCGATATTAACTGAATGAATAAAAAATGCCGACTGGTACCTAAAATTGTTGGAAGTTATGTATGCTATGCACCTACCGAGATACTCTTAGTCGGCTGCTATTTAGTGTAGAACAACATTGGACAATTGTTAACGAATTCACAGAATAATAATAATATCGTGCGTATATACTATATGATACAAACACTCCGGCTCTGAAAGTATTCGATGCAGTACCAACTGGTGGTAGCAAAGGAAGTGGAAGGCCTCCTTTGCGTTGGAAAGATCCGGTGGAGAAGGACCTCGCTTCGCTTGGTGTATTCAACTGGTGCCTGTTAGCACGAGAAAGAAATTACTGGCGCGCTTTGTTAAACTCGGCCAAAATCGCGTAAGCGGTTATCATGCCAATCAAGAAGAAGAAGAAGAAATATACGGGATTCATAAACTTAAACGATTAGGCGAATACCCCCGGGGGTATTAAAAGTATTACGGTACAATAATTAAAAAGCTGAGGTTGAGCAGAGGAGTTCTGGAGTGGTAAAATAACAATGATGCACATTTTCGCTTAATATACATATGTATGTACATACATATGTGTGTGCATAAATATTCTAGCATCGAAAGGAAATCGTCACCTTAACCGCCGCTATATTTTTGACTTTGGCATTAAATATTTTGTATATGTCAGCTATTATTCTATGTTTACAAGTAGGAATTTATATGCAAGTGAGCCCCCGAATAGATGTGGATGTATTTACAAGTGTGAGTGGGCACATGAGTTCTTTATGAGCTAAATGTTCAAGTAACTGTTTGAATGTCACCCTAACGACGACCTACTATATGTGCCTCCTCTAAATTTGCTAGTGTACACATTAATGTTTGTGTTGATACGTATAAAGGTTTGTTGCTATTTTACTTTAAATAAAAATTATGTTGGTTTTGTTTATTTGCTGAAGTTGAGCTCCATATAAAACAAACTTGCTGATCATGTTTTAAGACCTTATGTACACTCTTGATTATTGCCCTCAGTATGTTTTTTCTCCATCGCTTCAACTCCCGCACACAGCCTTATTTACATACATTCGTCTTCCATGTGCTATGTACACTTGCGTATATAAAAAAATATTTTTCTTTTCAAACTACAAACGTACATGTTGGCATTGCAACGCAATAGTACCGTTTTGTGTAGTTTCGTTTTAATAATCCGATCTTATGACAGTTGTAAGACCGAAGATCGCAATCGTAATCACTTTTAAATCGCTCGAATAGTTTCATATGACATCGATAGTGATGCAAGCTGTGGTTTAGTTTGAGTAATTTTAGATACGTATGTACATATACATATGTGAATATGTCAATATTTAAAATGAAATTGTAAATACTTGCTATTACTTACTGGTGCGATTGTCCTATTTTGACAAATTATTCATTGACTTCATCACGGAAAAGGTATATTATGTATCGATCGGAATTATAAAAAAAGCAATCGTGTTTTGAAGACACATTGCGATTGGCACGCATTTGCATACATAATTTCTAAGAGTAAGCTTAAAGATCACCCTGAAGATCAAATCAATAATAACTTCTCTCAGCTGGAAGCTTCATTCGACGACTTTCGTACAAATATCAGGTGAGATTTAGGTGCATCTCAAAGAACTGTTTCACAGACGAGGTATGTTCATATGTATATCCTTAACCGCATGGGCGACCGCAGAAGTAGGATTGATAATCTGTACGAGCTTTCCAATGGCTTACACTCTGTAAAACGCATTCAATAAAACCACTTCGTTGCCTTGGCCGTGCCATACGTACAGACGATGTAATTTTGAGGAGAAATTTGAGGGGTTATAGCAGAGGTTTGTTTACGACAGAGGTCGGCAAAATCGGAGATTGTTTGGTGGTATACGAAAAAGTCAATACATTCCCTGCTCATGTTACCGTTTGACCAAAGAATTGAAACTGCGTGAGAATACGTGTGAAATCAGCGAGAATAATTCTGCCGACAAAACCCCCGCTGCTACATCGCCAAAGTTACTCTCTCAATTTTGCTTCAAGTGACCAATATCTGAATTCTATCATCTTTGAAAGTGTACTGCGAATATTTTACAATATGAAATAGATTTCCTTAATGTAATTTCAATGATTGTGTTCATGGTACGGTTCGAAAACTCGAGGCTTTTACAAATTGTAACCAAAAACACGAGCGAAATATAATACAATGGATTTGAAGGAAATATCCCTTTTCGAATTCGAATCCAAATCTGCTGCTATCCAATATTTTGTGACAAAGCGAAGTTACATTATCTAATTCACCAAACAAATATTGAAGGGAAAAGTGTTTCTGATTTATATGTGTCATATTTACCTCAAGGATACCCGCTTTTTGAACTTTCAAAGCCCTATTCCATTGTGGAAAAATATTTAAGATATATAAAAGACGAAAACGTTTTTTTAAAACTACAATGGCGAACGCGCCAGCATAACTAGAACTGTGTATGTATGTGTAATGTTTAGCCTAAGTAGAGGGGCAAGTCTATTAAGGTGATAGGAATCGAGCCAGAACAACGTTTACATGTATTTTGTTTTTGTAAAAGTGATTCACAAAATCAAAATTTCAATAATTATTTGGGATAATTGTTTGCCCAATGGTTTGAACCCTCTTTGGAAGGAGGTTTTGTCTATGTACAATCAGCTAGAGGCATTTTTACAAAATATGCTACCAGCGCTCTTGGCCGTAACCTAATAAACGATCGAGAAGCATTGCTGATTATTCTATCGGCCGCTACACTTGCCTGTAATCCTGCTTCACTTTCGATTTCAAGAGATATGAATGATGTAGTAATAGAGTGGTACGAATTCTAGCAGTATTTTTTCTACACCAAACTCATGTGGACCTACTTCTCGTACATATGTATTTATGCACATACACATATAAGTAATATATATGCAGTAGTAATTGCTTCGACAGAATCTTTCTTTCAAACACTTCACGGAATGCCTCATCACATCGTCAAGATTATGCGCCAATTGCCAACTTAGTCCAAAGTAGGCATAAGTCTGTATTAACACCTTCTCAAACACTTTTTATTTTATAACATTATTGTTATATCTTCCACTTAATATATATTTTGGACAGAAATTGTAAAATCATATAAAGGTAACAATACCAACACCTGTCGCCTGTTTTTTTTTTTCAAATATGTATAATAAAACGCTCTGAAATGAACTCTCAGGACTGTCAAAAAATTGTTGATAACTGATTTTCATATGCACATACAATTCGTACATATGTACATATATACTATGTATGTAGGTTCAAGACAGTTTTCAATAATCTAGTTACCAGTTAGCTCCTTAAAACTCCATTCATCAGTTTCGTAGATTAGAGAGTTCAAACGGACAAAGAACATTTGAATATTTTCAAAAAACAAAAAAAAAATACCACCAAAAATATGAACACGTTCTTTTGTTGTTGTGTGAAATGCTTTATCTTTGGATTCGAGGTATAAAGAAAGCTTAATTAATATTAAAGAAAATCTCCCTTTGAATTGGAAAAAAAAGTAAGTTAATTTTAAATTGAAATATTAACATTTAGAATCTACACATATACGCATTTTTTAGTTGTTAAACAAAAATTTAATTTTTTTGTTTCTATAAGGACGGATTTTGTTTAACTTGAAAACATTAAATAAAAGTAAGCACACCATAGTAACTATTCTATAATAGGACACTAGTTGCATATGATTTGGACACTACTCGATATAGCTTTTCAATAACCAAGATGATGTTACGTAAATAGCTTTATTATCCTAGCAAAGATTTTGATGTAGTTAAACTTAGTGAAAAGAGCTTTCCTAAGGAATGATCGTCTGTAAAAGCAAATGCATAACATGTGTTTAAAGTTCGGCAATGCGAATGAGTCCCACGATCCAAACCTTTATATTTATGTATGCATTATATTATATGCGTATATAATGTATATATATGTATATATATATAAGTATACTTATATACGCACATGTACATATGTACCTATTTAGAAACAATTTACATACGTACATATACAGCACATCATTTTACGTATGATTTTTATTTAATTCACCACTTTTGCCGAAGACGATACATTACCATCTGACCTTTAATACAAAACTTTTCATTCCCTTCAGTATTTGTTATTCACTCAGGGCTATAAAAAGTACCCCGCACTGACCAGTTATAAATAGATTGCTCCTCTTCAACACCTTCGAATGCGTTCGAACACATATACATTTGTTTTATATTACAACAGTCGAGATCTCATAAAGCAGACATATTTTGCTAAAAAAAATATACTGTCACAGGGGCAGAATTGTATAGCAGCGAGTATTCTCTCGCAAATTCGATGTGGAATATGTTTCAAATGCGACGACCGCACGACCTGAGCCATCACCATTACCACATATTTTTAGAATTACTTTTCGCAACTAAAGCGAGCAAACACAAATAAGAGCATGAACAACGGACAGAGACTGACAACGAACCGACTAAATTGGTATACACACATATGTACATTTTTATATCACATCCAGGGCAACTCAGGGCATAAACTTTGTTATGCTTGTACTCGTAGCTATACTAGCGGACACAGTCGCACACAAAGTTACAGAAAGCCCACATGAGAATCGATCGATGCATTTGCTAGCATGCTTCTTTGCGTGTCCATATAACAAATACGCTAATACCAATGTAACAGAGGTCATAAGGTTTGTGATCCGTTGGCAAAATTCGCTGAAGAGTTGGTCGCGCTCACAACAAGCGTGAAACGGTGGTGCGAAGAAGATAACAAGCGATCGGTTACATATGAATACATTAGTGTAGTGATGGTGTGTTTGTAGTTAGCTATCGACGTATCTGATCATATTATGGCATTATCATTCTGATCAAAAGTGATCATCAGCTTTTGTAGGCTCTTCATTTGATCGTGATACTGGTGGTCGATGGGCGTGGGCTCTGATGCTACCCTGCAGGAGAAGCTTGAAGTGAAGTAAATATCTCCAAATATGAACCACTTCCCACATTAGTGTTATGGCGTCGTGTAATAAATTATCAAAATTTATAAACTGACAATAATAAGATAAGTAAACTTAATAGAAACGTATAGGATCTCCTGAAGGATGCGCCAAAGCTGTGCCCTCTCGACTATTCTGTTAACGCCAGCAGCGCGAGCTATGCATGTATGTAGGTTACAGACTTACTTTCCCCTGATGTGACAAAAGTATCGCCAACTAGTGATGGCTCGGAATTCACGAAAAACGAAATTGTTCGGCACTAGCGAACATCCTTGTGGGGTCCCGATCCTGCTTCCACTTCAAAAGTGGCTCTGCAGCAAATGGAACATCGATGTCGTAAGTATTACCGACATGTGGTGGTCTGATACCGTCGTGACCGCTAGGCTCAGGCGTCTGTGATTTGTCCTCGGTTCGTAGTCAATCTACCTCCAGTCGAAAGCTGCTGTTGATTTCTTCGCTGCATGTCGTTGCCCTTCTGTGCGTTGAAGATACTATCATTGTTGCAAAATTGTTTACTACATTCAGCAAGTATTTGATGCGATCATCTTGGTGATTCGATTTTCCGGGCATAGCTGTACATCCAGAAGTGCTTCAAGCGTTAGGCGCTCCACTCTGAAACGATCGCAGTGGAAGAATACGTGTTCCGCACTTTGAAACGAATTGTTGCAGTTTGAGCAAAACGAGGTGTGCACCAGATTAAACCGATGGAGGTACTCCAAAAAACCACCGTGGCCACTCAGTATTTGAGCGAGGTAGTAATCATCGTCCACGTGTTTCCTGGTCACCCATTGGCTAATATTTGAGATAAGTCTATGAGCTCAGCGTCCATTAGTTAACGAATCCCATCTGCTTTGCCAGTCTTCTATTGAATACAGTCTCTCTTCAGGTTAGCTCGTCGCCAGCCATAGATACATATGTTCTCTATATACATACGTACATTATTGTGGCTCATATTCTGACAAAACTAAAAAGATCTATCTAGTCCCTCAGTTTATAAGTCTTATCAAAAAGAAAAAAACAGAAGCAAAATATTATGGAGAAAAGCTGTGGGTAGCGCGTGGTGTATTCCAACATTTATTAATGCATTCATTGTATAGTATGTACTGCGGGGAGAGTGGAATTAAAGTGAAAATAAATTTCCCTTTTTATTTTACGGAATACTGAAGTTTAGTGTATACGCCGTTTATTCAAAATTATTTAATTGTCGTAGTTCTTTGAGATTATATTTTTGCATGCATGTGCATTTAATTGAAAATTATCGGAATCAAACGAAAACCCAGCCATAATGAATCCATTTTGGTTTGCTAAAGAGTAAAAATAACCTTTCAAAAGAATTTCGTTAACGTTAAAAAGAAATAAATGAATGAAAACAGTTTATATTAAACGAGGGCTTCGCTTTTAAACGCACGAAAGTGTACAGCGTTTTCAAACGATTTGATTTCGCTAGGGCTAGAAACGAAAAGATATTAAACTTGATTACTACCTAAATGATAATAAACTAAATCGTTTCAACAGGAACATGCATGGAACTTTGACTTCTATCTATCTGTGGAATGAATAGGTCTATGCATAAAGAAAATAGTTTTAACAATTTCACATTATCACGTTTTGGTATTCATGTACCCAAAAAACTTGCAAAGTAGGAGAAAGTGAGAGAGCAAAATGACTTTTCATTTTGAATTAAAATTTGCGAATTGCAATTGCTAATGGAATGTTTCTCATCTGAGAGCGATGATGAAATGGAACAAATTATTGTGGACAAAATGAAATCATTTTGCATTTTATTTGCTTTATTTTATAAGTGCAAAAATTTTTAATTTTTGTGAGTTTTCCTGCCAACAATTTGTTCGTAAAACTTGCAAATTGTGACTGGTTTTGCGTTCATATACTTTTTTGATATTTTTCTCTTTGAGAGAGAATTCTCGGAAGTTAAGTTATTGGCAAGTTACTGGATAATTTTTTCACATTAACAGACCTAACGACTTAAACATTTTAACATCTCGTCTGATATGTATAAGTAAATAATAGTCGATTGGGTCTTTTATTATTACATTTTTCTTGGCAATCGGTGTGGCTGTGCCTGGTTGAGTTGTAACAATGTAATAAACTATCAATCGGATTCTTAAACTTAAGAATTGTCCAAGTAGCATGGCGGGCGTGACTTTCCATCTTATATTCAACTGCAAATTGCTGCAATTAGAATCGCCAATGGATGCAGACGGTGATGATTGGATTCAACCATATAAACTTTGATGACGATAAAATAAAACGGTTGTAAAATTTGTACACAACTTCCGAAATAAACTATATAAAGGGTGTTTTTTTTAGAGGTTAGGTTTTCAAGATGAAATAAAACGTATATAATTTAATGTTATGGCCAAGAATTTAGCTTTATTATAAAGATAAGTGTTTGCCATTATGTTTTAAAAAAAGGTTGTCTGTAAAGTCGGTTTACTGACGATAGTTTAACGTGATAACGTCATAAGAAAATACTGATTGAATGGTTGCATTTTTCAAAAGAAAATTTTAATTTTATTTGTTTGATAGATATTTTGTATGGATATAGAGAATGAGTTAACATTAACATAACATAATATACTTTAACATAACATAACATAACATAACATAACATAACATAACATAACATAACATAACATAACATAACATAACATAACATAACATAACACAACATAACATAACATAACATAACATAACATTACATAACATAACATAACAAATTACCCCGTATTAAAGCACTTATCAACAGCTTTCATTTGATACCCATATTGTACATACACAACCAAAGGTTACCCGGGTCTACGTTTTGACCTATATTTCGAGATCCCAGTCACGGAGCGGCATGAAAAATACTCTGTACTAAAGCATTCAGCAACAGCTTTCATTTGATACCCATATTGTACATACACGTCCGAAGGTTACCCGGGTCCACGTTTTGACCTATATCTTGAGACCCTATCTACCAATAGGTATTCAAACTATACGGAAATCATCTTCAATACCAACTTAACAATGTGTGTAAGTTTGGTTTAATTCGGTTCAAAGACACGGCGGGTCCACGTTTTGGCATATATTTCCAGACCCTAGTCATCAATAGGTATGAAAATTACCCCGTATTAAAGCACTTATCAACAGCTTTCATTTGATATCCATATTGTACAAACACATTCTAGGGTCCACGTTTTGGTCTCTATCTCGAGACCCAAGTCACGGAGCGGATGGAAATACTCTGAACTAAAGCATTCACCAACAGCTTCCATTTGATACCCATATTGTACATACACAGCCAAAGGTTACCCGGGTCCACGTTTTGACCTATATCTCGAGACCCCAGTCACGGAGCGGCATGAAAAATACTCTGTACTAAAGCATTCACCAACAGCTTCAATTTGATATCCATATTGTACAAACACATTCTAGGGTCCACGTTTTGGTCTCTATCTCGAGACCCTAGTCACGGAGCGGCATGAAAAATACTCTGGACTAAAGCATTCACCAACAGCTTCCATTTGATACCCATATTGTACATACACATCCGAAGGTTACCCGGGTCCACGTTTTGACCTATATCTTGAGCCCTATTTCCAAAATAAAATATAATCCATGTTACTCGTGGAGGATGTAGCTTTCGAATGGTGAAAGAATTTTTAAAATCGGTCAAGTAGTTTTTGAGCCTCTTCATTACAAACAAACAAAGTTTTCCTCTTTATAATATTAGTATAGACAACATATCTTATAGGTATATGGTAAATATTACCATACATTTTTTCCTTCATATATAATAAAAAAATTAATAATAATAACATTAAAACAACAGGTATTATTAACAAACTTGGTTTTATTTTAAATTCTTCAAGTAAATCAAATTAATAATAATCAATAAGAAGGCATATGCAAATACAAATACGTGAATTTATATATGTACATATGCGCATATACATACATATATACGCTCACTTAAGTAGGAGAGAGCAAGATATCGAACGTTGCCGTTCGTTTGCTTTAGTTTGCTTTGTCGTTCGTTCCGTGCTTTCGCTTGCAGTTCATTCAATGCAATGAGCAAGGTAACGACAAATGAGCAAGGTAACGGCAATGAGCAAGGTAACTACATATGAGCAAGGTAACTACATATGAGCAAGGTAACACTAATGAGCAAGGTAACGACACATTTTTTCGTGCGTGCAGCCTGTTAAATCGAATTATAAGACGTTATCACGTCAAAAATGATTTCGGGCAAGTGGCCGCCGCGGCTGGCTCGAATAAATTCCAGCCGAGAGGCCCAATTTTCGACCACTTTTTGCAGCAATTGGGGCCGTATGTCAGCAATAACGCGCCGAATATTCTCTTCCAAGACGTCAATCGTCTCGGGCTTATCTGCGTAGAGAAGCGACTTCACATAGCCCCACAAGAAATAGTCCAGCGGTGTTATATCGCACGATCTTGGAGGCCACGCCACAGGTCCACGACGCGAAATAATGCGCTCACCAAAAGTTTCCTTCAATAAATCGATTGTTGCGTTGGCTGTATGGCATGTAGCGCCGTCTTGTTGGAACCAAAGGTCGTCCACATCAACATCGTCCAATTCAGGCACGAAAAAGTCATTAATCATGGCTCTATAGCGCTCTCCATTGACTGTAACATTATGGCCGGCTTCATTTTTAAAGAAATATGGACCAATGATTCCCTCTGCCCATAGAGCACACCAAAAGGTGACTTTTTGAGGATGTAACGGCGTCTCAGCAATGGCTTGTGGATTATGTTCACTCCAAATGCTCCAATTTTGCTTATTGACATACCCATTCAACCAAAAGTGAGCTTCATCGCTGAACAAAATTTTCTTCGATGCGTCGCGCGAACCGAACCATTATTTTCGTAATAAATTTGCACGATTTGGAAACGTTGTTCAGGTGTTATGAAATGGCAAACCAAACTGAGCATAAATCAAGTGACAGCTGTCAAAAAGACCATCTACGAAAAAAGTAGTGCCAACTTGAAAACCTAACCTCTAAAAAAAAAACACACTGTATTAAGGGGTAACACCACTGTACACGCGTAAAATAAACACGATTTTTAAAGATTTTTTTTGTATAGAAGGAAAGGGGAAACAATCACTCTGATTTGGGAAGTTATTACTTATATACTAAAATACAAAACTACAAAGTTTGATCGAAAAATTTTACAAAATGGCGGCATTGGAGACATTTTTGTAATGTGGTTTCTCTTGAAGGAGCTCCGCGGCACGCAGCACAGAGGGTGCAAATTTTAATCTGGAACAAAGAAACATTTTTCTTCTTAATCTAGATAAGAATAGCTAGAGAAACACGTAGGGGATTTAAAAAATATTTATTTTTGTGGAATTAGCAAGCATTTGAAGGAAAAAACTCTATTTTGGACTAAAAAAACGGCACTTAAATAATTATAACAATCGTTTAAATTAATCTATCGAAAATCCCCTACGCTCTTCTCTTAAGAAGGTTATTTTACAGACGTAGTGAAAAACCTGATTAAAAATATTTAAAATTGTTTGAGTTATGCTGCGTGCCAATTTCAGAAAACGTGTTTTGAGAAAAACGCGTTTAAAGTTTGGAAATTTGGAGAAGTCGTTAGGTAGCAGTCACTAACGCTTGGTTAAACGCTTAAAATATTTATGAAATAGACTTCGGTAACGTATAAAACTTTTTGTTCTGTATTTTAAAAGGTTCAAAGAATTTTTTAAGCTTATAAAAAAAAAATCAATTTTTTGAAATTTCTACAGTGGTGTTACCCCTTAAAGGATTTTATAATGCAAATACCAACCAAAAGAGCTGCTCTTTCTGGCCACAACAACATTCATTGTTTTTGGATTCAAACGGAAGTTCAGACTAAGCAATTCCACCAGTTAAATTTGACAAAAAGCCTTGCTTAATTACAGAGCAAAATGAATGGAAGAATGGTCTAGAGTCCACATATTAATTCATACATTTTCTTTACAGATGGGTCCAAAATGGCGGATGAAGTGGCAGCGTCTGTCTCTTGTTCGCAATCTTATCTCCAAAAGTCTTTCATACTCCCTAATTACTCCAGTATATAATATTTCAAGCTGGATTCTAAGCCGCAACAAAAGCAGCGGAATTGTGTCTGGAATCAACCCCTCTTAATAATCGGGCAAACATTTTGATTGATAGCCAAGCGGCTATTAAAGCAATTATGGATCCTTGGACTATCTCGGAATATGTTCAATACAACAGATCCAAAATCGATGAACTCTGCGGAAATGGCCAGGCCATTATTTAATGGGACCAGAACACAAAAGAATAGAAGAAAATGAAAGAGCCAATGAGCTCTCTCTTGAAATGCACTCGATGCGGGAACACTCAACCTCGTACTGCCATGATTATGCTAAGGACTTGGAATATGAAAATTAGAAACTTCATTTTGTCATCTCTGAAAAGGATGCGAAACATTGGTTGGTCACCCCACATCTCGCAGCAAAAATTGGATTAGTCCAGAGCGATGCGTGTAACACATAAAACTAAGCGAATGGCAGGGGTGCCTTGGAACACCTACATTACCACTGCCCTGCTTTGCATGTGCCTAGGAACCAAATATTTTTCATCTCTGAGGGATACTGCAGACAAAAGGCTGAACGGCTTTTTGAGGCGCGCGAAGAAGTGCATTAATAATTACATAAAATAATAATTTGACTCCACCACTGGTAATGTAATGGACCCTAAAGGTCTAAGTAAGGTATTTTTACAGATCAGCCAGTACTACCTAACCTAACATACCACAGGGACCTGATAGAGGCCGAGCCGCCTCTTAGGTGCATCCAACGCCATCTCATACAACCCACCGCCATAGAGAAATGTGTACATGCAACCACCCCTGAATCCGATGGCATACGATAGTTCAATTGATGCTAAAAAACAAAAATATTGTCAATAGGTAATTTTTAAAATAATTTTTTTATGCAACAAGTAATTATTATCAATGGTTTTACGTGCCCTCGACAGTCGTACGTTGCCAGAAAAACCTGGATTTATATTCAGACAAGAACTGTCACTCCAGCAGCATTCTCCGTACAAGTATTCCAGGTACATGAACACACAGATATGTTTACGGAAAGCATGCATATATAGGACATCATCTATATTTTTGGTGTGTGAGGCCGGCGGTGGGTACCGAACCCACGATCGTGTGTCTAATTATATGCAATTGTTCTGTATTGTGTTATAAATAAATTTACACAACTCAGAACCTTTTTTGAGAGTTCAGTTGTATACCTATACATATTTACCCAAGCATGTATCAGCGTCGCAACATACGACTCAGACATAAAGTCGTTGAGTTGATATGCCCGCCATGTCGATTAGTGAATATTCTTGAACTCTGAACTGTGACCTCCATTGAACTTTTCTTACATATAAACATGCACATATTTATATATCTGTATGTAGCATTCGTACAATCTTTTGCCATGATATAAAACGTGCTGTTACTTACATACATACATAAACCTATGGTTGTTATTATAATTACTGTTGTTGTTGGTATATATTTTCTGTGCATGGTAGGTGTTTCTTGTGTATAGGTATACTATAGATATGTATGTGCTTGTAATTGTGATTGCAGGCATATAACGCGCACATGCACTTAATGCTAATACGGTCTACGATCGAGTATAACAGTGTCAGCCCGCTGAACTCCAGTCCCTTCCTCGACCCAACCCGCCTAAGGCTCAGTCCTCTTCACACTCAACCACAAAGTGTTTCGCATGCATGCCAAGTTTGTTGCTTTATTGCTTTTGCTTATTTCGCTGTTACTGTTGGTGTTGCTACTGCCTGAGGCAATGGTTGTCGGGGGCATTGAGGCTGAACATGTCACTTTTGTTAACTTCACAGTACCCGCTACGGGAGGGAATCGAGTAGAGGCAGAAGAGATACAAAAACGAAGTATAATCATCAGCACCCGCAACTAAACCAAACAAAGAACAGAGAGCAGCGCCGATGGAAGAATCGAAGTGCATTTTAATGTCAATGTAAATGAATTTAAGAGTACCTCCCCGTATGTAGGCGCTCCACTCGTTTATTTGTATATGTTTGTACTTGTATAGCTGTTGACAGTGTTGCCGCTTTTGAGCTATTGCTACCAAAATTCGTAAGTTTATTAGACTACGAGTGCCAATTAAATAAATGAGCTAATAAGCATGTATGTAGATAAATATATATACATTACATATGTATGTATATATAAATTTTATTGAAGCGAGCTAAATTTAATCATTCCTCTGATTATATATTATTTGTTTGTAAGTGGCTTTTTTCAACCCATTCACGAATTATTGAAATATACCCTTCTGGCACATGCCCGTCCGTATAATTATTCTTGCTTTTAGCAGTATTGCAAAGCAAATACTCACTTCTCTTACATATTTTTGAATAAAAAGATATTTATTATGTTTTCTTGAATTTGTTTAAAAACATCGAGACTTGCACCACAAATAGGAGGAGGAGATCGGCCAAGCATCTAAGATAGGATGCAACACCAAATACACATTCACATACATACTTGAATTTTATGTATTAATGCACTCTTAAACAAATTTAATAATCTGTGAGTTTTTATGCATTGGTTGTATTTTTTCGTTAGGTTTTGATCTATTATGGTAATATAGAAGTTTATCAGAACAAATATTTTTTGAGTGGCAGCTCCGGCTTCTAGTATTCGCATATACATACATAGCCTAACTTGACACTCTTTTTTATGCATGCACATACATACACACATGTAGATAGCTGTGCTCAGATTCTTAGTGAATGGTGATGTTTCAATTTTCTGATCGGCATGCGTATTTTGTCATTTTTATTTTTGTTGATAATATGTACATATGTATATTATTGTGTTGACTGTTAACGTGCCTACAATCAGCACAATTTAGGCCACAATGTTTACAATTCTTGACACCAGTTGCGTATCCCCTCTCCAGCGCTCTTGCCTACGCTATTCTATTGCGCGGTCCAATTGTGAGGCGATAAGGTGTACTCTTAAGCAAATATTGGAGTTGATAAAAATAACACTATTCAACATGAAATATATTTTTTTGAATTTATTTGTCAGTTATTTGGCTGAATTGCTTCTGGGCTTTAGCTTTCACTGTTATGTGCATTAAAATACTATTGCTAAATATGAAAACAAATCGGGCGAACAGCAAATTCGCAAATACGCAGTGAGAGTGAAAGCGAAAATAGCTGACGCTAGTGCTTCGAGCATATTTTTGACCGCATTTAAAAATTTTTACTGAAATTAAAGAGCAGAAATTAATACTTTTAAGCAAGTCTATACCGTATTATTTTGACTTTTATCCGAGCTCATGGAGGAGATTTATATATGGAAACCATGATTTCCATTTCGCCATTGTCGTTGGGCCCTGTTCATGGTCGTTTGTCGGGGTTGTTAGTGATTTCTCAATACCTGCACGCGCAAGTATTTAGAGTAAATGCTTTCGAGTTTGGTACTTGATTTCGATATTTTTTTGCATTATTTGCTATATGACAGCCTTATAACTATCATTCATTATAACTTCATTTCCTCATGTCAGAGTAAGTCATGCAAATTCCAATTTGGCGTTAATTTTCGTGTTTACTTTTCTTGTACCTCCAATATCATCCGCTAGCAAAAAAACTTTGAAAAACGTGGCTCTAATAAACTTGCATCGTGTAAAATATGTAATAAAGGGGTGTAGTATTCTGCCCCTTGTGAGAGAGAGAAATCGAGAAACTATCAGGAAAAAATAGAGAAATTTGCTTTTTTTTAGTTCAATTGGAGAGACGATTTTTTGCTTAATATCTATACTAATATTATAAAGAGGAAAACTTTGTTTGTTTGTTTGTTTGTTTGTAACGAATAGGCTCAAAAACTACTGGACTGATTTTAAAAATTCTTTCACCATTCGAAAACTACATTATCCACGAGTAACATGGATTACATTTTATTTTGGAAAAAAATAGGGTTCCGTAAGATATTTGGATTTTTCGGACACAAACTGAAAAAAATCTTATATATAAAATAAAGTCAACTTTTTGTGTGTGTTCGCTAACCGGCCGTGTCTGCACCGAATTAAACCAAACTTACACACATTGTTAAGAAGGTATTGAAGATGGTTTCCGTATAGTTTGGATACCTATTGGTGGATAGGGTCTCGAAATATATGCTAAAACGTGGACCCGCCGTGTCTTTGAACCGAATTAAACCAAACTTACACACATTGTTAAGTAGGTATTGAAGATGATTTCCGTATAGTTTGAATACCTATTGGTAGATAGGGTCTCGAGATATAGGTCAAAACGTGGACCCGGGTAACCTTCGGACGTGTATGTACAATATGGGTATCAAATGGAAGCTGTTGGTGAATGCTTTAGTTCAGAGTATTTTTCATGCCGCTCCGTGACTAGGGTCTCGAGATAGAGACCAAAACGTGGAGCCTAGAATGTGTTTGTACAATATGGATATCAAATTGAAGCTGTTGGTGAATGCCTTAGTACAGAGTATTTTTCATGCCGCTACGTGACTGGGGTCTCGATATATAGGTCAAAACGTAGACCCGGGTAACCTTTGGTTGTGTATGTACAATATGGGTATCAAATGAAAGCTGTTGATAAGTGCTTTAATACGGGGTAATTTTCATACCTATTGATGACTAGGGTCTCGAAATATACGCCAAAACGTGGACCCGCCGTGTCTTTGCACCGAATTAAACCAAACTTATGCACATTGTTAAGTAAGTATTGAAAATGGGTTTCGTAAAGTTTGGTTGTAATTCGGAGCAGTGGCAACGGGTACACCGTTCTTTTGTGCCAGCCATAATGTCGCTTACTTTTTTAACGCTTGGGGTGGAACTGAACTGTCAAATTGACAGTGTGAGTTACAATGTGTCAATATTTCTTTCTGATTTGGATGCCATAAGGAAAAAACGTAAGTGCAACATTTAAAAATTGTTTGTGAATTTTTTTGGAGTGGATTTTGGAACAGTGAATAATTTCTTACGAAATTTGAGAATTTAATGTGAAATCCGAATGTTCAAATGAAATTATGTGTTCGTGGAAAAAACAATTTTTTTCGTTTTTTTTTTTTTGAAAAATATAAATGGATAATGGTTAAAAAAGCTCCAATGCTTAATAAAACATATAAATTGAAACGAAAAATTCATGGATGATCAGGAAAAAAGACGATTGTTTATTCATATGCGTTGATTTGAAATTTAAAAACAATCTTCTTTTTTCCTGATTATCAATTTATTTTTATATTTACTCAAAAACAAATAGAAAAACAAAAAATATTGTTTATGCCAAAGCGCTTGAATAAAAAATAAAGAAATAAATAATATGAAAACCATATATTTTCTGTTCTAAACCATATCTATTCTATTTTAGTGTGCCCAGCGAAGGGGACCGGGTTTGCTAGTCTTATATATATATATAAAAATATCTACCGTTCGGAGTCGGCTTGAAACTATAGGTCCCCCCATTTGTGGAACAACATCAAGACGCACACCACAAATAGAAGGAGGAGCTCGGCCAAACACACAAAAAGGGTGTACGCGCCAATTATATATGCCGACTCCGAACGGCAGATATTTTTATGAGGAGCTTTTTCATGGCAGAAATACTCTCGGAGGTTTGCCATTGTCTGCCGAGGGGTGACCGCCATTAGAAAAATGTTTTTATTAATTTTGGTTTCACAGAGATTCGAACCAGCGTTCTCTCTGTGAATTCCGAATGGTAATCACGCACTAACCCATTCGGCTACAGCGGCCGCCCGTATCTTATTTTATACCCTATGCTAAATGTAAAAATGTAAATTTTTATAATTCAAATTGTTTTCCCAATAAATTTCAATATTTATTCATTACTCGATACTTCGTTCCGATATCAGAAACAAGTAATAGCAGAGAATGTTAATGCAATGAGAAGGAGCAAATGTTAAAAGAGCTTTTTTCGAGTTCTAATTTATAGATTCATAATAAGGTCATTTCAAATTCAACTTTCCTGAAGAGGTCGGAATTGCAGATATTTACCACGCAAGTGGAGGGTTTCTATATTTACTTACCACGCTAGGCCAAGAATTCAGATATTTTCTGCGTTTACCATACTACCAGAGAATGTTAATGCAATGAGAAGGTGCAAATGTTACTGTAAGCTTTTTTTAGTACAATTGAGATCTGAAAGATTTGTAATAAGGTCATTTAGCACACCGAGTTTATAGACACCTCACTGACTTTTGCCCACACAAAAATTAGAAACACCACACATCTTTCACCTCAACATACAACACATTTCTCACCTCGACATTAAACCAATTAAATTTGTACTATTTTCGTATTTTTTAAATAATAAGCGAATACGTAAAATTTATTACATAATTTTTTTTTTTCAATTACATTAAAAAAAAAAAAAACGATTTTAAAAAATAAAATTTATAAAAAAAAGTTTGCACCGGGAATTGAACTCGAGTCTAACATGTGGCGAGGAAAAATAGGCGGTGCGTTTATTTCTTCGACTGCTTATTTTTTGACCATTTTGTTATTTTTGAAATGATAAGCGGATATATAAAATTTATTAAAAATTTTTTTACGATTACATTAAAAAAAAAAAATTTAAAAACGAAAAAAAAAAATTTGCACCGAGAATTGATGCCGAGTCACGTGGGGAGGATAAATACATTAAACTAATTAAATTTTTACTATTTTCGTATTTTTTGAAATAATAAGCGAATACGTAAAATTTATTACATAATTTTTTTTAATTACATAAAAAAAAACGAATTTAAAAAAAAAAAATTTATAAAAAAAGGTTTGCACTGGGAATTGAAATCGAGTCTAACATGTGGCGAGGAAAAATAGGCGGTGCATTTATTTCTTCGACTGCTTATTTTTTTACCATTTTGTTACTTTTGAAATGATAAGCGGATACATAAAATTTATTAAAAATTTTTTACGATTACATTAAAAAAAAAAATTAAAAAAAAAAAAAAAATTGGCGCCGAGAATTGATGCCGAGTCACGTGGGGAGGATAAATACATTAAACTAATTAAATTTTTACTATTTTCGTATTTTTTGAAATGATAAGCGGATACATAAAATTTATTAAAAATTTTTTACGATTACATTAAAAAAAAAATTAAAAAAAAAAAAATTGGCGCCGAGAATTGATGCCGAGTCACGTGGGGAGGATAAATACATTAAACTAATTAAATTTTTACTATTTTCGTATTTTTTGAAATGATAAGCGGATACATAAAATTTATTAAAAATTTTTTACGATTACATTAAAAAAAAAAATTAAAAAAAAAAAAAAAAAATTGGCGCCGAGAATTGATGCCGAGTGACATGGGGAGGATAAATACGCAGTGCGTTTATTTCTGCGCCTGCGTTGTGAACCAAGGTTTTGTGCATGCGCGCGACGCGAATTAATTTTAATAAAGTTCTGAAAGTAATTCATGAAGTTTTTCATTACATACATTCATAAATGAACGTATACTCTATATGTACATAAATGATGGTATATGACAATATACATACATAATATGTATGTACATGTCAATAGGAGGTATTTGCATTAAGAAAAAAAAAAAACGGTTTAAGATAAATCAACACTTATTTTATGTCAATTTATAGTTTATGTATTCGACAGCATTTACATACATATGTAGGTATGTACATTTGTATATGAAAAACAATAATGCACAAGCGCAAGAACATCATCTTCCTTTCATACATATGTACATATGCATGTATGCCCAAATAACCTTGACTTATGTATGTGCACAAGTCACAGCACATCACATTCTTACAAGACAAATACACATACGCACTAGCGAGTTTCTTCCTAACAAGTGCAAAAACAATTCTGATCTATGTATGTATATATACCGACTTTATGTCCTAGCATATATACATACATACATATATACCTACTTGCCTTCTAAACTTCCTACAAAATAATTGTATTCATATGTTACTACATCCATGCACGTTCATACATTCATGCATATGTATATGCGCGAGCACAGCGCTCCCTTCTTGCTTCCGTGTACTTTTGTCTTTACCAGACGATATTCCTAATATTGTTCTTACAAAAACACGATATGTACTTTGATAGACGCAAAAGCAACAGCAAGCGCAACGCCATGGCCGCTTTGCCACCGCACATTCTAAAATGTTCTAGAACACAACAAAAACACATACCTCACATGCGCATGTCGCCCAAAGCTAAAATCTAAGCCTGGCGACCACAAAAATAAAATACATTCGTAGACGCAGTCGCAGCGGCCATGATTCTATCAGCGACTGCGCTGAACAATTTAGAAGAAAAACAAAAAGTTCATTCATAAGTTAGAGCTCATATTTCAATTTCATTCATAAAACGAGCCGCCCATATGCCAATTTTCGCGACCGTTCGAAAATAGTCAATATTGGAATATTTCGCGTAGAATTATTTGCCAATATTTGATAAATCTTAAATTTTTGTCATGTCGAGTGGCCGCGGCTCCGTATGTATGTATGCACCCTTATATGTATGTAAATATGTCTTCTAACTGTGCGACAGTCGAGAGTTAATGCGACTTCCAGCGAATCACACATTGCTGTCCGCAAAGCCGCAAGTATGTACCTTATGATCAGAAAATACCGGGAATGTTTAAATTAAACAAAACAGAGTTAAATTTAAGGCAAATTTATATTATCTTCTTCAAAATATGACCCGTCTGAAGCAACACACATGTGCCAACGTTTAACCCAGTCCTCCAAACACCCCCGGCAGGCCGATTTGTATTCTCTTTGATCAGTGCGATGGCGCGTTATCATCATGCAAAATCTGAGAATTGTTTGCTCACATTTCCGGCGGTTTGCAGCACACAGCATCTCTCTAAGGTTTCAAAACGGATAAATAATATTCTCTATTGACTGTCTGGCCCGATGGAAGGTACTCATGGTGGACTATGCCTTGGCAATCGAAGGAAGCAGTCAACATCACCTTCCCGGTTCTTTTTGCTCATAGGGTATACATATCCCATGTGTCAAGTGTGCGCAGAAGCTTGTGTTCTGGGTTTGTTAGAATGGTGGTAGTTTGTACATATATTTAAACACATATGTGAGTATGCGCGTTAGGCTTCCTGGATGGATATTAGAATATTTTCTCATCAATATGTGTATGTAAGTAGTTCAGATTTGACTGAAGAAATTAAATATAGGAATGCATATTCATATGATTGACTTTATGGCTGTTTTACATATAAATCAATTCAAATGAATAATGTTATATAGAAAATAAATTTCTAAATAACTGGTATTAGAAAAACCTGAATACACTATTTTAAATCAATTTCAATTAAACCAAATATAAAAAATGAAATAAAAATATCGAATAAAAAACTGTGCACAGGATTTGAACCTGAGTCAAACATGAGACTACGTACTGCATATACGACACGTCTTTCACGATTGCGCTAATCTACAATTATTAATGATATTTTCTAAATCACTCATTTATTCGATTCGCAGTTTAATATGTACATATTCTGCGTTAGTTGAAAGTTTGTATGCGTAATTATATGCATATGCATCTGTGTATGCGCGTTTGGCTTTCTGGACGGATATTAGAATGATATTTTCTCATCAATATAATTTGGATTTGATGAAATAGATTATAGACATATGTACATATTTTCTGTTTTGATTGATTTATATAAAAATCAGGTCATATCCAGTATGAACTATTTTATACCGAAAAGAAATTTCCATTTATAAAATACAAAAAAAAAAACAGTATTTTAAAGAAATTTTAATTAAAATAAACTCAAAAATTTTACCAAACTTTCCTGGTTTGAATTGTAAAAAAAAAAAATGTGTAAGAAAAAAAAAATGTCTTCAGGACTCGAACCTGAATTATATACGTGCCAAAAAACAAAACGAATAATTCCGCCGACTTTAGCTTCTGCACCACAAACTAACTACCACGCGGCCTTCTTAATCGCAAATTTATTCGCTTCGATTTCCTTAGTAGTGTGCCGAAAAATCTTATGAACGTCCTCAGTAGTATGGTAAACGCAGAAAATATCTGAATTACTGTCCAAGCGTGGTAAGTAAATATAGAAACCCTCCACTCGCGTCACTCGCGTGGTAAATATCTGCAATTCCGACCTCTTCAGGAAAGTTGAATTTGAAATGACCTTATTATAAATCTTCAAATTAGAACTCGAAAAAAGCTCATTTAACATTTGCTCCTTCTCATTGCATTAACATTCTCTGGTAATAGTGTCAATACCAAGGTGATATTATAGTTATGCCATACAATTTGTAAAACGGATATGGAACCATCCACTTTCAAGTAAGTAACTGTAAAACTATTTGCGTATAATACATGTATCATTAGTACTGGCATTTTATACAGTACTGCGATTATAACATTTCACTAAAAGCATAGGCCAAGTAAATAAATTTCGATTTCGGCCGAACTTAGATATTTCCTTACTAGTTTTTGAGCATATTCATAACAAATTGAATTTTTTATCTTTTCGTATACGTAATACGACGGCCGCTGAGACAGCTGAAGCAGAGCTCAAGGTCACCTGGAACGGAAGAGGCAGCATCGTAATCTTGGATTGAAAACCAGTGGAGTTATATTTTATTCACCGATAGAACGAAAATAAATAGAGTTGATCCAGATGATAGGAAGCACGTTCGGCGGCCAAAACTTCCAGAATTCGACCGAAAATTCGTCTCACAAATCATGAAGCACGGGGAGGCTCAGTAATGGTGTGGGGCTGCTTTTCGTGAAACAGTGTCGAGTCGATTCATCGTATTGAAGATAATATGTATAGCTATGCCTTATGCGGAAGAGAATTCATCGATGAATTGGAAATTTCAACAAGACAATGATCCGAAGCACACTTCTCGTGTGGCAAACAATATTTTCGAAGACAATTCAAGTGCCGACTTAAATCCAATATAACATACAATATTTGGTGCGAACATCTCGCTTGAATTTTTTATTTTTTTTTTCGAATGATTTTCGCAAGGTATTAACTTTTGTACATGAAATAAAAAAAATATATGTTTTCGTAGATGAAAATACTTATATAGACTGAAAATATTTTAAATTTATGAAATAAAACCATATATGCAAAACATTTAAGTGATTTTATTGAAAAAAGTATCAAATGGAGGTAACTGGGTTTCGTTCTTAAGTATTTTTCAACGGCTGTATCTATAGAATATTTTAAGTTATGACACTGAGGTTTTATTCTTGCAGATATTGAAGAACATTTGACTTTATTTATTGAGTGTGTGCTGATTTAAAATAATTTCAGGAGGATGCTTATGAATTAATTCTACATCTACACTTGATTTATAGACAATCAATATTTTTGCGACTTTTCGATAAGAATTTATATTACGATTAAGTCTTTGAACATTTAATCTAAAGAATAAACTAATAGATAAAAAGCAATTTATGAATAATGTACAAGTGTGTTGTTTATAAACACATACATATGTGCAGACAAATGTGCTTAAGTACGAAAATTCCTGCATACGCCTAAGTAAATGTATAGCTCTCTTCTTGTGTGCGTAGACTCTTTTTCAGTTTCTCTTACCATTTTCAGTTGCTTTGTGCCTATGATTATATTGTATTTTAAATCCGAATATTTATAAGTCCCTCATTTTTAATGATGCCGGACAGAAAAATGATAGAAGCATATAATATAATATTAGTGACTCGATAGATTTACCTGCTCACCTGGAGTAAATTGTTTAAGTTTATGTGATACAGAAAAACTTTATATAAAAACAAATTTTCGAACCTTTGCAGATGACGATTCTAATTGATATAACAAGGTTTAGTAACGAAGTGATATTAAATTGGTATTGATTTTTTATTACAATTGACTCCGCACAGCAGATACTTCTGAAAGACTTTTTCATAACAGAAATTCGGTAGTTTAACATTGGAACAGATTTTGTTTATAATTTTTGATGTTTCGGATGAGTAGGTACGCTTATATGTTATATACCTTTTTCAGCATCACCCAATCTGCAATATTTTCGTTATTGGCATAATTGGCATCACTAACGAGTGCAATAGTTACCCTCTCATTTTTGTTCTCTTCAGCACTACTCTCAGCAAACGGTCGTTGGTTGGGCTGTTGGCTGTTGGATTGTTGTAGAATATTTCGAACAATTTCGAAATCATCTAGCAGTAGTGACGCGAGTGTCGTGTGATTCGTGTGAGAGTGTGTTGTGAATGGCGTTGGTTGGAGCTGAGGGAGCATTTCTTATCGCATCTGACGTGCGCTGAAGTTTCCCATTTGGTTGTTTTTTTCTCTGATATCATACTGAATGAAAACGCGGAAACCAGTACACTATAAGAACGTTTCGCACTCGCTGCTCGTAAAAATTATATTGTGGTTGGTTTTTGAATAATTAAAAAGATGTGTTATTTGCAAAATCATATACAAAAACGTTTGTTATGTTTGTTAGTCACACCTGTTTGTTTCAGTTGGAGTATTGCTTTAGTATAAAAATTCGCTTCTGTATTTATTTTTTGTTTTGGAGCTTTGAAGCAGCACGTGAAAGTGTTTGTACTAACAAATATCTACATATGTAGTATGCACATACACATGTATGTATACATATTTATGAAAATACATGTATGCGATCGTAATACATATTATTATTTTGTTGTCAAAGTGCATTAAAGGCTACTCCTGGATGAAATGTTATATGCCCATTTAAATGCCTGCGTTATACATATTAAAGTAATCCTATTTTATTTTAATTAGAACACTGTTCAATTCGGTTCCATTTGACAAAACATAATACATCATTAGGTATGAAACACGTGACAACTAAATACAAAAGATATGCTGTAGGAGACAGTGAGATTAAAAGCGAGTGATGTCCAATATTTGATAAGTATATGTAAAAGGCCTCATTGTTGTTACACTAGTTTTAGAAGCAGCCTAAGTGAATTGATTTGTGTCGTCTTCTCGGAAGAAGAACTCAACAAAAACAGCTACAAGAAAGAAATAAGATAAAATATGTACGGGTAGAATAACTACAGTTCTCAACCCAGTTCTCTCCATTTGATACTTTTTTTAATCAAATCACTAATGTTTTACATGCTAGGTTTTACTTTATAAATAAAGTGTTTTCAGTCTATATATGTAAGTATTTTCATCTACGAAAAACATGAATTTTTTCAATGCATGTACAAGTGTTAATACAACGCGCAAAAAATCAGTGCGATAGTTAAATGAACGCATTTCGATGAATGTGATAACAGCTAATAAATTCAAGCGCAAAAAGTACCGTTACGGCACCGTACTCGATAAGAGATGCGCGTATGGTATGCCGACGCATCGTTCTGAAGTATTTTTAAAAGACCGTATATTGGAGGAAACCTCGCGACTTATTATCACTTTTTGTATTGTAATTTGAAACGAAAATTATATGGTACATATCTTAAAAAGCACGAAACAGAGTTAAGTATAGAAAATAGAAATGTTTGTACGTAAGCAACTAATACCCAATTAAATTTTGAGTTCAAAACTATTACCATAAGTACGTAATATTGAGAAATTTAAGAAAATTTAAAGTAAAAAATATATATCAGGTCAGTCCATAAGTTCGTGCGTATTTTACCCATAGTTTCACTTTTGTTCTTTTTTTTATATTTCTTTCTTTTATTTTTTATTTTCTTTGATATATTGTGCATTCAACAAGTGATTTTAATCGCGGATAGAAGCACGTGTTTTTATAATAAAATGGAATCTTCGAACGCGTATCAGAGGCATATTTTGTATTTTATTTATAAAAGTGGTAAAAATGCAAAAACTGCTGCTGCAGAAATAAACACTGTTCACGGAGAGGATACCGTGAGTGTAAGGACTGCGCAAAAGTGGTTTTCAAAATTCCGAAGTGGTAACTGCGACGTAGAGAATGCCCCGCGCTGGTCGACCTGAAGTCTTTAACTCCGACGCCTTGCTCGAACTCGTGAAAGCTGAGCCAAATTTGACAGTCGATAAGATAGCTCAGAGGATGGAACAGTTCACAGGCACCTGGTTCAGTTGGAAAAGGTTCCGGCTGGGAAAATGTGTTCCGCATAGACTTTCCGTCGCCAACTTTCAGTAGAGAGTGAATGTGTGTTCTCAGCTGCTGCAACGGCTTGAAAATGAAGGTTTTTTGAACCGTATCGCTATGGTGATGAAAAATGGTCCTTTACAATAATTCGGTTCACAAACGCCAATGGTTAGATAAAGATGAAACTCCAGAACCGAACCCAAGAAGATTCTCCCGGTATTGTTTATTATGAACTTCTGGAACCAAACCAGACGATAACTGCTGATTATTATTCCCATCAGCTATCAAATCTGAATGAGGCACTTAACAAAAATCGACCGTCGGTAGTGAATAGACGCACAGTTTTGTTTCACCACGACAACGTAAGACCTCATACCGCAAGGCAAACATTAGGCAAGCTGAACGAGCTCGGATGGGAGCTAATGCCGCATCCACCATACTCTCCGCATCATACCTATTGCACCTTGTGATTATCACATTTTCCGTGGAACTACTCCTCAAAAGAAGCTATAAAAAGGGATATCGAAGCGTATTTTGGCCCCAAGGACAAACAATTTTTTGATCAGGGAATTTAAAATTTGCCTAAACGTTGGGAAGACATTGTAAATAATGAAGGAACATATATTATTGATTAATAAATACTTTAAACATCTTTTTTATTAATTTTAAAACCACCTTTGAAAAACACACGAACTTATGGACAGACCTGATAATATTAAGTTGAGATAAAAAACGGTGGTTTGCTGTTTTTATTTTTTCATTGGAATTTTCTTTCAACATTTAAAACTGTACCTTTGAAAATAAATATATTGCCTATGATTTATAAGTCGAAGCAAAACATTGAAATTTATACGTGTGTATGTAGATATGCACATATGTATTTACAATAGAGCATTTTGTACAAGCATACCAAAGTGCACAACTTTCAACTAATTCAAGCACTTACAGACGTACTATCAAGCAAAAGTCAAGAGTTTGAAGTGCCATTATGAGTACAGTGGGTTGCTAATAACCAAATACAAATTTAAAAAAAAACTGTCTAATATAATTTATTCTTGTGCAGAAAATTCAAGCAATGGCCCATGTAAAATACACACGAAAATAAGCCACCAAATATCCCGGTTTTCAATTGGAAAATGGCATATAGTTTTGCCATGACACCCCGTTGTAAAATTAATATAATATTATTGTTAGTGTGAAGGGATTTAGCACCGCGACCTAACATATCTATTGTGCTTCCTTCGTGGATTCAGAGTATTTCTCTGAGCCAAATTCCCTAAATAAATTTTAGTATTGTCCTAATTTTTATTTGTCGGTGCTCGGCACGAGGCCACCAAAGTGGTTTCATCTTCGTCCCTACAGAACTTGTAAGTTCCATTGGAGTATATTTCCATGTTAGTACTCGTAAGATGATAATCTACAATGCCCTGTTAGAATTCTTGTGATGATTCTAAATTTATTTTTATTTAATTTTATACATTCTATTCTATTCTATTCAATTCTATTTAGAATAATATTCTTTGTATTTCTAATTCCTGAATACGAGAGAGCTGTTACACAAAATGGTTTCGGAACTATAGTTGGGTAGTCCGCCAGGAAGGCTGTTTATCGCGTACTTTAATTTTAGTGTAGTGAATATTTCATTGACAATAATCCTTTCTTGTTAGCTCTTCCCAGGGCTTTAATATACATTTTTCCTGTCCCTACCTGTCGCTACCATCGGAGAGGAGTCTGAAAAGTGTGTCTCAAGAAGTAGTATAACTTTATCATCTTCACTTTCGGAGAAGGCGCCGTCACCACGCGTTTGTATTCGGACTTGTCTCCAATTCTCGTTAACCAATTTTGAAGCCTGCCAACGTTGGATCTCAGTTTATCTTAGTTATTAGTAACAGTTTAGTGCATGTAGAAGATATTCTAAAGTAGTTTGTCGGTAATAGCTGCCTGATGTTTACTAACAAAATTAAGGATTTAGGCTTTGTTGTTAATTCCTATATTTATCTCTAAAGTTTATTTTATATTAAATTATGCATGCATAAAGAGTGAGGTATCGGATTTTAAATTGAAATAAAGCGGCCACCGTAACCGAATGGGTTGGTGCGTGACTACCATTCGGAATTCAGAGAGGTAGTAGGTTGGAATCTCTGTGAAACACCAAAATGAAGAAAAACTTTTTTTTATTGTCTTGTCTTGTCTTTAAATATTGTCTTGTTCATACAATTTCCCTGTTCGTCTTGGATAAAATATGGGCTGAGGTGACTATTTTCTAGTATATTGCTATGAGTAGACAGCCGTGAACTCTGTCGTTATCGAGGTGCACGCATTTACCCAAAAGTAAGCGTGGCAGCGCCCATTTTCCACTATATTTTCAGAATTACGAAAAAAGGGTTGCATGAAAAGGATGTAAGGATGAAGCGGGTTAATTATGTGAAGACAAGTGTAGCTTCTTTAAAAAATTGTGGGACTCAACATTTACTTCAGAGCTATGCTCTAGTGGACTTGCAATGTTATGTAGAATCTGACGATATCGAAAAAAGTGGATCTGCAGTAATGTTATATTATTTAGTTTCTCTTTTTAAAAATAAATTATTTCCAGTATATCATTGGTTTGTGAGCAAATATTAGCCTTATTTATAAAATACGATTTCATTCATGGAACTGGCTGGGTTAGTTTCACAATAGTCCATCCTGCTAGTTCAGTTTTCCAAGGCCTTGGTAACGGTTTCTGGTTCTATCTCACAAATGGCTTGCTCGATATTCTTCAAGGCATCCACCAAAAAGGTCTATTGGCGTCAAATCACTGCTCGGAAGTGGCCAATTGACATCGCCGAGGCGGCTGATAACACGTCTATAAAACTTGGCGCGACAAAGGAAATTGTATCATGAGCTGTGTGGCATGGTGCACCATTCTGCAAAGATCAAATATCTTCTGAGTCCATGTCTTCAAATTTCGGCAACAAAAATCTGTTATCATGCCTCTGTAGTGCTCACCGTTGAACGAAATAACAGCAGTAAAATTCCGAACCAAACTGTCACTCTGTCACGCGCGGCAGTTTTGCTTGTTGACATAGCCGCCGAGATGGAAATGTGCTTCGTAAGAAAATATGATTTTTCTTCTTCTTTAATAAACGCATGGTTCGGGCTACACAATATAGACTTTGGAAATATAGGGTTTTTTAATAAGAGGTGTGATTTTGATATTCAAAGAAAAATGCTATTTTTTAATATAAATGATCGGATGTTTATTCCATTATAAAGAGGAAGGTATGCCGTTAATAGTGGAAAATAACATCAGGCAAGTGGCCACCACGACAACGCGTACAAAGCAATATCCTTTTCATGAAATTTTCCATAACCGAATTGCAAAATGGCTGCCCTATGTCCTCGATAGCCTCACGAATTCCATCTTTGACGTCTTAAATCGATCCTGGGTTGTTAGCGTAGACCTTCTCTTTCACGTGGCCCCAAAGAAAAAAGTCACAAGGTGTTAAATCACAAGATCTCGGTGGCAAATTGTGATCACCTCTTCCAGAGATAACATGGTCCGGAAACTTTTCCCGTAAAAGATCAATGGTTTCGTTGCTTGTGTGGCGCGTTGCTTGTGTGATCTGAAAATAGACGTTGTCCAGATCAATACCATCCAATTCCGGCCATAAAAAGTCGTTAATCATCTATCGACAGCGATAGATAACACCTGTTATTGGAAACCCCTTAGTTTGCAACATTTTTCAACTTTGTTCAAGTTTAAACCGATTTATTACGTTCCACGTAAATATGATACTGACTTTGAGAAAAGATTTCTAGTGGGAGAGAGCTGCCACTGCCAAAATAATGAAGATTAAAAAAAAAAACAATATGGGCCGCCCTGTACAAAACTTCATGTAAAAAAAAAACTTGTATTAAAAGTATTAATTTTACGCAAATTAATGATGTAAGTAGAAATGTTTATAAAACGCCACGCAGCTAAAACTAAATTGCCTAGACTAAAAACAAAAATAAATGCAAAATCTTGCCTCTGAAAAGCTAACGAGGGTTCATTCTAAATTCAAATCAAGGGTGGAGCGTAGTCGCCTTCGGAATAGCTTTATAAGACCAAAAATAAACAATCTCTCTTATGTAATGTAAAATCGTGTGAGCTATTTGTATCAAATATTATTCGGATAAGCCATGCGTAATGCATACTTACTTATGCATGTACTTACCATATGCATATGTGTGTATGTAGGTATATAAGTACTTTATCACACCTACATATACGCAGTTGCCAATTAAGATTCGTCTGGTGAATTAACAGGGACTGCTAACTTCCATTCCATTCTGACGACTCATAAGCACAAAGTATGTGTGTATTGATTTACCGTCGTGTGATCTTCGTAATTTTCTCCTATATAATATAAATAAATATATGTATGCACGTATATATGCATAACATATTGTCTCAAGAAGAAGAAACTCGTGTTTGAATTCCAATTGAGGCACATTCAAATTAAATATTCCCGACCATTTACGAATATGTATTCGTAAAAGTATCTGGCAGAACCAAAGCTTGTATAAATTTAAAATTGGTGAGGTGATTCAAGTATGAAACGTGATTGCTTGCAATATGTTTTTCGAACTTCAAATTTGCCGTGAAATTGGTATTCATGTAAAAATTGTCGTAGAACGTAGTAGACGGCAATTTTTAAAGAACCCACGTACCAGAAGAGTTTAAAGTTTCGATTTTTATTACTGCTGTGAGCTTAACTAAGGTGGTTGCGCTGCAAAAAGTATACTAGAAGTATAGCCCATATAGAGCAATGCTAACCACGCGACCGCTGGTTCGTAATTTGATAATAAACTGGCACTTTCTTTAATTTTGTAAGGTTCTCAGGGTTTTAAAATGGTTATTTTTTTACCAGATTCTACATTGAGTACGACAAAATTATGAGTTATTAGAAATATAACTACGGTCGGAATTTGAAATTTTTTTTTTTTTGACTTCAGCAATAGCTTAGTATTTTTTTGGGTCAATTTCAGATTGGTTTTACAGAGCTCATAGTTGGCCGTATAATTTTAAAGACTTTTACGCGAAACCCATTTTTTCCAATTAGTTGGTTTACAATTATATTTTATTTGGTTTACAATTTATATTGTAAATGTACGTAGCCTTTTTATTATTGAGTGTAAACTTTATTTGTTATAAATAATTCGCTACCCGCGTTTTTCGTTCAAAGCCGAATAGTTTTTATACTTTAGTTTTTTTTACTTCCAAAAGCAACAGTACTCGGAATATAAAAATATTTGTTTATTGCTCCAGATCTTACACTGTACGAAAAAAATTTTCGCTATCAAGGAAGTTTTTATAAAAGCCGATTTCCAAAATTGGTTTGGGGCGGCTATTTGGCATCATATATATATATATATGTATATATAAATGTATATATACACCCGTTTTTGGTATTTGCAGGTACCTACAGTTTCAAGCCGACTCCGAACGGCAGAAATTTTTTATGAGGAGATTTTCATGGCGTACTTCCGAATGGTAGTCACGCACCAACCCGTTCAGCTTCGTCGGTTGCATTTTGCAACATAATGACAATATATATATAATGTTTTCAATTCTGATAAGAAGCCCCACAGTCTACTCACTTAAAACCCTCTCTATCACATTTCTACTGTTAAAAGGCCTATCGTAACACCAGCTTAGATTATCAGTACTTTTATTATCGTTACTATTAATTATTCTTATGGTTTGTTCATGATTCGTTGCTGATCTTGAGAGTCAAGCTTTGGTAAGTATGTAATCAAAAACAAAGACCTTGTGCTGAGTGATTTTGGTCTTGGACTTGGCAGTTTGTTTATTTGCTGGTTTGTTTAGTTGATGACGGTATTAGATGGTCAATGACGTGCGTGAATTGCGGCATTCAATACCTGCTTATGGCGTCGGACAACAGCCAACCATCGTTAACTACTAGTCAACAACCAGCCAACCAATCAGACGGCTAGACTAGTTGAGAGTTGTTGGTGACTTAGGTTGGTTGAAAAGCTGGTGCTCATGCGCATTTTTGAGTCTTGAATTCGCACCGACGGGTTCTGCAAATTTTACATACTTACTTATGCATGTTATAAAAATGTATATGACTTGACATACATAAGTGTGCAGCAAGTGAGTCAAATGCATACATTTACGTAGGTACTTACATATTTGTATAACATTTGCTCGTTCACTTAATTACACTGTGTGACAAAAAAAAAATTAAATATACTTTTATGGTGACCTAGCACAACTTGTGGCTATAGAAAATCTAAAAAAATGGTATAGGAGAAATTTCCAATACACCCCCAAAATCTCATTTTATGGCCATAAAACCGTTTTTCAGTAGGTTGATGTGAACAATCACTCCTAACTTCACCAATTTCCATCCGATTTGAATTTGTTGTTTTTCGTCGAATGAGCTATATTTGACTGTAATTGAATTAAAATTAATAGAGTTGTGTGGGTTTTAAGATTTTATTTTATTTTTAATAATTTGGTATGTAGGTATAACTTACGCTAAATGAGAATAAGGGCGCGTTTCGAAGCATGAAAATGATAACAAGTGTCATTATAAACACATAATATTTATTGGAGTAATGTGCAGTGCAGCACTGTACGGTATGGTACGGTGCGGTACGGTGCAGTACACAACGGAACTGGTTCCAAACTTAAAAATGCATTGGAAACGGTCCTTTGGAGTTTAGTATGGTACGGTACATTTGTCATTCTCTTCATCAGTTTTGAATATTTCCCTGTAAGAAATTCGATCATCATCATTCGAGTTTTATAATGATGACCGTTTACGTCCGTTTTACAAAAATAACAATCATCTGGTTTATGATAAGGCTGATGATGCCACATCATCGGAGAATATAAAGAAATTCGACTTTTCTAGCCATCAACCAGAGCTTTATTACTCTGTAACTTCAAACAATGCTTTTGATCCATAAACCACATATGAAACGAAACTTATTGCGATTATCGCACATTTCTTTCTCACAAATTGAAGCAAAACAATAAAACTTTGACGTTTCAATAAGGTTAAATTATAATAACAAACTTCTTTTGTTAATCAATGTACAGTTTGAACTTTGGTACACTTGGGAGCTTTTTCATATTTCTATTCAAAAAAAAATGTTCTATAATATGTAAGATATTTTCGTAAGTTCTAACCAGTCCTGTTGTATGCAGTACAGTGTACTCTTATGTATACATATATACTCCAATAAATATTACGTATCTATAATAACGCATCAAAACACGTCCTTATTCCCATTTAGCGTAAGTTATACCTACATACCAAATTAGTAAAAAAAAAAAAAAAATCTTAAAACCCACACAACTCTATTAATTTTAATTCTATTACAGTCAAATATAGCTCATTCGACGCAAAATTAAATTTACTAATATATAACAATAGTGTACTAAAAAAATCCTCAATATCGGATAATATCGTAAAAATTATGTCAAAGTTGAAAAAATAGAGAAAAAATAAAAAAATTCCAAATACTTCCGTCTACAGTATCGTCAGTTGTCATTATAGAAAAATTGTCAACACACTGTCAAAGGCTTGTTTTTGTTCTTTCGAACTAAAAAAACAAATTCGAAATCGGATAGAAATTGGCGAAGTTAGGAGTGATTGTTCACATCAACCTACTGAAAAACGGTTTTATGGCCATAAAATGAGATTTTGGGGGTGTATTGGAAATTTCTCCTATACCATTTTTCTTAGTTTTACTATACCTACAAGTTGTACTAGGTCTCCATAAAAGTATAATATCACTGTCGCACAGTGTTATTTAATGAAATTCATAGAAACACAATCACGAAGCTGTATGTATGTAAATGTTTAACTGATAAATCAATATAAATACGAGTAGCAGCTTGACACTGCGGATAAAAGTTTTAGTTTTCCGATACATGCACATACTCAGAATAAAGATGTATGTATGCACGTATGTATGAATTATAGTACATTATCCAAACCATATTCCGTACGATAAATTACTTATGTATGTATATTAGTACAGTGCTATTTTTATATGTTAATAGTTTAATGCGAAATGAGAAATCAAGAAAACATTCCATTCACATTGCAATCCAAACAAACATATTTAATTACACGGAGTCACCTATCCCAGTCGTTTCGGTCGAATCGAAATTCTCTTGACCAAAGTTTTGTGGAAATACGCGTATTTAGTATATTGAGTCAAAGGCATATTGTGAAAAATACAACAAAATCATATGCACTCCCATATATTTAGACGTGTGCGTGAATGC